>NW_006408519.1:39489557-39526790 GCF_000296735.1 Chrysochloris asiatica | reverse complement strand
GTTCCATTTCATTTTTGACAACTTCCAATTTTCCCAGATTCATGCCTTGTACATTCCATGTTCCGATTTTTCAATGGCTGTTTACAACTGTTTCTCTTCATTTTGAGTTGTGCCCTGCTCCATCAACAAATGAAGGTCCCATGGGCTTTTCTCCCACATCACTGTCAACTCTACTTTGAGGAAGCAGATTTTCCCCAGTCACATTTTGAGTGCTTTCCAACCTGTGGGGCTCATTTTCTGGCACTATATTTGACAGTGTTTCTCTGCTATTCGTAAGGTTTTCAGTGACTAAATATTTGGAAGTAGTTCATCACTCCTTCTTCCTAGTCTGTCTTCATCTGGAAGCTCATCTGAAAACCTATCCACCATAGGTGGCCCTGCTGGTACTTAAAATACCAGCATAGCTTTGGCATAGCTTTCAGAATCACAGCAACTCACAAGCCCCCACAGTATGACAAACTGACAGATGAATGGTGGGAATGATTTTAGGGATGGTGAATTCTCCACCTTGCAAAGTAAACCCATTCTATTTGGAAACAACTCTTATTTTATTTTATTTATTTAAAATATTTTATTGTGAATTATGTGATAGTTTACATGGGAGAAGATTAGCTTTACATTCATCCTATCGTATATAATTTCATTGTCATGGTTACAATCCCCTCCATGCATTATTAACCAACCAAAGTGTATACTCTGCAAGCCTATCCCTTAGAATTCAGCACACAACCCCTCTCCTTTTCTGCATCTAGAGTCCCCAGCTGCTCCATCTCTCTATGTCATCATCTCTTCCTCCATCTCTGGCATCACTGTTTCTCTGGGTAGGGTCCTGCTCTCCGCTCTTCTCCCTTGATGGTCCCAGGGACCTCTGCTCTTGGATTGCAAAGTCAATCACTCCCCTCCTTTTGCTACAAAACATCTACCTTTACATTTCAAGTCCTCACAGTGAGTCCTGATAACAGTTATTCACTATTGTGCCACATCAGTGCTATCCCCATCTCCTTTCATCAGCCCCACCCAGACAGATTGGATACTACTCAGTGGAGATGCTACCTTAGTCCGTGCCCTCTGGATCTAGGTTCCCTCTTGAAAACTTGTAAACAAGTCACTTCTTGCCTTTGTAGCCCCTCATTTTGGGTAGCCAATGTCCAATTTGCCCATCCCTGTCTACCCTGTGTGTTGAGAGGGTGGGAATGATCCTCGCTGTAAAGATTTGTTCCCTCTTTTGATCTACTGCTTCTGTAGGTGTAGATCAAGTTCATCAAATTGTATCATATTACTCTTTTTTCCTCTTCTTTCTTCTTCTAGTTGAGCTCTGATCATCTAGTCATTGAATCCAGGTTAGGTCGATATTATTATCTGCAAGTGTGGATGTTCTTGTGCATATGCCCTCTCTTCTTATCAGTTGGACGCTTCACTCTCCACTCTAGCCCTCTGTGGCTATGTCACTGACCCTGGGCCCAAGAGTCTCCAGGTCTTGCTACACTGCAGGCCAACCAGGTCTCCACCAGAGTTCACAGGAGTCTATTGAACATGGTAGGGCTTAGCTCACAGCTTCATTGCTGTTTTTCCCTCACTTCCCCTTATCAGTGACCAATGTGGTCACCAGTCAGACCACATGTCTTCTTATGTATTCCCACTGAGTCTTAGTCTTAGAAGGGGGTTGACCCTGAGGGGACCCGACCACAAGCCTTGATATCTCTGAGATGAGCAACTTGCTTTTTCTTGTAGTAGTCACTCAGACTGTCGATCTTTCTTTCATGAATTATCTTCTATTCTTCTAGTTGCTCCAGGCTGGTCTCTTTGTCCTTTCAAGTAGACATTTCCTCCTCAGAAGATTCTGGATGGTGTTCAGTATCCCATCTATGGTCTTATGTAATGCAGAAACTCCTCAGGAAGCCTACTTCACTAGGCACAGTGTAGCCCCATTTTAGGTATTCCAATCAGTTATAGGCAGAAGACGGACTTACAAGATGTCTATGGTGATATTTTTAGTTATTCCTTTCTCGTCCCTTCAAATGTCTATTTTATAATTGTATACAAGGGAACCCAAGATTCAAAAGACAGCCAAGCATCTTAACATTATTTCCCCCCTTCTGCCCATTCCTACCATGTCTCAATCCCTGTATACCAGATTCCTGTTGTTCCAAGGTTGTGCATACATCATTATTTACCTCTGTCCCACTTAGTCCATGCAAACCTGGATAAGTGTTCTTCTTCATCCACCTTGTTCTTCCATTCCCCTTCCCCTTCTTGTGTATTGCCCCTCTCCCCAGCACCCAAACTATCCTATAACTATTCCCTACCCTGTTCTCTACCTTTCTTTCCTTCCCCTCACCCCACATCCAGGTAACCAGCAAATAATCCCCTCTGCCTTTTTGTATGGGTTCTTTTCCTTAGTCTTTTACAATAATGGTCCTATGTAGTATTTCTCCTTTTGTGACTGACTAATTTCACTCAGTATAATGTCCTCAAGGTTCATCCATGTTATCTGGTAGCTTACAGCTTCCTTGTTGTTCTTCAAGGTAGCATAATATTCCATTATGTGTATGTACCACAGTTTGTTTATCCACTCTTCAGATGATGGGCACTTAGACTGTCTCCATATTTTTGCTATTGTAAATAGTGCTGCTAGGAACGTTGGTGTGAATCTATCTACTCATGTTATGGCTCGTATTCTTGTGGGTAAATACCAAGTAGAGGAATTGCTGGATCATAAGGTATTTCTATTTCTAACCTTTGAGGAAGCACCATATTGCTGGAAGCAACTCTTTTTTAAAGTCTTTTATAATTTAACTATGGACTGCTGGTGTGGCGCTGTGGGTTAATGCATCAGACTGAAAAGCCTTTTGAACTGCAAGGTCAGCAGTTCAAGCTCACCAGATGCTCCTAGGAACCGTATACAGGGTCACTATGAGTCAGAACTGACTTGATGGAAACTTAGCAACAACAACAAATATTTTAACTACAGGGACTCTGGTGGCATAGTGGTTATGATCAGGATGCTAACTTCAAGTTCAGCAATTTGAAACTACTGCAGTTCTTCTGGAGAAAGATGAGGATTTCCACTCTCATGAAGCTTTACAGCTTCCTCGGAAGCCCTATACAGGGTCACCTTGAGTCAGAACTGATGCCTCAGCACACTACCCTCACCATATTTTAACTACATCTGTACCCTCTGTTGTGGTTGTTAGGTACCATCAAGTTAGTATTGACTCATTGTCCCCCTGTGTAAGGCAGAAAGAGTCACTGCCCGATGCAACAGAATGAAACACTGCACCATCTTCTCTGTTGTTGTGCTGGAGTTCATTGTTTCCATTGCTGTGTCAATCCATCCCACTGAGGGCTTCCTCTTTTTCACTGACCTTCTACTTCACCAAGTCTGATGTTCTTCATACATGAGATGAAGTCTAGCCATCCTGGATTCTAAAAAGCATTCTGTCTGTACTTCTTCTAAGACATATGTGTTTGTTCTTATAACAGTTCATGGTATGTTCAATATTCATCATCAACATCACAACTCAAATGAATTAATTCTCCTTTGGTTCTTATTCATTGTCCAGTTTTCACACACAAATGAAGGGATTAAAAAGCTTATGGTTTGGATCAGGTGCACTTTAGTCCTCAAAGTGACACTTTGGAACACTTTCAAGAAGTCTTTTGCTTTTAAACACTTTCAAGAGGTCTTTTGCAGCAGATTTATTCAATGCAATATGCCACTTTGATCTCTTGGCTGCTGCTTCCATGGGCATTGATTATGGAACCAAGTAAAATGAGATTCTTGACAACGTCAATCTTTTCTCCATTTATAAGGATATTATTTATTGGTCCAGTTGTGAGGATTTTTGTTGTCTTTATGTTGAGGCGTAATCCATACTGAAGACTAATCCACACTAATCTTCATCAGTAAATCCTTCAAATCCTCTTCACTTTCAACAAGCAAGATTGTGTCATCTGCATATTGCAGGTTGCTAATGAGTTTTCCTCTAATTCTGATGCTGTGTTCTTCTTCCGATAGTCCAACTTCTCTAATTATTTCTCAATATGCAGACTAATTAAGTATAGTGAAAGGATACAACCCTGATGCACACCTTTCCTGATTTTAAATCACATGGCATTCTCAAATTCTGTCTCAATGACTTCCTCTTTTTCCATGTACAAGTTCTGCACGAGCACAATTAAGTGTTCTGGATTTCTCATTCTTCACAATGTTACCCACAATTTGTTTTTCAGCCTTCGCATGTCAATGAAACACAAGTAAACATCTTTCTAATATTCTCTGCTTTCAACCAGGATCTGATATCAGTTAATAATATGTCCTGTTTCAAGTTCTCTCATGAATCTGGCTTGCATCTCTGACAGTTCCCTGTTATGTACTGCTGTTACGTGTTGCTGCAGAGACATAAGTCTCTGGTTTACTAACTTGGTCATGGAAAGTACTAACCTTACCCTGCGGAAATGGATGAGTGGAGAGAGAGTATTCCTCTTCACCAACAGTTTCAAGTCCACTGTTGCTCGGCTTCTTGATTTGAAGATAGCAAACTCCCAGGCTCATTGAAGGAACTGATTCCATTCCATTTCATTTCATTCAACAGAAAGTGAACACATGTGCTAGGCACCATAGAAGGCATCAGAGAGACCACAGAGTTTGAGAGATTCCCAACTTTGGCTTAGCTTAAACATTAGTGGGGAGAGATAGACCAAAGAACAACTGTTGTTGTTGTTGTTGTTAAGTGCCGTCGAGTCGGTTCCGACCCATAGCGACCCTGTACAGGGTTTCCAAGGGTGTAAATCCTTACGGGAGTAGAAAGCCTCATCTTTCTCCCGCGGAGCGGCTGGTAGTTTCAAACCGCTGACCTTAAGGTTCGCAGCCCGATTCGTAACCACTACGCTACAAAAATAATAATGATAATAATAATAATAATAATAAACTATAGAAAAATGCAATGCACATAATCTGTGGTGGATTACCCAAATAAGCATGGTTTTACTTGCATTTACTTACTAATCTGTAGTGAATAATGTCACATAGTTCTCACACTGCATCACCAGAGCTCCTTCGTCCCTGTCAGGATTTATAAATAAGAAAAGAGCATTAAACTCTATAATGTGCTTTGGGATTGGGAGACAGACAGGTGTCAGTCATACCTAGAAGCAGAATCTTTGATGGTGAGAACATGTGAAATTGTTAATTATAGATTAGTACTAAACATGAACAAGCCCATAGTTCCTTTGCTTAATGGGCCAACCAACAATGCCTTGAAGTGCTCTTTCTCTCTCTCTCTCCAAACTAAATGTTGCTGCTGTTGTTGTTAGGTGCGATCCTGTTGACTCCGACTCATAGCAACACTGCCTGGTCCTGTGCCATCCTCACAATTGTTGTTATGCTTGAGGCCATTGTCGCTGCCACTGTGCCAAGCCTTCTCATTGGGGGGTCTTTCTCATTTTCGATGAGCCTCCACTTCACCAAGCATGATGTCCTTCTCCAGAGACTGATCCCTCCTGGTAACATGTCTGAAGTATGAGACACAACGTCTCACCATCCTGGCTTCTAAAGAGCATTCTGGCTATATTTTTTCCAACACAGATCTGCTTGTTCTTCTGGCAGTCAATGATACGTTTAGTACTCTTCTCCAAGCTAACACACTCACTTAATTGTTCCATATCTACTGGTGGTCCATGTCAGGGAGGAGGAGTCCTGGTAGCTATGTGGATAAGTATTCAGCTGCTAACCAAAAGGTCAGTAGTCTGAACCCACCAGCCGCTTAGCAAGTGGTCTACTTCTGTTAAGATTTACAATCTTGGAAACACTGTAGGGCAGTTCTACTCTGTCCTTTAAGATTACTTTGAGTATAAATCAACTTCACAGCAACAAATTTGTTTTTGTTGTTGTTGTTGTTTAAGATCTTCTAACTAAACTCAGCAATTGCTAGCATTTCATCATAGTTGCTATATCTTTCTATCTCTTTATATTAAATACATAATGCTGGTGGTGATGGTAATGTGCCGTGGAGTCGGTTTCCACTCATAGCAACCCTGTATAGAGTTTCTGAGGTTGTAAATCTTTATGGGAGCAGAAAGCTTCATCTTTCTCCCATGGAACAGCTGGTAGTTTTGAACTGCTGACCTTTAGGGTAGCCTCATGACTCATAACCACTCATGACTCATATGTTACTAGAGTTCCTTTTATTAAATGCATAAGCATTTTTTTTTCCTATCTGTATGAAAGTAAGTTGGACATACATATTGTTGTTTTGGCCTCTGTAAACCCTTTGGCATGGCTCTTAAGAATAAGGATGCCCTGCAAAAAAAAAGTCACAATACTATTAACACATAAATAAATGAATAACTATTCGATATTTTTATCTAATATCCAGTCAGTGTTGGTATTTCCTCAGTGGTCCTCAGAATGTAGCCTACTGATAATGTATTTATTTTAATCAATATCAATTCAATGTTGTATGTGTTGTGTTTAGTTATTATGTTTTTCAATCTCATTCATAGAAGACCTACTACCTCTTCACTTTTTTTGTGTGTGTCTTCTTTTTTCCCTCCTCACTAACACTGACTTTTGGAGGAGTACAAACGTGTAATCCTTTATAAATAGTCTACATTCCCTGTTTATCTAATTCTTTCCTCCTGGCATCATTAAGCTTACTCCCCCTTCTTTCTCAGCTAGCCTATAAATTGGGTGTTGGTTCTAAAGGCTTTATTAGAATTGTGGTAGGGAAGAAAAGAGACTCCACTTTCAAATAATAAATATCATGTTGCTGTTAGGTGCCATTGAGTCAACTCTAACTCATAGTAACTCTATGAACAATAGAATGAAATGCTACCCAATCCTGTGCCATCTTCACAAAAATTGTTAAGCTTGAACCCATTGCTGCTGCCACTGTGCCAATCTATCTCATGGGGGGGGGGTCTTCCTTTTTTTTCACTGACTCTCCACTTTATCAAGCATGATGTTTTTCTCCAGGGAATGGTCTCTTCTGATAACATGTTTGAAGTATAAGAGATAAAGTCTTAACATCCTGACCTCTAAGAAGCATTCTGGTTGTCCTTCTTCCAACACAGATTTGTTTGGTCTTCTGGCAGTCCATGGTACTTTTAATATTTTTCTCCAACACCATAACTCAAATACATCCATTCTTCTTCTACTGCCTTACTCATTGTACAGCTTTCACATGCATATGAGGTGATTAAAATATGATGGCTTGTGTCAGATGCACTTTAGTCCTCAAACTGACATCTCACTGATGAAGCTGTATATCTTTATGGGAGCAACTTTCTCCAGAGAAGTGACTGGTGGACTCTAACTACTGACCTTGTGGTTAGTAGCCCAATATGTAACCTAATATGCCACCAGGGCTCATGTGTATATATGGTATGGTGGTGGTTGTTTGTCCCCAAGTCAATTCCCACTCATAGCCACCCTATCAATCTTTACAGGAGCAGAAAATTTAGACTCAAAAACTCTCCATAAGCTTGCTACCAGAAATTAACTGGATGGAAGTGGGTTTGGCTTTGGGTGGTTTATGTGTCTTTAAGTACCTTACATCTATGGTCATCTTTATCCCAAGGAGTGACTAGTAAAGTTGAACTGCTGACTTTGTGGCTAGCAGCCCAACTGGTAATCCACTATGCCATCAAGTATCCTTCATATGTAAATATGAATATATCTACATATTTATATTTATATATAATATATATAAATTTATATTTATATAAATATATATATCATATTCATCATTTATAAAATTTTATGATCATTGCCTGATAGTAGTCTCCATCTCCTAGTCTGTGGCCTAGCTTCCCTTACTCATAATTCTTTGAGCAGGTCTCTTAGAGACTGTCAGTTACATCCATTGTCACTTGCTGACATCTTTTTTAGAAGAACTTTAATCTGCTTCTAGTTTAATTACTGTACCCCTGAGGATCTGCCAGTATTCTTTCACTCTCTCCTACTCAGTGATACTCAGCTGATTTCTTAATTCCCCCAAATCTCCTTTCATAAATCTCTTTCCCATTCAAAGCTATATGGAGTGTGACTCTCTCTCAGAAAACTCTATTTGCTCAGCTAAACTTAGAATACAATATTAACTCTGAAAGCTGTCTTGAGTAACCTGGAGTCTATTCCCCAAAGACCATCATTTGCATTGAGGAAAAGGAGATTCACTGAGGGAAGATCTAAGACCAAACTGTGAATGACTAGAAAGCTACACCTCCTAATTCAAGACTCTTCTCTTAGCCATGTTGTGTCTCAGAAAAGATACCAAGCCAACCAGGAACTTAGAGACTGTACTATCCATCCTGCTGAGAGGACAATCCAGGGAAAGCAATGGAGGAGGGTTGGAGGGAATGAGGAGAGACTGAAGATTGCCTCAACTTCATTGGTTTAATGACTTCTGGCCATGTGGGTTGACGCTATTTGTGGAAGGAAATGTGCAATTAGTGGCTCTTTTTCCTCTGAGATCTTGTCCACACGAACAGCCTCACAACCAGAGAAATGACATTATTTCCCTTGCCACCACCACTTATTGTCTCTAAGACCTTTAAGATGATGGAATCCAAGCCCTGCAGTCCAACAAACCTGATTGAATTCTGTCTCTACCATTCACTGTTGTCCATCTCTGAGTACCTTTCTTGATCCCCTTGCATCTCAGTTCTTTTCTTGACCAAGCAGGAATCTCTGTCTTACCAGTACCATGCTGAAAGTAGTGAACAATTTAGAACTTAGTATCAGGCTCCTTGGGGTTTCCAATTTTACGTCTAAATCTCTGAGACTTAGTACAAATGTCTTAGTCTTTCTGGGTCTTGATATCTTCACCATTTAGATAGAGACAATAAGAGTAGTTCACTCTTATAGGAGGATTAATTGAGAAAATGCATCTCAGATGCTTAGAGCATTGTCTGGCACACCATAAAAATCAGTAATCATTTAGCATTATTGTTTTTGTTGTGGACTGTACTATACTGTGATAGTCTGCTGATGAGTTATCGCCACTCCTGGACTGTCACTTCTTCTAGCACAGAGACTGTTTCATTCACCTCATTGTCCCCAGAATGTTTTCTTAACAGATGCTAGCTATTCTTTTTATTGTAGGGTATCATGAGGATGAAATCACAGCATATATGGAAATGGTTACCACAGAACCTGGCACATACGTATCCTGAAATCAGCATCATCATCCTCATCATCCTCACTGTCCTGAGAGCAGTCAGATGTGCAGCTGTGTTACAGTTGGGGCTCCACCAGGAGTTGTTACTACAAGTAGACAATTCAGAAGACAAAAAAGTGAAAAAGAAAAGTCAATTTCCTGTAATTCTGCCACTCAAAAATAAACACTGTTAGCATTTTTGTAAATACATTGTGTTGTTGTTGAGTTCTGGTAAGTCAGCTCTGACTCATAGATATCCTGTACAGGTTTCTGAGGAATGGCTGGTGGGATTAAACCACTGACCTTTTAGTTAGTAAACCAGTGCTTATCCTATAGTGCCACACCAAAACACCTTTTGTAATATGTTGTTATTGATGTTGTATGCCATCGACTTGGTTCCGACCCATAGCTACCCTAAGATTTGTGAGGAGTGGCTAGTGAAATTGAACCACCAACCTTGTGGTTCAAAGAGACTTTGCAGTCCAGTCCATTAACCCACAGCACAATAGCAGGACTCCTTTTGTAATATGTAGTTGTTGTTAAGTACCGTGGAGTCAGTTCTGACTCATAGTTATGCTGCACAGGGTTTCTGAGGCTGTAAATACTTATGGGAGCAGAAAGCCTCATCTTTATCCCATGGAATGGCTGGTAGTTTCAAACTGCCGACCTTGAGATCAGCAGCCCAATTCGTAATCACCACGCTACCAGAACTTCTTCAGTTCAGATGGACAGACATACATATGCAAAAACACACACACACATACACACACACCTCATATTAACAAGAATGCAACAATAATCACATGATTTGCATGTGTATCTACAATTGCCCATTGTAACTTAATATACAGTACAATTATTATTATAATGAAATGTACAAATATCTGGAGTTAGAAAACCAAAAGGAAAGAACATGCTCAATATTCGTCAAGCTGAAAGAAATGAAGAAAAAATCCAAGGCTCAACTTTCAATACTACAGGATGCTTTGGGCAAAATATTGAATGATGCAGAAAGCATCAAAAGAAGATGGAAAGAATACACAGAGACACTGTACCAAAAGGAAATGGTCGATGTTCAAGCTTTTCAAGACATAACATATTATCAAGAACCAATGGTACTAGAGGAAGAAATCCAAGGTGCACTGGAGACATTGTCAAAGAAAAAGGTTCAGGGAATTGATGGAATACAAATTGAAATCTTTCAACCAATTGATGCGGCACTGTAGACACTCATTCATCTTTCCAAGAAATTTGGAAGACAGCTACTTAACCAACTGATCGGAAGAGATTCATATTTGTGACCATTCCAAAGAAAGGTAACCCAAAGGAATGCAGGATCATTGGACAATATCATTAATATTGCATGCAAGTGAAGTTTTGCTAAATATAATTTTTAAATGGTTACAATAGTACATTGACAATGCACTGCCAGAGGTTAAAGCCGAATTCAGATGAGGACTTGGAACAAGGGACTATCATTGCTGACATCAAATGGATATTGGCTGAAAGCAGGAATACCAGAAAGATGTTTACCTGTGCTTTATTGACCATGCAAAGGCTTTCAAATGTGCGGATCATGACAAGCTATGGACACCGTTGCAGAGAATGAGTATTCCAACAGAACAAGGGGACACTGACTGATTAACAATCAGGATAGGTGTGCACCAGTGTTGTATTCTTTCACCATAATTATTCAATCTGTACGTGAGTACATCATCTGAGAAGCTGGATTATAGGAAAAAGAACATGGCATTAGCATTACAGAAAGCCTCATTAACATGATGATACAACCTTGCTTGCTGAAAGTAAAGAGGACTTAAAATACTTACTGATGAAGATCAAAGACCCCAGCTCCTCAGTGTAAGGAAAACAAAAATCCTCACCACTGGACCAATAAGTAGCGTCGTGGTCTATGGAATCAAGATTGAAGCTGTCAAAGATTTAATTTTGCTTGTATCCAATCATGGAAGCAGCAGTCAATAAATCCAATGACATATTGTATTTGGAAAATCTGCTACACAAGACCTTTTTAAAGTGTTAAAGAGCAAAAATGTTGGTTTGAGGACTAAAATGTGCCTGATCCAAGCCTTGATATTTTCATAGGCAAGTGAAAGTGAACTATAAATAAGGAAAACTGAAGAGTAATTGATGAAGTTGAGTTATAGTGCTGGAGAAGAATATTAAAGGTACCGTGGACTGCCCAGAAGAACAAACAAAGCTGTATTAGAAGAAGTACAACCAGAATGCTCCTTAGACGTCAAGGTAGCCAGACTTCATCTCTCATAACTTGAATGTATTATCAAAAGGGACCAGTTCCTGGAGAAGGAACTCATGCTTGGTAAAGTGGAGCATTAGCGAATAAGAGGGATACCCCTAATAAGAGGGCTTGGAAGAGCAGCAGCAGCACTGGTTTCAAGAGTAAAAACAATTGTGAGGCTGTCGCAGGACTTGGCAGCATTTCATTATGCTGTGCATAGGGTCGTTATGGACTGTAACTGACTTAACAGCACCTAATAACATCAACAATGCAATTATTCCATGTGGTAAAATCCACATCATCATTAATTACTAAGTTAGTATATCAGATAGCTCAGAAGCAGATGAACAGGCTTAAATGTTTTGTTATTTTTTTTTAATATCAAAACATCTCCTATTTCTTTTGTCAAATTCAAGAAACATATTGAGAAAAAGACTCCACAGACTTGGTGAAATGAAACCTTTGTCAATGACATCTGACAGATCTCTAAAATGTATAAAGAACTTCAACACCTCAACAATAAAAGAGATAAATAGTCTAATAGAAAAATGGGCAAAGGACTTGGACAGATAATTAACTTCACCAAAGATGACATTCAGGAAGCTAATAAATATGTGAAAAGATGCTGATGAACATTAGTTATTAAAACAAAACAAACCCTCTGTTGTTGAGTCTATTACAACTCAAAACGACCCGATAAGACAGAGTGGAAGTGCCCTATAGAGTTTTAAAGGGTATAAATCTTTATGAACGCAGATTGACACATCTTTCTCTCATGAAGCGAATGGTGGGTTAAACCACTGACTGACCGTTCAGATAGCAGCCAAGTGCCTTACCCACTTAGTCACCAAGGTTCCTCATTAGCCATTCAAGAGATGTAAATAAGAAATACCGTGAGAGATACCACCTCATCCTTGGCAATAATGGCACTGATCAAAAAAAAAAACAAAAAACAGGAAACAGCAAATGTTGGCAAAGTTGTGGGAAGCTTGGAACTCTCAAAAGACACTGCTGGTGAGACTTGAAAATGGTATTGTTGTTGTTGTTGCTAAGTGTCATTGAGTCCATTCCGACCCATAGTTACCCCATATAGGGTTTCCATGGAACTACGGGTGAGCTTGAACTGCAGATCTTGCAGTTCAAACCAACTTTACAGTCAAGCACATTAACCCGCAGTGCCACGGTTGTATTGTTGTTAAGTGCCGTTGTGTCAGTTCCGACCCATAGCGACCCTGTGTAGGATTTCTGAGAGCTAGCTGGTGAGCTAGAACCTCTCACCTTACATTTCAAACTGACTTTGCAGTTCAGCGTATTAACCCACAATGCCACACTCTATGAAACACAGTCTGACACTTCCTTCAGAAACTAGAAATAGAAAGGTCATACAGTTCAGCAAAGTCCACTCTCAAGTTCACATCCTATAGAATAAGAGCTGTGACATGAGTAAACATATGCACACCCGTGTTCATTGTAGCATTATTCACAATAGCAAAAAAGATGGAGACAGCCTAAGTGTACTTGAGCTGATGCCTGGGTAAACAAATTATGGTACATACTGTACATACAGGAGGATGCTATGCATTGTAGATGTTAGGTGCCATCGAGTCATACCTACTCATAGTGACTTTATGCACAGCAGAACAAAACACTGCCCAATCCTGGGCCAACCTCACTAATGTTGCCACGCTTGAGTCCATCAATGCTACCACTTGGCCAATCCATCTCATTGGGGGTCTTCCTCTTTTTCTCTGACCCTCCACCTTACCAAACATGATATCCTTCTCCAGCGACTGGTCCTTCCTGACAATATGGCCAAAGTGTGAGAAACGAAGTTTGGCCATCTTGGCCTCCAAGGTGCACTCTGGCTGCACTTCTTCCAAAATGGATCTATTAATTCTTTTGTCAGGCCATGGCACTTTCAATATTCTCCTCCAACATCATAACTCAAAATCATCAATTCTGCTACGGTCTTCCTTATTCACTGTCCAGCTTTCACATGCATATGAGGTTACTGAAAATAACATGGCTTGGGTCAGGTGCACCTTAGTCCTCAAGCTGACATCTTTGCTCTTCAACACTTAAAAAGGTCTTGTGCAGCAGATTTGCCTAATGCAATATGTCATTTGATTTCTTGACTGCTGCTTCCATGAGTGTTGATAGTTGATCCAAGAAGAATGAAGGCCTTGACAACTTCAATCTTTTCTCTGTTGATAAGAATGTTGTTTATTGGTCCAGTGGTGAGGATTTTTCTTTTCTTTACATTGAGATGTAATCCATACCGAAGGCTGTGCTCTTTGATCTTCATCAGTAAATGTTTTAAGTCCTCTTCACTTTCAGCAAGCAAGGTTGTATCATCTGCATATTGAAGGCTGTTAATGAGTCTTCCTCCAATCCTGATGTCACGTTTTTCTTCATAGTACCCTGCTTCTCAGATTATTTGCTCAGCATACAAGTTGAATAAGTATGGTAAAAGAATACAACCTTGTCACACACCTTTCTTAATTTGAAACCATTCAGTGTTCCCATGTTCTATTCAAACAACTGTCTCTTGGTCCAGGTACAGATTCCTCATGAGCACAATTAAGTGTTCCGGAATACTCATACTTCTCAATGTTATCTATAGCTTGTCATGATCCACACAATCGAAAGCCTTTGCATAGTCAATAAAACACAGGTAAACATCTTTCTGATATTTTCTGCTTTCAGTAGAGATCCATCGGACATCAGCAATGATAGCCCTCGTTCTACGGCCTCTTCTGAATCGGGCTTGAACCTCTGGAAGCCAATGTACGATTGTAACCGTTTCTGTATTACCTTTAGGAACACTTTACTCAAATGGGATATAAAAAAGATTGTCTGATGATTTCCGCTTTCCATTGGGTCACCTCTCTTTGGAATGGGCACAAATACAGATCTCTTCCAATCAGTCAGCCAGATTGCTGTCTTCCAAATTTCTTGGCAGAGATGAGTGAGTGCCTCCTGTGCAGCCTCACTTTCTTGAAAGATTTAAATTTTTATTCCATCAATTTCTGGTGCCTTGTTCTTTGCCAGTTCCTTCAATGCACCTTGGACTTCTTCCTTCAGTATCACTGGATCTGTATCATATGTTACCTCTTGAAGTGGTTGAACATTAACCATTTCCTTTAGGTACAGTGGCTCTTTGTATTCCTCCGATCTTCTCTTGATGCTTTCGTCATCGTTCAGTAATTTGCTCAGAGAATATTTCAATAACAAAAGTTGAGGCTTGAATTTTTCTTCAGTTCCCTGAGTTTGAGAAATGCTGAGCATGTTCTTCCTTTTTGGTTTTCTGACTCCAGATCTTTGCACATTTTGTTTTAATATTTGGCTTTATCTTCTTGAGCTGATCTTTGAAATTTTCTGTTCAGCTCTTGTACCATCTCATTTCTTCCATTTGCTTTACAATCTCTACGTTGGAGAGCAAGTTTCAGTTGTCTCTTCTGACATCCATTTGACCTTTTCCTTCTTTCTTGTCTTCTTAATGACTTTTTGCTTTCTTCATATATAATGTTCTTGATGTCATCCCACAACTCTTCTGGTTTTCTGTCTTTAGTGTTTAATGTATCAAATCTGTTCTTCAGATGATAGGGAAACAATAATGATGACTCCATGAAACATCTCACAACATGGATGAATCTGGAGGGCATTATGCTGAGTGAATTAAGTCAATCACAAAAGGACTAATTATGTGAGACCGCTAAGGTATGATGTTGTAGAATAAGCGCTCAACCAGGTCAATATGAACCACAAGGTCAGCAATTCAAACTCACCAGGCACTCCTTAGAAACACTATACAGGGTTGCTATGAGTCAGGACCATCTAGATGGCACTCAACAACAACACTATGATAAAAAGTCAAGAATAGGGTTTACACAGAGAAAGCAGCATTCTTTGATGGTTACCAAGGATGGGATGTGGAAGAAGAATCACAAACTGAATCGTCCCCAAACCTATTTCTGTGGGGCAGTTTTGCTCTGCCACATATGTAGCCCTGCAGTTTAAGCACTTGACCACTAGTTCGGGTGGACCACAAGGTCAGTGGTTCAAACTCAGAAACCTTTTACAGAGTCTTTCTGAATTGAAACTGACTCAACAGCACTTAATCACTGCACAACAATTGGTTTTAATGGGGTTTCCCCAGAAAGTATCAAAGATGGCAAATCAATTTGCACACATATAATACCACAGCACTTATAAACCATTGTTGAGTGCATAGTGGACACTCTCGTTTCTATGGGAAGCTTTGTAGAAATGAGCTTATTAACATTCACTATGCTGTATTACCTGGACTTTTCATGTGGCACTGTAGGATCAGCACTGGACTTTGAACCAGAAGGTCAGCAGTTCAAATTCACCAGCTGCTCCATAGAAACAGAGTTACTATGAGTCAGAACATACTATATAACCTAATGGTCTGCCTAGCGGGATGTTCTCTGTTGCTGAATTGTGGGATCACTTTGAATGAGAGGTTTATCGTTCCGCGCCCTGATTTACTCTGCTAGAATATGGAGAAAATGAACTAAATCTCCTTTTTGGCTTAAAGTACTCCCAGAAAACAAGTTAACTCCACAAATCACTCTCTCCCTACCAGAATTATCTCTCCCTTTCATTTAATGCAATTTAGAGCTGTTTAGTGTTTGGGATCTATAGGTAGTCCCAGATTGCAAAGAAGATGCTTTCCAAAGTGTGCCTGTAAGAATTTGTAGGTGAGTCAGAACAGGTGCATAGGTTCTTACTTAACCTTAGTTTGGTGCAAGGAAAGGTTTGAAGCCATTTCATTTATTTAAAAGCTGCACATACAGCAATTGTGATGAAGAACATGTTACTACTAGGGGTTGATTCAATTATTTTAAAGTGAGGGTATATTTACCTAACATTAAAGCAGGGCTTTGAAACAGCATTGCCTTGCTCAAAGGTTGCTGTACACTACTCAAAGATGGCAGCTGACCATACAACTTTGAATGTGTAGTTTACTCTTCAGAGTCCTGCCAAAAAATCCAATCTCACACACCAGACTCCTGAAAGGACTCAATACACTTCTTGTGAGTCTCCCCTTCCATGGCTTAGACTAGTAATGTTTTCCATTGCAAATCACCCAAATTGCAAACACTCAGATCTCTTCTTATTTCGCTTCGTCAGCCATGGCAGAACCAGTTCAAAGCCCTGTATTTAAGAGGAGTCCTGGTATGGCATTGTAGGATAAGCAGTGGACCTAAAGGTTGGTCTGAATGCCATGGTCAGAAGTTCAAACCCACCACTCACTTCTCAGAAACCTCCTTATACAAGGTTGCTATGAGTTGGGGCTGACTCAACAGCCCTTTACAGCCACAACAACAAGTTGTCTGTAAGTCAACTGTTTGTAACTAGGGACTGCCTATAAACTAAGCCTGAGACACTGTGGTAAGAATTTCTCTAACAACATCCACATCTCCCTCTACCCACACGTAGTCTAGGTTCTGAGGTTGTATCTGGATTAGCAAACTAGATCAGAGACCAAACCCAAACACAGCAGCACATATCAGTCCTTTCATTATGTGACATCTACTGATAGCCCATTGACCAAAGCAAATCACATGGTCAAGTCCAATATCACAGGAGTAAGAACGTATACTACCTCCAAGACACTAGGAAGGAAGGAAATAATATATATTTTAAAGTTTTTATTGTGAATTAAGTGATTAGTTTATATGTGGGAACATTGGTTTTACACTCATCATTTCATTGCATTGATTACAATCCCCTCTGTGCATCATCATTCAACAGTATTTGCTTTGTTCCCTCAGTGTTGTTGTTGTTGTTGTTGTTGTTGTTTTTGGAAGGGGCCTGGGATGTACACAAAATTATTCAGGAATATATAATCAATTAAACAACCAACGGGCACATTCTGCAAGCCTGCCTCCTGGCCATCAGCACACAGCCTTTCTCTTTCCATTAGTCTAGAGTCCTCAGCTGCTCCCTCTCTCCATGTCCTCATCTCTGCCTCCATCTCTGGTGTTGTTGCTTCTCTGGATAGGGTCCCACATTCTGCTCATGCTCTTCTCCTTTGATGGTCCTAGGGTTCTCTGTTTTTTGAAGTAGTAGTATAATCTACAATGGTTGCCTTCTTGTTTCCTTGGGGGGAAAACTCAAATACATGGATTTGGATGTGAGCAGGAGAGTGGGAGTATATTCAAGAACAATGTCTGTCACTTCCTCAGAAAATTGGAAATAGAAATACCGTATGATCCAGCAATCCCTCTACTTGGCATATATACACAAGAAATAAGAGCCAGGACACAAGTATACATATATTTGCACACCTATGGTCATGGTAACACTATTCACAATAGCAAAAAGATAGAGACAGCTTTGATGTCAATCAATGGAGGAATGTACAAACAAACTTTGGTACATACACATAATGGAATACTGTGCAACACTGAAGAATAACTATGAATATGCACAACACCTCATAACATGGATGAACCTGGAGGACATCATGCTGAGTGAAATGAGTCAATCACAAAAGGTGAAACACTATTGTTGTTGTTGTCAGGTGCCATCGAGTCGGAACCGACTCATAGCGACCCCATGCACAGCAGAACGAAACAATGCTCGATCCTGGGCCAACCTCACCACCGCTGCCACCCCGGAGTCCATCAATGATGCCACCTGGCCGATCCATCTCGTTGGAGGTCTTCCTCTTTTTCTCTGACCCTCCACCCTACCCAGCATGACATCCTTCTCCAACGATTGTTTCCTCCGGACTACATGTCCAAAGTAGGAGAGACGAAGCTTAGCCATCCTGGCCTCCAAGGAGCACTCTGGCTGCACTTCTTCCAAAACAGATCTATTGGTTCTTTTGGCAGTCCATGGCACTTTCAGTATTCTCCTCCAACACCACAACTCAAAGGCATCAATTCTTCTACGATCCTCTTTATTCACTGTCCAGCTTTCGCATCCATATGAGGCTATTGAAAACACAATGGCCTGGGTCAGGCGCACCCTAGTCCTCAAGCTGACCACTATTGTTAAAACTCAAGAAAAGGTTTTCATGCTAAACTAAACATTCTTTCATGGTCACTAGCAGTGGGAGGGAAGGGAGAGTAATTCATTGACATGGTAACTTGGGTGAGAGGAGAGTAATATACAAGAAGAGGGACGTTGACAAAAGAATAATGAAGAGGAGCAAAGACACAGGTAGATATGCAAAGGCTAAAGGGGATAGAGGTAAATAACAATATTTATACAACCTTGCAAAAATAATGTTTGGTAGGTAGATACATAGATAGAGAAGATAGTCTAAATGAGTATGGGAGGAAGAATATATATGTATATATTTTTATGTATTTAAGAATATATATAAGACTCATATATACGTATTTGTATATACATAAGAGTCTTAATGGAGTCTTGGTGTGGTGCTGTGGGTTAATGTGCCAGACTGCAAAGCCATTTGAACTTCAGGGTCGGCGGTTCAAGCTCACCAGAGGCTCCTCAGAAACCCTATACAGGGTTGCTATGGGTCAGAACCAATTTGACAACACTGGACAAAAATAACAATAACATAGCTACTGCTTGTCTGAAAATTGGGCCAGAAGCGTGAGTGTCTTTCCAGACCTGAAAGGCGGTTGAGGGTCATAGTCTCAGGTTCCTCTGGTCTCTTTCTGACCAGTAAGCCTGGTTGTTTTCTCATTTTGTTTTGCTTAATAATTTTGAGTTTTGTTTCACATTTTCTGCTGCTCTATCTTGGACTTTCTAATGTGATCCTTTTCAGAGCAGTTGGTAGTGATAGCTGAGCGCCATCAAGTTCTTCTGGTCTCCGAGTTGTGGAGACTGATGTTCACATGTTCTATTAGTCAGTTGACTAACTTATCCCAAGCCTCTTAAATTCTCACCATTTTTCTTTCTTCTGAACATGGAGAGTCCCATGACTGCTCCTTAGATAGCTGCTTATGAACTTTTAAGATCTCAGACACCAAAGTATGATGTAAAACATTCACTCTATAGATTATGCCAGTTGACCATGTTGTCCCATGATATTATGGTCCTTAAGGCAATGGCCTTAAGATGTTTGACAATATCTGAGACGTGTTCATTCTTTTGCCCACTGTATGCTCTACCACATTCATAGTTGTGTTTGCAAAGAAAGGCAAATACCCAAGTATAAATATCTTCTTTAAGATTCTTGTTGTTGGTAAGTGCTGTTGAATCAGTACTGACCCAGAGCGACCCTGTATAGGGTTTCTAAGGAACAGGTGGACTACAATAGAATTATCTGAATTATCTGCTTGATTTTGGCTGAAAGCAGAGAATACCAGAAAGATGTTTGCCTGTGCTTTATTGACTATACAAAGGCTTTCAATATTGGGTATCATGACAAGCTATAAACAACATTGCAAAGGATGAATATTCCAGAACCTTTATTGTGCTCATGAGGAACCTGTACATAGACCAAGAGGCAGTCATTCCAACAATACAAGTGAACATTGAGTGGTTCCCTTTGGTATGGGTTTTATCCAATATAAAGAGAACAAAAATACTGAACCAATAAACAACCTCCATATAAATGGAGAAAACATTGAAATTGTCAAAGATTTCATTTTGCTCACATCAACCTTTAACATTCATGGAAGCAGCAGTCAAGAAGTCAAATGAAGTATTGCATTAGGCAAATCTTCTCCACAAGACCTCTTTAAAGTGTTAAAGAGCAAAGATATCAGTTTGAGAACTAAGGTGCACCTGACCCAAGTCATGGTATTTTCAATAACCTCATATGGGCTGCCAAAAGAACCAATAGGTCCGTTTTGAAAGAAGTGCAGCCAGAGTGCTCCTTGGAGGCCAAGATGGCCAAACTTTGTCTCTCATACTTCAGACATATTGTCAGGAGGGACCAGTCACTAGAGGAAGAGATCATGTTTAGAAAGGTGAAAGGTCAGAGAAAAAAAGGAAGACCCCCAATGAGATGAATTGGCCAAGTGGCAGCATTGATGAACTCAAGCGTGGCAACAGTAGTGAGGTTGGTCCAGGATTGGGCAGTGTTTCATTCTGCTGTGCATAAAACAAGTAGATCTGTATTGGATGAAGTACAGCCAGTGTGTTTTTGGAAGTCAGGATGGCCAGACTTCGTGTCTCTCATACTTCAGACATATTGTTAGGTGGCACCAGTCCCTGGAGAAGGACATCATGTTTGGTAAAGTGGAGGGTCAGAGAAAAAGAGGAAGACCCCCAACGAGATGGATTGACACAGTAGTGTCAACAATGGGTTCAGGCATAATGATTGTGAAGTTGACCCAGGACCTTTCATTCATTCATGTTGTGCATAAGGTCACTATGAGTCGGTATTGACTCGATGGCACCTAATAACAACAGAACTTTCCTGCACCTTCAACTCAAACTTCTGCTGGCCTAGGTGGTTCACCAGCTAAAGGAATTCAAACCTTCATCCCTAAGGGATCCGAGTTCATCATCATTCTGTCTTTCTCAAATCATGACTCCTGAAGTTCAGTTACCATCACAGTTGGCCGAGAGATGGACTTGTGAATCTAGAAGGTGACAATTGTATTTCTCCATGACAATAGGTTAATTAATTAGATACATCCATCAGAGGAGTGCAAATGAAGGCTGGAATAACACAGAATGTGCAACAGTTATCTCTGACCTGGTCTTTGAAAAGGTCTAGGAGTACAGAAAATGGGATATACAATCAGTCTTGGAAGAATGAGTAGATCCCACTGCTGACAGCTCTTAAAGGGATAATAATAGAGGGTCCTGGATAGAGTAAAAGAAAAATGCAGAACAAAACTCAAAATCATAAAAAATTCATACAGACTGGTGGAACTCCTAGACTAGGACCCTTATCATCCTTCAGGTCTGGAAAGCAACTCACCCTGGGGCTCCAGTTTCAGCCAGACATCAGAGAGATCTGCACTGTTAACAACAACACCAGGGACGTAAGCACTCCTCAGAATAATCAACCACTTCACATCCAAATAGCAGCATTTGCCCAAGGACAAAGTTGAGAAGGCAGGAAGGGGTAGAAAAGAAAGAGGAATGGAAATGGGAGGATGTGGGATAAGTTATGTTATATTGTGATATTGAAATCAATAGTGTGCAACAAAATATGTATGAATTATTGAGTGGAAAACTGATTTACTCTGTAAACCTTTACCTAAATCACAATATAAAGTTTTTTTTGTTTTATTTTGTTTTTTAAAGAAAAGAATGTATAGACCTTCAAGAAGCAAAGATAAGAAGGAAGAGTCTTTCAGGTAGAGGGTATAGTTTGATCAAAGCTTGATCAAGTATTTGGAGAACATAAAGCAAAAAGCATTCTTGAATAGACTTGAATGGTCCTATTGGGATACAGAAGATAGAGTCCTATAATGGGGGCAGAGTCTTGGTGTGGTGCTGTGGGTTAATGTGCTCAAATGCAAGGTTGGTTTGAACCACAAGCTTGGAAGTTCAAGCTCACCAGATGCTCCTCAGGAACCCTGTATAGGGTCACTATGAGTCTAAACTGACTTGATGGCACTTAACAACAGCAACAATATAATAAGAACAGAACCAAGAGGTTTATGAATGTTAGGTTCAGTGACTACTGTATTTCAACAATGATATTCACATGTTCACCTGGAGAATGGCCCTCTGTTTCCTAGGATTTGATAGTCTGTGAGGGGCAAGACAGAGGTCCATGACTGATGTATGTACACAGAAGCAAAAGAATATGAGTAAAATTTTCAAATAATAAAGCTACAGCTTTAGGAAGCAATTCTTTACAAAGGGAAATGACAAAATTAGAGTTAAAAGAACTCTCACCATTTTGCAGGGCACATCAGAGATGCTGAATCACAGATCATATTACTGATGTGTTATATTGCATGTGTAATATACAAAAAAACTTGAGCCACCTGATGAACCACTATTTTAATATTCTACTTGATCCTTGAGAGCAATATGTTGCCATGGAAACCCGAGTTTGGAGTCATTAGAGCCTTTTTTCACACAGGAATTTGAGTGCAATATTATTCTCCCAGCAAGAATTAAATTAACAATTATTCACCTGAAAATAGCATCAACTAT
The DNA here is from genome assembly GCF_000296735.1 of Chrysochloris asiatica. NCBI lineage: Eukaryota > Metazoa > Chordata > Mammalia > Afrosoricida > Chrysochloridae > Chrysochloris > Chrysochloris asiatica. The sequence continues at coordinate 39,504,296 of NW_006408519.1, read as the reverse complement.
ATCTAAGCAAACATGTGGCATCAATGACTTGTGAAGTCCACATAAATTGTCTTTAGATTTACATTTGCCATGGTAACCCAGTTTTGTGAATGTATATTTTAGAGTCTGGAAGAGGAGAGCCCAGGAAGGCAGACTTTGCTGTGATGAAACAGCAGAGTTTATCTGACAAAGGAAAGTTATTTCCTCCAAGAAGGTTTCCATGATTTTTCCTAACTGGCCCAAACTGTCTACTCTACTGGCCTCCCAACCACTTTCCCCAGAAAAATCTCTTATTCACTGATAATCTTATTTCCTGAGGTAGATGGCTGATCATCTTGACAGCCCCAAATTCACCCTACCTTCTGCTGTAAACTGCATCTTGATTCTCTTCTGGAGAACTTGGTAGTGGTGCTGGCTGGCAGCCACAATGACCAAATAGTGACCAACTCATGGAGACCAGTGTACAAGGAACAAAATGTTTTTCATCCAGGAAACTAAACTCAAGTATCTGAAACAAAAAAGAGAACCTATTGTCCATGTAAACTGAATGTAGGGGCAGGGTTGACTGAAGCATGATTATCAAGACTCAGTTTCTCGGTTCTTTTGTCTCCGCCCTTTTCTGAATGCCAGCTTTCTTTCATGATGGTACCTGTCAAAGTACCAATGGGGTGGCAGGAACAAGTTTTAGGTGCTCATATCACCAACTCCAAGGAAAAAAAGAGTGTTACTCTTTCTCAGAAATCTCAGAAAGAAAATATGCAACCTCTCCTTGAGTGTGATTGTATCATGTGGCTATTCCACAGCCAATCACTGTGTCCAGGGAGATGTTCCCTTTCCCTGTAACTGGAAGTAGGATCTATGAAATCCGCACATTATGGATTCATCTTGTGGAAGGGGTGGATTCCAATGTGAGAAAGTTGAGGCAGAGGCAAAAAAGTGGTAAGTACTGCTGGTAGAATTGAAAATGAATTCTAAGGAAGCAAAATAAAAGGTAATAAAAATGCACTGTATAAATTAAGGTTCTGATTAGGCAAAAGTTGACTTCATAAAAGGCTATGATGGTGGCCATGTTGTTGTTGTCGGTTGCCATTGAGTTATGCAAGCCTATGCACAACAGATCGAAATGCTGCCCTGGTCCTGCACCATCCTCACAATTGTTATGCTTCAGCCCATTGCCACTGTGACTGTGCCAATCCATCTCCTCCTGGGTCTTCCTCTTTTTTGCTGACCTTCTACTTTACCAAGCATGATATCCTTCTCCAGAGACTGGTTCCTCCTGATAATATGTCTGAAGTGCAAGAGAAGTCTGACATACTGGTTTATAAGGAGTATTCTGGCTGTGTGTCTTCCAATTCAGCTTTATTTTTTCTGCTGGCAGTCCATGGTAATTTATTCTTCTTCTCCAACACTATAATCCAAAGGTATCCATTTCTTTATGGTCTTCCTCATTCATTGTAAAATTTCACATACATATGAGGCTATTAAAAATATCATGGCTTCAATCAGGTGCATCATTGTCCTCAAACTAACATTTTGAGATGGAGATAGCCAAAGTGCCCATCAACTGAAGAATGGATAAACAAACTGTGGTACATGCACACAATGGAATAACTACCTTAAAGAATAACAAGGAAGCTGCAAACCACCACATAACATGGATAAACCTTGAGGGCATTATGTTGAGTGAAATTAGTCAATCACAAAAGGAGAAATACTGCATAGGACCACTACTGTAAAAGACTAAGAAAAAGAACCCATACTAAAGGGGGCGTGGATTCTTTGCTGGTTGCTGGGATGTGGGAGTGGGGTGAAGGGAGGGAGGGCAAGGTGGAACACAGGGCAGGAAATAGACACAGAATAGTTTGGGTGCTGGGGAGGGGGACAATATACAAGAATGGAGAGGGGAATGAAAGAACAAAGCTGATGGGAGAACAATTAGGCAGGTTTGCATGGGCTAAGTGGGACAGAGGCAAATAATGATATATGCACAACCTTGAAATAACAGGGCTCTAGGATACAGGGATTGAGACATGATTTGATGGGTAAAAGGGGGAACATAATGTTAAGATGCTTGGCTGTCTTTTGAATCTTCTTTTTCTTTGCATTATATTATAAAATAGACACCGGAGGGGGAGAGAAAGTAATACCCAGAAATATCACCATAGAAAGCTTGTAAGTCCATCTTCTGCCTATAACTGATTGAAATATCTAAAATGGGGCTACAACGTGCCCGGTGAAGGAGGCTTCCTGCAGAGCCTCTGCATTACATAAGACTATAGGTGGAAGCCTGAACCACATCCAGATCTCCAGAGATGGGAAACTCCCACTTGAAAGGATGAGCAGACCAGCCTGGAGAGGCTAGAAGAACAGAAGATACCTCTTGAAAGAAAGACCGACAGGAAAAATACAAAACAATATAAACAGACCGACTGACAAGAACAAGCAAGTTGCTTTCCCAGGAGACATCAAGGCACACAACTGGAAGTATTTGCATAGTCAATAAAGCACAGTTTAACATCTTTGTGGTATTCTCTGCTTTCATCCAAGATCCAACTGATGTCAGCAATGACATGTCCTCATTTGAATCCAGTTTGATCCTCTGGCAGTGCCCTGTCAATGTCCTGTTGCAGACGTTTTTGAATTATCTTTAGCAACATTTTACTTGCATGTGATATTAATGATATTGTCTTATGATTGCGGCACATCTATTTGGAATGGGCTCAGATATGGATCTCTTCCAATCAGTTGGCAGGGTAGCAATCTTGCAAATTTCCTGGCATAGGTGGGTTAGTACCTCAAGTGCTGCATCAGTTTGTTGAAAGATTTAAATGTGTATTTTATCATTTCCTGGAGCCTTGTTCTTTGCAAATGGATTCCATGCACCATGAATTTCTTCCTTCAGTTCCATTAGCTCTTGATCACATGCTACATGCACACAAACAAGAAAATGACATTTAAAAGTGTAACACAGCCTCATAGCTAAGAGTCAGATATGAGCAAAGTCACTTGTCTTCTCATCTCAGTTCCCATACTTCCTAGCCATCTGGCTGTGAGGAGCCTATTCCTTCTCTTGGTGTTTTAGTTTAGTCATTTGTAAAATGGGAATAATAATTAAATTTATGTCACTGGTTGCTGTCAATATTAAATGACTTATTATGCAAAAAATAAAATACTCAAGAAAGTAGTTGGAACAATGTAAAGATTTAATTTTGTTCTTTTAAAATTGTTATTTATCATTGTTGTTATGCGTTGTGGAGTTGATTCTGACTCATAGCCACCTGAATAGGGTTTCCTAGAGTGACTGGTAGTTTGAACTGTCAACCTTGCAGTTACCAGTCCAGTGCTTATGTTACAATGCCAAATGGAAGCTCATTCTATTACTGTTGTTGTTAAGTGCCATTGAGTTAGTTCTGACTCATAGCTACCCTGTCTAGTGTTTCCAAGAAATGGCTGCTGGGTTTGAACTGCACACCTCAAGATTCAAACTGACTTTTCAGTCCAGTGAATTATCCTGCATTAACACACAAGTACTCTAGTAGACAGTATTTTTAGAATGGTTTACAGTTATAGAAAAAATCGGCATATAGTACAAAACATTGTTATATATACATCTCCTCTCCCCCACCCCACAGTTTTCCCTACTTTTTTCTTTTTTAACCATTAATGAGTCATTGTTGTTGTTGTTGAATGCCATGGAGTCAATTCTGATTCATGGTGATCCATACAATAGGTTAGGATTGCCTACACGGTTGTCTTGGTTGTAATCTTTAGGGGCCACTGCTAAAGACTCAAGCCTCGAATTGCAATATAGAAGGTTTCTATTGGCAAAATGTTGAATGATTCAGAAATCATCAAAAGGAGATGGAAGGACTACAAAGAGGCAATGTACCGAAAAGAAATGGTCAGTCTTCAAGCATTTCAAGTGGTAGTATAGGATCAAGAGCCAACGGAAATGAAGGAGGAAGTCCAGGACAAATTGAAAGCATTGGTAAAGAACAATGTTCCAGGAATTGATGGGATACCTGAAGTCTTTCAGTGCCCAATCAAAGCGAGGTGTCAAAATGGAATGTGGAAATCATTGGACAAAATCATTAATATCTCACACTGGTAAAGTGCTGCTAAAGATAATTTAAAAATAGCTGCAACAGAACATTGACAGGGAGCTGTCAGAGGTTCAGGCAAGATTCAGACAGGGACACAGAATAAGGAATATCATTGTTGATGTCAGACAGATCTTGGCTGAAAGCAAAGAATACCAGAAAGATGTTTACCTGTACTTTTTCACTACACATAGGCTTTTGATTGTGTGGATCCTGACAAGCTATGGACAACATTGCAGAGAATGACTATTCTGGAATACTTAATTATGCTCCCAAGGAACCTGTACAGAGACCAAGAAGTAGATTTTCAAACAGAATAAGGGGACACTGAATGGTTTAAAATCAGGAAAGGTGTGCACCAGGGTTGTATTCTTTCACCATGCGTATTCAATCTGTATGCTGAGCAAATAATCCAAAAAAATTATATGGAGAAGACTGTGTCATCAGGATTGGAAGAAGACTCATTAACAACCTGTGATATGCAGATGATATACAACCTTGCTTGCTGAAAGAGAAGAGAAGTAAAACACTTACTAATAAAAATCAAATACTATAGTCTTTGGGATGGGTTGCTCCTCAAAGTAAAGAAAATGAAAATCCTCATGACTGAATTAATCAATAACATCAAGGTAAATGGAGAAAAGATCAAAGTTGTCAAAGATTTCATTTTACTTGGATCCACAATCAATACTCGTCGAAGCAGCAGTCAAGAAATCAATGACATATGGCATTTGACAAGACTGCTGCACAAGAATTTTTTGAAGTGTTCAAGAGCAAAGATATCAGTTTGAGGACTAGGGTGCACCTGACCCAAGCCATGATATTTTCAATAATCTCATATGCATGAGAAAGTTGGACAATGAAATAGGAAAACCATAGAAGAATTGATGCATTTGAGTTATGGTATTGGAGGAGAATATTAAAACTACCATAGACTTCCCGAAGAACAAACAGATCTGTGTTAGAAGAAGTACAGCCAGAGTGCTTCTTAGAAGAAAGGATGTTGAAACTTCATCTCTCATATTTCAGACATCTTATCAGGAGGGACCAGTCCCTGGAGAAGGACCTCATGATCGGTCAAGTCAAGGATCAGTGAAAAAAGGAAGACCTCCAACAATGTGGCTTTGTACAGTAGAAGCAGCAATGGACTCAAACACAGCAATGATTATTAGATTGGGGTAGGATTGGGGTCGTGTTTCGTTTTGTTGTGGTTGCGCATAAGGTCAACATGAGTCGGTACTGACTCCATGGCACCTAACAACAACAGTAATGATTAGAGGAGCAGATCTCCAGGTCTTTCTCCAGTGGGGTTACTGCCAACTTTTTGATGAACATTTGAGTGCTTAGCCATTGTGCCCAGGGCTTCTGCCATGGATGAGCATCTGTATGTCATAACTAACAAGTCCCCAGTTTAGTCCCCATTCATCAGTGTTTTTATCCTCTCCTTTTTCTGATTCAAGATTCCATAGAAGGTACCACGTTTTATCTAGTTGTCACATCGCCTTAAGCTCCTCTTGTCAGTGACAGTTTTTTAGACTTTCCTTCTTTGTGAAGGCCATAACAGATCTGAGCAGTACTGTGTTTTGTAGGATGCCTTTCTATTGGAATTTGTCGGACATTTTTCTCATGATTAGCCTGGGATTATGCTTTTTGGGAGGAAGATTGTAGCGGTAAAGTATCATTTTTATCCCATTAGATCAAGAATTTTATCAATGAAATTGATGAATGTTGATCTTAATCACCTGGCCAAAGTAGTCAATTTTTTCCGATGTAAAGTTATTCATTTTTTCCCCACCCTCACTATCTTGTCTATCACCCATCTGTCAGTTTGTAGTACTATCATGACTTGTGTGATGCTGTGATGCTGGAAGCTATGTCACCAGTATTTTAAATATTGTCAGGGAACCCTGATCATGATAGATTTTAGCTGAGCTTCCAGACTAAGACAAGCTAGGATGAAGAGGAAGACTGCTTCTGAATGTGTAGCTACTGAAAACCTTATGAATATCAATGTAACAATGTAATATTATTAGGAAATGAAAACATTATAAATAACACCAGAACACCGTCAGATATAATGCCGGAAGATGAGCTCCTTGGGTTGGAAGGTACTCAAAATGTGACTGGGTAAAGAAAACAAGGCTTAGAATTGATCATGATGATGTGAACAGAGTAAAGCTTTCAGGGCCTTCATTTGCTAACTCAAAATGAGGAACAGCTACAAACATCCATTAATAATCAGAACATGAAATGTACAAAGAGAATGACCCCCAGTGAGATGGACTGGCATGGAGGCAGCAGCAGTGGGCTTAATAGTATCAATAATTTTGAGGATGGCGCAGGACCAGACAATGTTTCATTCTATTGTGTATGTTCTTTGTTGTTGTTATTGTTGTTGTTAAGAGCTGTTGAGTCGGTTCTGACTCAGCAATCCTGTATAGGGTTTCTGAGGAGCTGCTGGTCAACTTGAATGTCTGACCTTGAGGTTCAAACTGACCTTGCAGTCCAGCGCATTAACTCACAGCACCACAGTGTTGCTATAAGTCATATTAGTACAGTACCTAACAACAGCATTCTATTGTAAGGAGTCCTGGTAGGGTAGTGGGATTATGCTTTGGTTTGCTAACTGCAAGGTCAGGAGTTGGAACCCACCAGCTGCTCTGTGAGAGAAATATGACGTTTCCTGTTCCCATAGGATTTATAACTTCTGAAACCCTATTCAGGGTCACTCTGAGTTGGCACTGACTCAGTGGCACTGTACCACCCCAGCACCTCCTTTACAATGCCCTCTGTGGGAGGAAGTCCCCTTCCATTGTTGCTGTTGTTGTTGAGTGCAGTCAAGTTATTTCTGACTCATAACCATGCTGTGTAACGTTTCTGAGGCTGTAAACCTTTCTCCTGAGGAGAGGCTGGTAAGTTTAAACTGCTGACCTTGTGATTATCTGTGTGTGACTTAGAACAAATGGCTTAATTACTTCACTTCTCTGAGCTTTATCTGTACACTGAGATAATAATGTTTTCTATTTAAGGGTTATCATCATTAAATAAATTCAATTCAGTAGCAGCCATAAGAGAACACGTTACTTTCATTATTACCTGTTACTCTGTGCCAGGGACCATTCTAAGCATGTCCCACACACCACCTCATTTAACCCTCTCAGCAGCCCCATGAAGCAGGTACCAGGGTGATCTTCACATTACTAATGAGGAAGTTGAGAACCAGAGGTCAGAGACTTGCTGAGGTCACACAGCTGGGGATGACCAAGCTCGAACACAAACTCAAGTTCCCTGGCACTGAAGCCCATTTGTTGACCATGTGGCGTTGGGCATCACCTCTCGGGGCCTCAGCATCCTTGTCTATGCATTGGGGTTGCACAGAGCTGTTGGGAGGTTGAGTACAGAGTGACTGGTCAATACATGGTGTCTCACCCTAGGAAATCCTGTACAAGGTCGCTACAGGTCAGAACCGACTCAAAGGCACTTAACAACAACAACTTGTTAGTATGACCACGGCAAAGTGCTGGCTGTTGTCACCACCACAGTGCAGGTAAGGATAACAGGACGAAGCGAAAATCAGTGGCTGATGTGGCCTTGAAGACCATGTGCTGACCAGCAGGAATCAGGCCCTCTTCAGTTGGCGTGTGAGATCTTGTCCATCTGGCTTCACTGCTTGATCCCCAGGGCAGGGCCTAAGGAATTAGTGAATGAACAAATGAATTGATAAATTGATCACTGAATCAATGAAATGTCCTTTGATCCCATTCCACGTGTCTATTATTTCTATAAGCATATTCTTGATGCTGAGGAAGCTCATAGAGGAATATCTCCAGCAGAAAGTGGCTCTGAGAAGTCTGTGACTGCAGAACACACAGGCTACCTGACTTCAGGCTTTATTTATCTCCATTACTCTTAACCACCACCTGGCACACATTACACCTTCATCTCTTAGGACCTGTCCTCCTCAGTCCAACGCCATCCCCACAGGAGCAGGAACTTTGTCTTATTCATTAACGTGTCCCATGTGGTAGGTGCTCAGTAAATGTCTGTCACTGATGTTGCATCACCTCTCTGAGCCTCAGTTTCCTCATCTGTACAATGGAGAAAATGGTGTGGCCTTGAAGGTTGTTGTGGACACACAGTGAGATGCTGTTCATCTTTCCTTAGTGCAGGGTGGATGCCAGCAGGAGGAGGGGCCGTCCTCTCCACCTCCCAGGAACTCTGGAGTCCGAACCCATTGTGAACAGGTGGGCCGCCTTCCTGGGACCCCTGAGTAGTACATAGTGGTGTTACCTTCCCTTAGGGTGGAGTATTTACATAATTAACTGTTATTTTTATCTGTCTTGTTGTTTGTTGTAAGTGTTATGAAGTCGGACTCAGAGCGACCCTGTACAGGGTTTCCAAGGAGTGACTGGCGAGTTTGAATCACCAGCCTTGCCATTCAAACCCACCTTGTGGTCCAGTGCTTATCCTTCAGCACAACATATAGGGTTACCACAATAAAACATCATCTCCTGATTTTTAATTCTCTCCAAACTAATTCACAAGTGAGTTGAAGTGAAATCTCAGGGTGCAGAAGGCTATCTATAGTTGAAGTAGAAGTGGCATTTGTGCTGAACTCCAAAGGACTGCTGAACATTTAGAATCCTGCCAGACTAGGACTCTCTGGGAGAAGGAAGCAAATCAGACCTGGGCATCTAGAATGCTTTGGGGGAAGCTTGGACTCAATGTAGCAGAGGATACTATGGTGTTCAGCTCCAGAGACAGGTGAACTTGAGAATGAAGTCATTAGCAGTTAAGCAATTTAATTTCAGATAGGCCATTCCTAATGACCAAAACAAGTGGGAAGCAAATGGTCAGCCCAATTACTTTGTTCATTTAATGCTTCTAGCAACCATTTACAAATCTAATTGGTAGCTGACTGCTGAGACAATTGAAAAAAACAGATTCAGTCCTTATGAGGTTGCCACTGATTTGTCTGTAGGAAATGCCTTTGTCTCTCTTCTGATACTGATTAACACAGCTAGTTTTTTCAAAGTTGAAGCCCTCCAGCCATAGAAGACCTGTGATGTAACTGACAGGCCTAGAGCTTGGTGTCAGAAACCCTGAAGCTGACCCCCTCTTCTTCCCTGTTCTAGTTGTATGACCCTGAGAAGTCATGGAGTCTTTCTGGGTCTTATTTTCTGATCATAAAACAGGAACAAAAAACTTTATTTGTTAACTGCTTTGCCCATTTCCAGATGGGACCCTAGCATTCTAATGGTGTTCAGAAAAATAGAAGCCAAATAATTTTCAGAAGTACTGTATTCTCTGAAAACCCACAGTGATGGTGATGGTTATTGGTGTTGTGGTAGTGAAATTATGGTTAGGGTGGTGATGATGTGTGGAGGGGGTAGAAGAAAACTGGGGATAATTAACATTACCTGTGTATCCAGACGGTATCCAGAATCAGAGAGTGTAATGGTTCTAACTCTGCCTTCATATTGGAATCACCCTGGAAACATATAGTGTCTCAAGGTTGAAATCGTACTTCGTAGGGTAATGATTACAGTAGCCACTTCGAAAGTCCACTTAACTTTGGATTGGAATATGTGACTCAATCTCAAAATAGATGACTGAATCTTACATTCTTCTCAATTCCATGTTGAATGTATAAGCATTTATTGAGGGAATGGGCCAACTGTCTTCCTCATCAAGGTGGTAACCCTCAGGATAATATATACTAAACATCTAGTTTGTGTCAGACACTGTGACAAATCCTCTCCAAATGGTTTATCAGTTAATGCTTACGAGGTAGACATCATGACCCTTGGTTTTTAGAAATGAGGAATCTGAGGCTCATGAAGTTTGTGATGATACAATAGGTAGTACTTGCACTCAAAATTCACTTGGGAATCTGCATATATGTAAAAAAGGAGCGGGACTGTGTTGCCAAGACAATTATCATCAAGAAGTCCATGTGTTCTCCGTTTCCTAGACCTGGTGTCATTGAACTGAACATGGAGACAGTACGTTTTATTATGTCTGTGGCCACCAAAAATTACATGTTAATGAAAAGTAACCAAGCCTAGGGAGCAGTTCTACTCTGTAACACATGGGGTCACCAGAAGGCTTCCCTCCAGGAGCATTTGCCATTCTGTCACTTGGGTAGAACGCTTTGAGAAAAGCTTTATGAACTTCCCAGAGTACCTTGAGGGAGAGCTTCTGAGCTGGCCTTGGCAATGACACAATGCATCCTTGTATGTGTTCTTCCTTATTCCCAATTTCCCTCTCGTTGACCTTCAGCACACAAGTAGTCCTGCTGTCAGGCTCAGCTTTGAGAGGTAACTCAGATGGAAACAGACTTAATGTAAAGAGTACTAGCAACGGCTCAAACAACGCTACTCAGATTCCTCACCTATAACATGGGAATCACTACAGTTAGCTCCTACAGTTGTAAGGATTAAACGAAAGAACGAAGGCAAAAACCTGGGACAAGTCAGTGCCCGTTAGTTATTAATTCCTTCTTCAGCCACTCCCTTTATAATACCATGGAAGTAAGAAGTAGCTGACAGAGGTTATTAGGAAGTAGCTTGGGCCAGTGGGGAGAGTATTTTTGTCAAGAACCCTATTGCTACGCCCTTTTATGATGTTGTTGTTGTTGTTAAGTGCCACCAAGTGGGTTTTGACTGATAACAACCCTTTATAGGGTTTCCAAGGAGCAGCTGGTGAGTGTGAACTGTTGACCTTGCAGTCCAGTACTTTATCCAACATTGCCACATCAGGACTCCTTTGGATGGCTGTTGCTAAGTGTTGTCAAGCTGGTTCCAACTCATAACGACCCTGTATGTGTTTCTAAGGAGGAACTGGTGAGATTGAATCACCAACCTTGCAGATCAAACCAACCAGTGCTTACGCTACAGCACCAATGAAGTACAAAGAGGCTTCATAGCTCAGTACTCAAATGGTAACCACTGTTACTGCAACTTTCTACCAATGTCTGAGGATTAGGAGGGTTACCTGATGCTGTCCACCCTACAGATGATAAACCTCTCTAAGAATTGCTTAGTGTCTGGCTGGACTGTGAATGGGTCCTGATGGGTTCTGATGAACAGAGATTAACCAACAGAAAACCCAAAGGGAAAAGGAGACTGACCAAATCCACATTCCCTCTGGAGAAATGTCCATACTGGAAATGCACTGTCCAGGATGTTGTTGTTGTTAAATGTCATCTGTCAGTTCTGACTCACAGTGACCCTGTAAGAGGGTTTGTGAGGAGTGGCTTGTGGTTTGAACCCCCGACCTTGCAGTTGAAACAGACCTTGCGGTCCAGTGCTTATCCTACAGCTCCACACCAGAACTCCACTGCCTGGGATAGCGAGTATAATGATAGCAGGACACCGGCTTAATCCTAGAGTCAGAGAAGGAGATTCTTTTGGAGACACATGCAGTGAGGTGGGGGAGGGAAAAATATTTTGCTTAGGGTTTTAAAGAAAGGTGCTGACAGAGATAATGGCGAAGAGGAAGAGAGAGGGGTTGAGGAGCAGAGAGAATGAGTACAAACCCCTATTTTCCCAGCTGGGAATGATGGGAGACTCTTCAGTCTTTCAGATGATACTACATGAATCAGTCCAGGCTGGTATGGGGTTCCAAGTTGATTGTTGGATGCTTGTTGCCACCAAGATGAGTGTGACACAGTGATATTTATCACTGGCTACATGGCGCTGTGGTTAACGCACTGGATTGCAAAGGTGAACCTCAAGGTTGGCAGTTCAAGCTCACCAGCCACTCCTGGGAAACCCTATACAGGGTCACTATGAGTTGGAACCGAGTTGACGGCACTTAACAACAACAACATATATACACAAGATAATGTAGTGTGGGCTGCATGTATTACCTGACCATCTCATCATGACAGCCTTCTGGGCTGAGTTCTGTTACTGTGGTTCCCCTTTTACAGGTGACACAATGTCTAGCAGATCTTGAGACAGAATTTGAAATCTGAACTTTGCTATAGGAGAGCCCATGCACTTAACCACTTGGAATGACAGTGGAGAATGAAACTTCTTTCAAAAGTGTGATGACCAGTATGCCTGGAATAAGCAATTCATGTGTATGTTCATGGATTATGGCCAACTACCCACCCCAATTGTTCCTAGCTTTCTGACTTTATTTCCCTTGGGGTTTGAATCCTTGCTCCAATCCTGAACCCATCAGCTTTCCTGTTTCCGTATTCTTCCTGGGGTCGGGATGATATAGGTGATAAGCAATATGGCAAAATGTGGCCTTTCTGAGTGTCTGGCTATTCTTCTTTGTGGTTTATTGCCTAATAAAAGCAATAAGAAATAAATCTTGGTTTAGTTCAATCTGTACTCCCTGCACACCTTTGTCATCTTTGAAATTCAGAAAATAATTTCAATATATACCTACGAAAAAGGCTAGCCAAAACTCCTCCATCCTTAATCCATATCAGCTCATATGAACCTTTGGAGGCAGCTCCCAATGGCATAAATAAATGCTCTACAAATAAATGTCTGAAAATGTTCTGTTTATAGAACTAGTCAGAGGAGATTCAAAGTCAAATCTTCTACTTACATTTCTTCATGCCACATCCCTTAACTTCTTTCAGCCTCAATTTTTTTCATGTAATAAAATGGAAGTGATAGATAATGTTTCACTCTAATAATTGCTATGATAGCTAAAGATCAGATTTGTAAAATGCTACATAGCAGGTGTTCTTTAAGGAGTCCTGGTACTATAATGGTTAAGGGTTTCACTGCTAGCCCAAAGGTACACTGTTCAAACCCACATAGGTGCCACTTGGGACAAGACCCAATGTTCTGCTTCCCTAAAGACGACAGTCAAGAAAACTCTGTCACATGGGGTCGCTATGAGTTGAAATAGACTTGTCTGAGTCCTGGTCTGGCCCTGCAGGGTAATGCGTTGGACCACAAGCTTGGCAGTTCAAAGTCACCAACCATTCCTCAGAAACCCTACACAGGGTCGCTATGGGTTAGAACATACTTAACAACAACAGTGACAGGTGTCTGATAAATGTTAATATCCTTGATTTCCTAGCTATCATTCCATTTCACGTACCTGGGTAAAGTCCTAGGAAAATCCTGAAGGAGACAGAATTATTAAATTAAAAATAAATGTACAACTTCACCAGCAGAGAGAAGACATCGTCTCACCCTTCCCACTAGCAGAGGCCATAATTCAGTTTCAGTGTATATCTCTGGTCCCACAAAATTGTGCAGGGCTTTCAAATAGTACGAAAAGCTGATTAACAAACTTGTATTCTTATCATGATTTTTAAAAATAGTAGGAAGAATTTCTGTTCCTTTCATTTTTTATATTTCTGAATAGTTTCAAACCTAGTGGGTCTATTCTGGGAAATGATTCACAGTTATAATCAACAAAGATGAGCCATCTATTCCTTTCAAAAAAAATTACAAAACGTCACTGCTGAAAGAATTCGGTGCTCGATAACCCCACCTACTGGAGGAAGACTCGCCAAACAGCATTTCTGCCATTGAGCCCGTGGACAAAATGCTATGATGGGATCGGGAGCCTAGAGGGAAATGTGTCTCAGTCTTTGTATTTCAAAGATGAAATTTCTGAGTTTGACACAGAGAGATAAGAGTTATAAAACACACACACATTCCAGGGGTGAAATGAAGAGGGAGACTTGAGATATTGACTTGAATCTTTTTCCTTTGATGCATCATGTCAGTTCAGTGAGTAAGAGTGTTTGTTTCTACAGCATCTCACATGTACCTAGCATGTTGTAGTTTACAAAGCATGTTCACAGCTAGTGTTTGAATGGTACCTCATAGTCACCCTGAGCTGTCGTTTCCCAAGGTCACACAGTAGTAAAAGGGAAAGTTGAAACTGAAGATCAAAAGCCCAAGCTCTATCTTTGCATGGCCAAGCACAGTCTTGCTTTGCCAATGGTTCCTTCCTGTTTAGTCCTGCTCAGACACCATAGAGAACCTCCTAGAGATCCTGGGAAGCTGTTGTGGGAACTGCGTCTACGTCGCCAGTTGGATCCTTTGTTCTACTGTCCCACTCCCACTTTGGTGGCACAGCTGATAGCTCTCTGAGTCATTGTCAATGCTGCTGGCAAAAGTTGCTGAGTTGCTTTGGTTTTGCTTTTAACACATATACCACAGTGCTGCTGTTAAGTGCCGACAAGTCGGTTCCACCCTGTAGTAACCCTGTACAGGGTGATGGAGAAACGGCTGGTGAGCTTGAAACCCCGACCTTGCAGTTCAAATAGACTTTGCAGCCCAGTGCATTAGCCCACAATTCCACACCAGGTTTTTTCCGTTCCCCCTTTTTTATCGGTGGGTCCCACATTAGTGGATTTAACCAACTACAGAAAGGAAAATAATAGTAAATATATAGCTTTTTAAAGGATCATAGAAAAAAAAATTAAGTGATCAAAAGCAACCATTCAAAGGATAAGAGAGAGAGACTAAGGTACCATGCACCTAGCATTTTACATTGTATTAGGTTTTATAATTTGTTGTTGTTGTTAAGTGCCAATTAGTCAGTTCTGACTCATAGCTAGAGACCATTTAAAGTATACCAGAGGCTGTGCATAGGTAATATGCAAATACTACACCATTTTATTTCTTGATGCAGAATGCATCAAGAAAAGATGGAAGGAATACACAGA
>NW_006408519.1:39474073-39488049 GCF_000296735.1 Chrysochloris asiatica | reverse complement strand
ACCTGACAACAACAACAACACCATTTTATTTAAGCGACTTGAACAACCATGGATTTTTGGTATTCACCAATAGCCTGAAGCCAATCCCCAACAGACTCAGAGATTCAAGAATCAAAAGAATCAAAGGTAATGTAGATGATGTATCCAGAAGTTCACCCCCGATTCTTTCCAATGCACAGGATTTTCACTCAAATCCAGGAAAAGGTGCTTGCTGGTGAAGGAGATTGGCCACTGGAAGATTAGATAACATTTGGTTTTAGAATTGCAGCCCATCCTTCTACCAGCCCCAGTAGATCTGCAAACCCTTGGGAATTCCTCTAATTTATGGACTTCTGGAAGACAGGAGGCTGGAGACAAGCAAGCAGGAACTAAAAGTAAATAATACTAGATGTTTCTGAAGTTTCACAGCTGAATAATCTCTTTTATATGCATTGTCGCATTTAAATCCCAATAACAAATTACCAAGGAAGGTAAAACCAGTATTATTATTTGCCCTATTTTACTGATGGGTAAGCTGAGTGCAGAGTCCTGGTGTGGTATGTGACACTGTAGGATAAACACTGGGCTGCTCATCACAAGGTCTGCTGTTCAAACCCACCAGCTTGCTCCTCAGAAACTCTATTCATGGTCACTATGAATCAGAACTAATTCCACAGCCCTTAACAACGAGAAACTGAGTTTCAGAGAAGTTAAATGATCTAGACACAAAAAGGTAGGAAACATCTAAGGAATCCAATATCAATGTTTTTTTTTTTACTAAAACCTTAAAATATATTGGCATACTCCTATAGCTTTTTTTATTCTCCTTACAGTGCATAATAGTTTATTTTAACCTCAAAAATGGGCAGAAAAAATATTACTCAAAGTTTAGGGGGAAACCCATCATTCTGCAATGTGTATTCATGAGGCACCTTTTTTTTACTAGATAACAGGCACTGTTTTGGACTTGGAGAACAACATGATGATCAAATCAGGCAAGACTCCTGACCCATGAGCTCACAGACTTCAGAGTTGTGGAAAGACACTAAGCAAACTGAACAAATACATGAATGACTATAGAATGAGATATAAATAGAATGATAATAAAAAGGCTGATGTGGTGGGAAACTGTGGGTGGCAGGGTGGTCAGGGACAATGTTAAGAATTTAATAACTCACTGTTATCGAATCAGTGTAAACTCTTAACAATCTTATATTGGGTTTCTAAGACTGTAGATCTTTCCAGGAGCAGACAACCTCATCTTTCTCTTGAAGAGCAGCAGGTGGATTTGAACATCTGGCTTTGCAGTTAGCATCCCAGCACTTAGACCACAGTGCCACCAGGGCTCCTTATGGATTGAAGAAAATGCTAAAAAAAAATCAAATTCATCTCCATCAAATAGATTCCAACTCATACTGACCTGTATAGTGTTTCCAAGGCTGTAAATCTTTACAGGAATAGAAAGTCTCAGCTTTCTCCCTGTGAGTGGATTTAAACTGCCGACCTCACGGTTAGCAGTCCAGTGCTTATCCTATAATGCCACACTAGGACTCTTTATGGATTGAAGCATTGCCCCAAAACATGTGTCGTAAATTCTAATACTTCTTAAAAGAAAACATCTTCAGACTTCACCTGACATACTTCAGAGACGTTATCAGGAGAGACCAGTCCTTGGAGAAGAAGGTCATCTTGCTTGGTAAAGTACAGGGTCAGCTAAAAAGAGGAAGACCCTCAGTGGCATGAAGTGGCACAGTGGCAAGAATTATGAGGATGGCTCCAGACCAGGTAACATTTTCTTCGGTTGTGCATAAGGTTGCTATGATTTGGGATGAACTCAATGGCTCTAATGACAACAACATACCTGTGGCTACAGGAACCCTACTGATGCAGTGGGTAAATAGTCAACTGCTACTCATAAGATTGGAGCTGCTCTGTGGGAGAAAGATGTGGCAGTCTGCTCCTGTAAGATTCACAACTTTGGAAACCCTATCCTAAAAGGTTGCCATGAGTCAGAATAGGCTTGATGGAAATGAGTTTGGAGTTTGGGTTGTTTGTGGCTATAATCTTATCTGGGAATTCGTTTCTTATGTAATCGAGGCAGCATTAATGTTGTTGCTGTTGTTAAGTGCTGTAGAGTCATTCCCGACTCATAATGACCCTGCATAACATTTCCAAAAAGTGGCTGGTGGGTTTGAATCTTTCAGTCAATCTTTCAGTCTGAAGTCCAATCCTTATCCTATAGTGTGACACCAGGAGTCCAGTATAAGTGTAGGGTGTGTTTAAGTTAGTCTCTGTTGAGATATAAAAGGCCAGATCAAGCAAGCAAGCAACAAGCAGAGGGAGAAAAAGATAGATACTACATGATGCTCAGTAATGAGCCAAGGGATAGAACTGCAAAGATACAAGACCTTCTCCCAAGTGGACACACAGAGAGCCTTTCTCTAGAGCCAGCATCTTGAATTCAGAACTTTCCAGCAACTAAACAGTAAGAAAACAAACTTCCATTCATTAAAGCTACCCACTTGTAGTATTTCTGTTCAAGCAGCACTAGACAACGAAGACAGACAGAAGTGACATTTGAGCTGATATCTAAGCAGCTGGATGTTTGGCATCATCAGGTTGTGGGACAAAGTATCCCGGAAGAAATAACAGGAAGTGCAAAGACTCTAAGGTTACAATGTATTTGGCTTGAAAGGAGTCAGGCATCTTCAAGGGGAAGATGAATGGGAGATGAGTTCAGACCAAGAGACACTAGCTTCCTTGCCTTGGACTTTGGATTTTATCCAAAGGCGATGGAAGGTCATCGAGAAATGTAAATGGAAGTAATTATTATTATGTACCATCAAGTTGACTACAACTCATCGTGCCTTCCTAGGCTAGAGTAGAACTGCCCCATGGAGTTTCCTAGCCTGTAACCTTTACAGGAACAGACTGCCCAGTCTTTCTGCTGAAGAGCTTCTGGGTAACTTTGAACTGCCAACCTTTCGGTTAGCAGCCAAGTATTTAACCGTTGCATCACTAGGGGTAGGATTGATTTACATCTCAAGAAGATCAAGTTGACTTCTTGGCAAAGACAAAAATAGAAGCCTGGGAGTGTTTGGATGCAGGATGCCAGAGCAAAGGCTCTGGTGATGAATTTCAGAGGTGTGACTGAAGGTGATGGACGTTGAGACAAAGAGAGGTTTATAGATCAGGAGGTAAAGCTGATGAGACTTCGTAGTGGGTCACATGTGACACTGTATCCATAAAGATAATTTTCAGGAATTGTATAATGATCCATTGAATGTATCAGAGATGTATGTTTTCTCCGTAGACCTTTGTCCATATTTTAGACTATTTCTTCAAGTCACTGTTACCAGAAGTGGTTCCTGAGACACATTGCCAAATAGCTTTCTCAAACTGTCATACCAATTTAAAGTGCCATCTACCATTGTTGTTGTTGTTTAAGTACCTTTAGGTTGGTTCTGACTTATAGGCTGGTGAATTTGAACCACCAGCCTTTCAGTTAACAATCCATTGCTTATCCTTTAGAGTTACTTCAGAATTCCTGCTATCTCCCATGACTATCCTCCTTGGAGGCCAGGATGGCCAAATTTTGTCTCTCATACTTCGGACATATTGTCAGGAGGGACCAGTCGCTGGAGAGAGATATCATGTTTGGTAAAAAAGAGGAAGAACCCCAGTGAGATGGACTGGCCATATGACAGCATCAATGGGCTCAAGCGTGGCAACAATAGTGAGGTTGGCCCAGGACCAGGCAGTGTTTCATTCTGTTGTACATAGGGTCTCTATGAGTTGGTACCGACTCAATGGCACCTAACAACAACATCAACAACACCATGTATATCAGAGTCCTGATGTGAGGCTGCAGAATAATGCACTGGACTTCAAGAGGGGTCAGTATCATATAGTCCGTGGTTCAAATTCATCAGCTACTCCTCGGAGACCCTATACAGGGTGGCTCTGAGTTGGAACCAACTTGACAGCACTTAACAACAACACCATCACATATATATGCCATCCTCTATTGTTGTGTCCTCCACATATCACAGAGAGTTAGAGTCTTCCTCCAATCCTGATACAGCATTCTTCTTCATATAGTCTAGCTTCTCATGGTATCTCTCAGCATACAGATTAAATAAATATGGTGAAAGGATACAACCCTGACACACACCTTTCCTGATTTTAAGACATGCAGTATGCCCTTGTTCTGTTTGAACAGCCACCTCTTGGTCTATGTACAGGTTCTGCATGATCACAATGAATTCTTCTTCCCAATGTCATCCATAGTTTGTTATGACCCATACAGTTGGATGTCTTTGCATAGTCAATAAAACATAAATCAGAATCTTTCTGGTATTCTCTGCTTCCAGCTAAGAGCCATCTAACATCCACAATGGTATCTCTGGCTTCAAGTCCTCTTCTGACTCTAGCTTGTATTTCTGTCTATGTACTGCTGCAACCATTTTTAATTGTCTTCTGTAAAATTTTATTTATATGTGAAGTTGCTAATAATCAAGAGAGGGATTATGTTTTATGTCTCATGATTACAAGTGAGCTTCAAAAAGTTCACAGAAAAAATGTTCCATTATCTTTTAATTTGTTTTCCCACCAATTTTTTTAACCCCCCTTATATTATCCCCAGTAAATTTGTCTGTATGTTTTTGGGTTTTTTATTCCCAGCTGTGACATGTTAATTTATGTCCTTTACCTGTGTCGCTATGGGATCTTAATATTCCATTTGTGTATTTAAATTTTCAGTCAGAGAAATATTAGCTTGTTTTTTTTTTAAGTTTTTATTGTGAATTATGTGGGGTTATGTGGGAGAACATCAGTTTTACATTCATCCTATCATATTTTGTTTCACTGCAATGATTGCAATCCCCTCCATGCATCATCAAATGAAGTGTTAACTTTTGCTGAATATGGTTTCCTAAGCGTGTCATTTATCTAATTCTTTTAGTTAAGTGTTTTGCTTTTTTTTTTTGTCACTATGGAAGCTTTCAATTTTTCTGTACTTAAACATGCTGATCTTATGAATGCTTGATCTTCTTAACGTGTCTAACCCTTTCTAGAGAGTGTATGTGACAAACTCCTAACCCAAGACTTCAAGACTGTTTCCCCCTGCTATCTATCCCCTGGCATATGGTTGAGGAAGGCAAGCTCATTTAATAATACTGTTAATTTAGTCAATTAGTCAAGAGCTAACTGTGTTGCCAAAATAACCATCTCATAAAATTCATCCTCAAAAGCATACTTAGTAAAGTCTTTTAATCCATAATCAGAAGACTGTCAGTGATCTCCAGATTTACAGGGATCGGGAAACTACAGAAGAAGGACCGTGCCTGAAGGCTAAACACATAGCAGCTGGAGGAGGAAAGCAAAGTGGGTACCACTTGGAGCTCCATCAGTGCGGTCCCACCAAGCTCCTGGTGGAGATGGTTCTTAATTCGAGATACTGTTGACTGAGCACTTGTCATATGTCAAACATACTGCATACATTATCTCAGTTAATGCTTTCAACAGTCCTTCTTCATCAGTGCTATTATCTTCATATTGTAAGCAAGGCCATGAGGCTTTGTCTCGCTTCATTTGGGCATGTTGTCAGGAGGGATGAGTCCCTGGGAAGGACAACCTGATTGGTAAAGGAGTCAGTGGAAATGAGGAAAACCTCCAATGAGATGGACTGACACAGTGGCTGAGACAATGGGCTTAGTGTAGGAACAATTGTGAGAATGATACAGGATAGAGCAATACTGAATTCTGTAAAGGAGCTTTGATAGCATAGTGGTTATGAGTCAGGCTGCTAACCTCAAGGTCAACAGTTCAAAACTGCCAGCAGTTCCATGGGACAAAGATGAGGCTTTCTGCTCCCATAAAGATTTACAGCCTCATAAACCCTATACAGTGTCACTATGAGTCAGAACTGACTCCATGGCACACCACCACCATACATACGGTGGCTATGAGTTGGAGTCAGATTGATGGCACCCAACAACCAAAACAGAATTAGTGATCGAGACAGAATTCCAGGCCGCATGTGCTTGATTCTCACACTCACACCTCTCACGGTCATGCTACACATCACTCTGCTATTGTCCTTGTCTGCATTCCAGGCTCAGGGCTTCAAAAGCTGAGGATGCCAGTTCTCTATACTAGGCCAGATTCTCAAGAGAACTTGCCCAAGACAACACAGCTAGCGAGTGACAGAGCTGGAAGCCACATCATTGTGTCCTTGATACCAAAGGCACTGCACATGTGTCTTCCACAACAGTTCCTATCCTATCCACACGTCAGAAAACAGGTGACGGACCATTCCCTCTACCTTCCTGACAACACAAAGCATGACAACATTACTAAGTACACAGCTGAAAAATTTCCAGTGCATAATAAATGCGGAAACTGAGGCCCAATACAGGAAGAGACTTAGCTACAGTCACATGGCACGCTAGTGTCTGAGAGGGGGTCCTCTGACGTCTCCATTTCTGCTATGTACAATCATGCTGTCCTGCGCACAATGGAATGCAGTGTCGCCCACCATGAGGCATGGGTTGGACTGCTGTGATCTGCAGGGCTTTCACTAGCTGACTTTGAAAAGTAGACTGGTTGCCAGGTCTTTCTTCCTAGTCTCTCTTAGCCTGTAAGCTCTATTGAAACCTGTTCAGTACAGCAACATGCAAGTCTTTACTGACAGACAACTGGAGGCTACGTACAAGGTGCACTGACCAAGAATCAAACCTGCATCACCCTCATGAAAGGCAAGGAGTCTACCACTAATCCACCACTGCCCACCAATGTCTTATATTTTTCCCAGATGCACCTAGCTGGAGGCTTGGGGCAGTACAAGGAGAGTGTGCTTGCTTAGCTCTGAATAACTCCCAAGCCAGACTTCACAAGCCCCACTGAGCATAAGGTGACATGTGATGGCACCACAATAACCTGGCATGTGTTCTCTTCTGGTCTGCTGAGTGCTTCGTGCATCTTCTGGGAGCAGGGGAGGGATCTGGCTCTGCAAATCTATAGGGAAACTACTTAACTAGTGATTTTGAGAAGAATAGTATTTATTTGCTTTTGAAATGACCTTAATTACATCTGCCAAGAGCTTCCTTCCCACTTGAGCAGATTAACAAGAAAACTAGAGGGTAAGTGGACATTTAAAGTTCTGAATCTAAAAGATTCAGCAATTACATTCCTGGGGGCTTCTTCCTTGGGGCTCCTACCAAGCTCCAGTACAGTGGGCCATGGGGAGCAGGCAGAGCAGTGTGGGGTCTGAAAAAGATGTTTGTTAAATTTTTAATTACTGACACTTCTTGTCCTTCCCAAGCCCTGGATGAAGGAACACTTGAGATTCAATCTAAGAAATGTAAACTTCTGGATACAGGAGGCACATTATTGATGATCTAACCCAAACTCCCACCTAATATGACTCCATCTCTGTGGTTGTTGGTGGTTGGCAATTCCAACTCATGGCCACCGTATGTGTTACAGGGCAGAACTCTGTGCATTCCATTAGGTTTTCTTGGCTATAATCTCAATGGAAAAGCAGATTGCCAAAGTTTGTTCTGGATGGGTTGAGACCACAAAACTTAAATTGACAGTTGAGCACAAATCTTTTGCAACACCCAAGAATCCCTGGTGGCATAGTAGATTCAACATGGAACTACTAATGGCAGGTCAGCTGTTCTAATCCACCCTCTGCTTGGACTCATCCAATGATAGTGAAGTCACCATGAAGCCCCATCCCAGTCACTTAGGCAGTTGTGGTTGTGTACCCCAGAGTCAGTCATGACTCATAACAACCCTGTATAGGGTGCCCGAGGCTTCAAGTCTTTATGGGAGCAGAAAGCTTCAGCTGGTAGATTTGAACTGCTGACCTTTTAGTTAGCAGCCCAGCCCATAATCCACTATACTACCAGGGCTCCTTTAGGCAGAGAGGGGCATGGAGATGAATGCTTGACTCGGAGGCATTAAGGCCTGGGTTCAACTATCGGTTTCCCATAGTTGGAGACTCTACTCTGTGGTGTGGAGTACACACTCCAACATGCACCGGATATGAATGTTGCAGTGTAGTCTCTTCTAGCTTGTCTTTGTCTTCTTCAGCTGACCTTTGAAATTTTCTCTTCAGCTCTTGTACCTCCTCATTTCTTCCATTTGCTTTAGCATCTCTATGCTGGAGAACAAGTTTCAGAGCCTCTTCTGACTTCCGTTTTGATCTTTTCCTTCTCTCTTGTCTTCTCAATGACCTTTTGCTTTCTTCTTGTATGATGTTCTTGATATCATCCAACAACTCTTCTTGTCTTTGGTCTTTAGTGTTTAATGCATCAAACATGTTCTTCAGATAATCTCTAAATTCAGGTGGGATGTATTCAAGGTCATATTTTGGCTCTCATGAGCTTGTTTTCATTTTCTTCAGTTCCAGCCTGAATTTGCATATGAGCAATTGATGGTCTGCTCCACAGTCTGCCCTTGGCCTAATTTTGGATGGTGGGATGGAGCTTTTACACTGTCTCTTTCCATAGATGTAGTCAATTTGATTTCTGTGTATTTCATCTAATAAGGTCCATGTATGTTGTCATCTTTTATGTTTAAAAAAGTATCTGCTCAGAAAAAGTTATTGGTCTTGAAAAATTCTAGGATGTGATTTCCAGCATCATTTATATCACCAAGGCCATATCCTTCTTCTTTTTTTCAATCTTTGCATCCCAATCACCAATAATTACCAATACATCTTGATTGCATGTTTGATCAATTTCAGACTGAAGAAGGTGATAGAATTCTTCAATTTCATCATCACTGGCTTTAGTGGTTGGTGCGTAAATTTGAATAATAGTTGTATTAACTGGTATTCCTTGTTGGCATATGGATATTATCCTATCACAGACAGCATGGTATTTCCTCACTGATCTTGATATGTTCCTTTTGATGATGAATGTGACACCATTACTCTTCAATTCAAAGGTCAGCTCAAGAAGAAAAAGCCAAATATTATGACAAAATGTGCAAAGATCTGGAGTTAGAAAATCAAAAGGGAAGAACATGCTCAGCATTACTCAAGTTAAGAGAACTGAAGAAAAAATTCAAACATCGACTTGCGGTATTGAAGGATTCTATGATGAAAAAATCAATGGGCTCAAATGTAGCAATGATTATGAGGTTGGCCCAGGACCGGGCAGTGTTTTGTTCTGCTGTGCATAGGATTGCTGTAAGTCGGTACTGACTTGATGGACCCTAACAACAACAACAACAATAACCTTGTCTTTGTAACTCCTGCCAAATGACCTTTTTCCTGATAGGTCTGAGTCAGAAGTAAGTGGAAAAGATACTAATAAGATGGCATGATTCAGCTGTGGTTGTTAACAGTTACCTATAATTGTGGAAACTTGGAACATGGGTTTAAACTGTTTAAACATGGTAAGGATTTCAATACCATCAGATTAGAAGAACCAGGAGTAGAACATGTTCTTTTGACCCTGGCATCCCTGTCCATTGAACATCTTCAACACAGGACTAGAAAACTGTGAAACTGGAGAAGTGGCAGAGGAGCAGCAAACCAAGAACCAGAGCAGTGGGATTCCCAGCTCATTGAACAAGTAAAGCTGATTGACTTTGGGCAGGAAACCTCCTTGTAGAGTTGGTGCCTCTAGGCACTTAAGTGGGGAAGCTAGGTTTGCTGATCCACAGAACTAGAGCCAGGTGCCTTCAGGCTGAGACTTATGGTGGAGTGGTATGCCCTGTTGGCATTTATTAGCAGCTGATGGGAACAACTGTGCCCTGAGCATTTTCTGATCCTGTATTATAACCTGTAAACTTCCCTAAGAAAGCCCAGAACTCTGTGTATGGTGTCTGAGTTCTGTGTGACCATTGTAATGAGTTATCGAGCCTAACTGGGTAGAGAGTGCTGTGGTAGGCATGTTTTGGTGTCATTCATTTTACAAATGTATACAGGAGATTAACATGAGTTGGTTTATGCCACTGCTGTTTCAAGACTTACTTGTAGCTGCAGCATAACCTATCTTATCCTGACCAGTCAGCAGGACTTTAAACCAATTCCTTCTGGTTTAACTCCCTTCTGAATGCATTTCCACCCCAGATATATTGAAACAGAATTACAGCTTAATAAGATGCCCAACTATTTCTTTTAGGTCCCCAAGTGACTCTTAAGTATGATTCTTATGAATTCTTATATATATGAGTCTTATTAAACTGTAAAGTCTAGTTCCATTTTCTGAGTAGAAATGCAAATTTTCAGCTGGAGGTCAAGCCAGAACGAATCAGTTTGAAGCTCTGTTAGGGAGGTTCACATTAAGTAACACTAGACAAGGAAAGATTAAGACAGAGCAAAAGAAAACATGTCACTGGAAGAAAAAATACATATTTTAGAAAGCTTTCCTTCTCAAAGGTCATTATTCATCTCAATTTTCACAACTGAATTATGTCATTTTGTAACTCAGATTGGTGGTGAAAAGGGCAGGCCCCATAGTAAGGGTCTAACCATCACAGCCACTAATGAATAGTCAATTAAATCCATGTAGCATTCATTTCCTGGGAAACTCGGCATGAAATATTTTCTTATTAGTGTAGTCTTATAGTCTCTTTTCATTTCTTAGACTAAAAACCTGTCCCCTTTAACTATTGACACACACCAAGAACCACGTCCATTTTCCCTTGCCCCAGACCTTTGCCTTTTTGCTCTCATTTGGATTCATTTCTAAGCATTACCTTGGTACTGAAATTTGGGAGCATAATAATATGTTTTCATGACATAATTTTGTAGGACAAAAACTTGCAAACCCTTACGTCAGGCTCTCTATTTCCATCTTTTTGTTTCATCCTTTTACCTACCACAGCTCTGAGAAGGCAGGTCTAGAGATCTGCTTCTCAAAGGTCACAACCTTGAAAACAATATGGGGTATCTCTATTCTACACACATAGAGTCCGCATGAGTTGGGATCAACTTTGTTATTGTTAGGTGCCCTCGAATCGGTTCCGAAATATAATGATTCTATGCACAAAAAAATGAAATGTTTCTCAGTCCTGCACCATACTCACAGTTGTTGTTATGATTCCACCCATTGTTACTGGCACTGGGCAAATCCATCTCATTGAGGATCTTTCTCTTTATAGCTATCCCTCCACTTTACCAATCCATCTTGGCTTCTAAGGAGCATTCTGGCTGTACTTTCTCCAATACAGATTTGTTTGCTCTTCTGACAATCCATGATACTTTTAATATTCTTCTTCCAGACATAACTCATATGCATCAATTATTTTACAGCCTTCGTTATTCATTGTCCAACTTTCACATGCATATGAGGCAACTGAAAAAACCATGACTTGGGTCAGGCGTACCTTAGACCTCAAACTGACATCTTTGCTCTTGAACACTTTAAAGAGGTCTTCTGCAGCAGGTAGACCTAATGCAATATGTCATTAATTTCTTGACTGCTACTTCCATGAGTATTGATAGTGCATCCAAATGAAAGGAAGTCTGTGACAACTTGAATCTTTTCTTCATTTATCATGATATTATTTATTGATCCACTGGTTAGGATTTTTGTTTTCTTTACATTGAGGTGCAAAGGCTGTAGTCTTTGTTCATAATTAGTAAGTATTTTAGGTCCTCTTCACTTTTAATAAACAAGACTATATCACCTGCATATTCCAGATTGTTAATGAGTCTTCCTTCAATACTGATATAATGTTTTTCTTCATATATTCCAGGTTCTTGGATTATTTGCTTAGGATACAGATGGAATAATTGTGGTTAAGGACTGCAAACCTGGCACACATCTTTCGTGATTTTAAACCATTCATTGATCCCTTGTTCTGTTTGAACAGTTGCCTGTTAGTCTATGTACAGGTTCCTTATGAACACAATTAAGTGTTTTGGAATACCCATTCTTCACAATGTTAGCCATAGCTTGTCATGAACCACAGTTGAAATCGTTTGCTGAGTCAATACAGCATTGGTAAATGTCTTTCTAGTATTCTCTGCATTCAGCAAGATCCATCTGAAGTCAGCAATGATATCTCTCATTCCATGTCCTCAACTGAAACCAGCTTGAACCTGTTAGTTCCCTGTTAATGTACGGTTCCAGCCTTTTTTGAATTATCTTTAGCAAAATTTTGCTTGCATGTGATAATAATGATATTGTCTGATATCATTGTCTATAGAATCCTTCAATATTTCAAGTCCAGACTTGAATTATTTTCTCAATTTTTTCAGCTTGAGAAGTGCCGAGGGATTTCTTCCATTTTGGTTTTCTAACTCTAGGTCTTTGCACATTTCATTATTGTTTTTGTTATGCGCCATGGAGTCGGTTCCGACTCATAGCGACCCTGTACAGGGTTTCCAAGGCTGTAAATCTTTATGGGAGCAGAAAGCCTCATCTTTCTCCCACATTTCATTATAGTACATGACTTTGTCTTCTGAAGCTGCCCTTTGGAATATTCAGTTTAGCTCTTTGGCCTCCTCATGTTTTTCCATTTGCTTCAGCATCTCTATCATGGAAAGCAATTTTCAGAGTGTCTTCTGACATCTATTTTTGTCTTTTCTTTCTTCCTTATCTTTTTAGTCACTTTTCCCTTTCTTCCTTGTAATGTGCTTGATGTCAACTCTTCTGGTCTTCAGTCATTAGTGTCTAATGCATCAGATATGTTCTTGAGATGTTCTCTAAATTCAGGTGGGATATGTTCAAGGTCATATTTGGCTCTCCTCAACTTATTTTAATTTTCCTTGGCTTAAGCCAGAACTTGTATATGAGCAATTCATGGTCTGTTCCACAGTAATCCCTTGACCTTGTTTTGATTGTTGATATGGAGTTTTTCCACTATCTCTTCCCACAGATTCCTGTGTATTTTATCTGGTGAGGTCCATGTGTATATTAGCCTTTTATGTTGAATAAAAAGGTAATTACAAGGAAGAAGCCATTAGTTTTGCAAAATTAGATCATGCAATCTCCAGCATTGTTTCTATCACCAAGGTCATATTTTCTAACTACTGCACTTTGTTTCCAACATTCCCATTCCAATCACCAGTAATTTCAGTACATCTTGATTGCATGTTTGATCAATTTATGACTGAAGATGTTGGTAGAATTCCTCAGTTTCATCATCACTAGCTTTAGTGGTTGGTGGATAAATTGGAATAAGAGTGGTATTAACTGGACTTCCTCACAGTTACAAGCATATTATCCTGTCACTGCATTATACTTCAGGACAGGTCTTTCCATGTTCTTTTTGAGATTGAATGTGATGTCTTTCTACTTTGTTATTCTGTGATAGATAACCGTATAATTGTCAGATTCAAAATGGCCAATACCAGTCCATTTCATCTCACTTAAGCCATCTTTATGTGTTAAATTTCATTTTTGACAAATTCCAATTTTTCTGGATTCATAGTTCACATATTACATGTCAAAATGGATGTCAGAAGAGACACTGAAACTTGTTCTACAGCATAGGGATGCTAAAACAAATAGAAAAAATGAGGAGGTACAAGAGCTGAAAGGAAAATTTCAAAGATCAGCTCGAGAAGATAAAGCCAAATATTACAACAAAATGTACAAAGATCTGGAATCAGAAAACCAAAAAAGAAAAACATGCTCAGCATTTCTCAAGCTGGGGGAACTGAAGAAAAAATTCAAGCCTCAACTTTTGTTATTGAAAGATTCTCTGGGCAATTATTGAATGATGCAGAAAGCATCAAGAGAAGATGAAAGAAATACACAGAGTAACTGTACCAAAAGGTAATGGTCAATGTTCAACCGTTTCAAGAGATAGCATTTGATCCAAAGCCAATGATACTGAAGGAAGAAGTCCAAGGTGCATTGAAGGAACTGGCAAAGAATAAGGCACCATGAATTGATGAAATAAAAATGGGAATCATTCAAGAAAGTGGTGCAGCACAAGAGGCACTCACTCATCTACACCAAGAAATTTGGAAGACAACTATCTGGCCAACTGATTGGAAGAGATCCATATTTGTGCCCATTCCA
>NW_006408519.1:39463959-39473163 GCF_000296735.1 Chrysochloris asiatica | reverse complement strand
GGTCACAACCCTAAAATTAACTAGTGCAGGATCCTTTCTCTGGCCTATCTAGAAAGAAAAAAAGCAGCCCCATCAGGCCTGACAGACAAACCAAAAAACAATCTTTAAAACCCTAGCATAAAAGGATTCAACTCTCTTGAGAATTACTCTGTATACATGCAGATAACTAACTGATCTTCAGAGACAAAAATAGTGGGCAATCTTTCTCAAATGCTTTGGTCCGTTCATGTATCGCAGGGCCGTGTATTTTGAGGAGGGAAACCCTGTACAGGGTCGCTATGGGTCGGAACCGACTCGACGGCACTTAACAACAACAACAACAACAACTCTTCCTTAATGGTATTTGGAGTGCTTTCCAGTCTGAGGGGTCATCTTCCAGCACTGTACCTGACAATATTCTAGAGCTACTTATACTGTTTCAATATTCAATATTCTAGTGCTCTTTGACATTGTTCCATTGTTATTTATAAGGGTTTCAGTAGCTAAGCAGTTAGAAGTAGTCTGTCTCTCCACCATCATAGTCTGTCTTAGTATGGAAGTTCAGCTGAACTATGTCTACCATGGGTGGCCTGGCTGGTATTTAAAATACCAGTGGCACAGTTCCAGCATCCCAGCCACACACAAGCCACCACAGTGCAACAAACTGACAGATGAGTGGAGGTGGTATTGACAAGACAGCAATGAACAACAACTAACCTAACGGTTGTTGAGTTAAGCCCACCCAGGTCTCTGCTGGGTCTAGCAGTCATTTTCTGTAGTATTACAGCCAAGGAAGGACACCCTATGAAGAAGTAATATTCTGCATACATAGGATCTTCATGAGTTGGAATCAGCTCCACAGCCACTAGCAACAGCAATGATAGAAGGGAATAATCTAGTCCCTTTATAGCAAGGAGGAACTTGAGTCTGAGAAACTTAAGTAACTCATTTGAGATGACATAGCCAGCAAATAGCTAAGTCAATATTGCCATCTTTTAGGGTCTCAACGTGCAGATCAGTGTCAGGATTCCATGCTTCCTGGTTTTGTAATCACATGATCACCAGCCATAAGAATTTACTCATTCATCTGTGCCCCAAAATATGCATTGAGTGCTTTAAAATGATGTAATATATGACCCACTTACACAGACATTATTTTATTTAATCTTCACAAGCATACCTTGAGTTAGCCTTGTGTGTAGGCTACAGTCTCAGGAGGCCTGGTTCTGTGACTCACCAACTGTGAGAACTCAGGTACATTTCATCATCCCTTTGAGCCTTGATTTTTCCTTCTGTACAATAGGGACATTGATCACACCCACACCAGATGACTGCTAGCCAAGTTAAACAAAATAATTGATATAAAATGTGTCTAGGGCTACCTGGAACCAGCACATGTCCAGTGAGGTTCAGCTTTTGTTATTAAGGCTGCTTGAGAAGCACTTGGAGTCCTGATGTGGTGCTGTAAGGTAAGCACTGGACCACAAGGTCATTCTGTACCACAAGATCGGCAGTTCAAACCCACCAGTTGCTCCTCAGAAACCTTATACAAGGTCACTATGAGTTGGAACCGACTCAATGGCACTTAACAACAACAACAACAAGGAGAGCACTCTGTCTCTGTAGGATAAGCACTGGACTGTGAATCACAAAGTTGGCAGTTGAGACTATCAGCTACTACATGGGAAAAAAGAGAAGGCTTTCTGTAACCGTAAAGAATGAAAGCCTCAGAAACCCTATGCAGGTGCACTGTATTGGAACCAACTTAATGGCACTTAATAACAACAAAATAGCAGTGCTTAGCCATAGATACATGCTCTCATAAAGGTAAAAACCCTTTAGAGAAGTTCTGCATCACATCACATGCGGTAGACGTGAGTCAGAATCAACTCCAACAGCACCCGACGACAACAATCCTACTTAGTGGAGGACATGAAAACCCACGTGGAGGAGAAGTCAGGAAAGAAGAGAAGATAACAGTTGTTCATCCTATTGCTCTTGCCACCGAACGGTAAATGGCAAAGCTGTGACTCAGAGACTGGCCTGCCCTCTGCTTCCACTGCTCAGCCTGTCAGCCAAGTTATTGCTATAATTAAGCAGGAACTGCAGTTGCCTGACACATCTATCTTGCAAGACGTGTTGTTGTTGTTGGGTGCCGGAAAATTGAACCCAACTCAGAGCATCTACTATGTGACAGAGGAGAGCTACCCCAGAGGGTTTGTTAGGGAGCGTCTTTATGGGAGCAGATCTCCTACAGAGCCACTGGGTGGTTTTAAACTGCTGACCTTTCAGTTAGCAGCCAAACACTTAACCCTTGTGCTATCAGGACACCTTTCTTGCAACACATAGAAAGGATGGGGAAAAAAAAAGATAAAACAAGACCATCCAGATTTGTAAAACTCTAGTGGGGTTATTTACCAAAATTTCCTATTACAACAAGGAAAAACAATAAAACATTGTTGTTATCTTGTGAAGTCAGACAGACATGAGCTCTCATCTCATCCACTCTGCCATTTACAGGCAGTGTGATCTGGAACAAGTGATTTAAATTCTCTGATAATCGATTTCTTTATCTGGAAAATGAAGATAAAAATTGCATTTACCTTACAGGATTTAATTTTTTTAAGAATTGAGGTAATATAGGTTGGTTTTGCCAGACATACAGAAAATATCTAAGAAGGTTGGTGATTCTTTCCCCTAGCCTAGTGCTTTGCATAAGCAAAGGAGTCCTGGTGTGGTGCTGTGGGTTAATGCGCTGGACTGCAAAGTCAGTTTGAACTACAAGTTTGGTGGTTCAAGATCACCAGCTGCTCCTGGGAAACCCTATACAGGGTTGCTGTGGGTTGGAACCAATTCGATGGCAATTAACAACAACAACAATACTTTATGCAAAGTGCTTAGCCCAGAGAACATCACTCCGCTGAATGAATGCCAGCAGCAACCCTTGGGATAGTGTCAGTAATTACAGAGGTTTGAATAGAGACTGAGCTACATTAGTAGCACGGTGATTTAGTGCTTGGCAGCTAACCAAAACTGTCAGCAGTTTGAACCCACCAGCAGCTCCATGGGAGAAAGACAGGACAATCTGCTTCTATAAGGATTTAGAGTCTGCTTCTATAAGGATTTAGAGTCCTGTGTGGTCACTATGAGTCAGAATCTACTCAGTGACAAGGATCTTGGTTATGGAGTTGGAGGCTTACACCCCCAACAGAATGATTTGGAGTAACATGCTGACATACTTACCCAGCTGGTTTTGACTTAATGAATATGCATTACAGCATTAGGAAAGGATCGCTGGAATATTAAAACCACAGCACATACCACTTTTGAAAACAATTCTATACACCTTCTTGTTGTTAGCTGTGGCCGAGTTGGCCCATCTCATGGCAACCCCATGCCCAATAGAACAAAATGCTTCCAGATCGCTGACACATGGGACCATTAGGATCCATAGTGTTTTCATTAACCAATATTTGGAAGTAAATGACCAAGGCCTTCTTCTTAGGTCATCTAAGTTTGGAACTAAGTCTGAAACCTGTTCAGCATAAATGCAACATGAAAGCGTCCACTGACAGATGGACAGTACCCTGTAGGAGAAGCATTCTTGAAGTATATGCAGAGGATGTATCAGTTACTTATCATTCAGATGATGAGTAACCCGTGTTGTATTGTAAGCAGATATTTAATACTAACAGAGCTCAGTAGGGAGAGAGAGAATTATTATATCTGGGCATGTAATAGAACGAAGTTGTAGGTAGGCTCCTTGAAAGAGTTAGCTTTGGGGCTGGATCTTAATTAATTTGTAAGATATATACATGTAGACCATCATTCATTTGTCAGTTTGTCATACTATGGTGGCTTGCATGTTGCTGTAATGCTGGAAGCTATACCACTATTATTTCAAATACCAACAGGGCCACCTATAGTGCCCAAGTTACAGTGGAGCCTCCAGACTAAGACAGACCAGGAAGAAGAACCTGGCAATTTACTTTGGAAAAAATTGGCCAGTGAAAATGTTACAGATAGCAGAGGAAGATTACTACAGTGTGGGTTGTATCCTTTCACCACACTTACTATGTCTGAGTGCTGAGCAAATAATTTGATGAGGTAGACTACATGAAAAAGAATATGGGATTGGAGGAGGTCTTATTAACAACATGTGATGTTCAGATGATACAACCTTGCTTGCTAAAAGTGAAGAGGATTTGAATCACTTACTATGAAGATCAAAGACTACAATTTAACATAAAGAAAACAAACATCTTCACAACTAGACAAACATAACATCATAATAAACAGAAAATGAGATTGAAGTTGTCAAGGATTTCATTTTATTTGGATCCACAAGCAATGCCCATGGAAACAGCAGCTAAGAAATCAAATGACACACTGCATTGGGCAAATATGCTGCAAAAGAACTCTTGAAAGTGTTAAGAAGTAAAGGTGTCACCTTGAGGACTAAAGTGTGCCTGTCTCAAGTCAAGGTATTTTCAATTGTCTCATATGTATGCGGATGTTGGACAAGAAATGCGGAAGGCAGAAGAAGAGTTGACACATTTGAGTCATGATGATAAACAAAATATTAAATAGATCATGGACTTGCAGAAGAAAGAACAAGTGCAGCCAGAATACTCCTTAGAAATGAGGATGGTGAAGCTTTGTCTCAAGTACTTGGGACATGTTATCAGGGGGGACCAGTCTCAAGTACACCACACTTGGTAATATGAAGGAAGGATCAGTGAAAAAAGAGGAAGATCAAAACAAGATTGATATAATGGCTGCAACAATGGGCCCTAGTAAAGGCATCATTGTGAGCATGGCGTAGGGCTGGATGGTGTTTCTCTCTGTTGGACTCACTCTGAGTGAGTCCGTGAACTCAATGGCATCTGACAACAGCAGCATGCATGTAGAAGTGAGGTGGAAGGGCATTCTTAGAATACGGAGTGCTAATAGCAAAGGCATTGAGAGAATAGGAATGGGGAAAACATGTAGAATGGGTTGAGTGGGGCAAAACTGTGTGTGCATGTATATATATATATATATATATACTTAGATAAGTATGTGTCTGTGTGCATACATATAAACACAGAGACATCACAGAGACATGCAAAGCAAGCCAGCAAAAAAAAAAAAAAAAAAAAAAGTTGAGATACAAAATTAGAAGGTCAGTATGAGGAATGATTTTGCATGAATAGGTATTTCTCATTTCTCTATAACTGAAGACTAGAAGAGTAGTTGTTCTCAAGTGCTGCTGAGTTAGTGCCACTCATCAACCTTATGCACAACAAAACAAAGCAAAGCCTGGTCCTGCGTCATCCTAACAATTGTTATGTTTTACCCCATTTCTGCTGCCACTGTGTCATTCCATCTCTTTGGGGGGACTTCCTCTTTCTCTGACCTTCCACTTTGCCAAGAATAATGTCCTTTTCCAGGGACTGCTTCCTCCAGATAATATGTTTAAAATATGAGAGACAAAGTTTCATCATCCTGGTTTCTAAGGAGCACTCTGGCTGTACTTCTGCCTACATAGATCTGTTTGTTCTGGCAATTCATGGTACTATCTTCTACAACACATTAACTCAAATGCATCAGTTCTTCAACAATCTACCTTATTCACTGTCCAATTTAAACATTTATATGAAACTATTGAAAACACCATGGTTTAGGTCAGAAGCACCATAGTCCTCAAATTGACATCTTTGCTTTTGAACACTTAAAGAGAGGTCTGATGAAGCAATTTGCCTAATGAATTACATTGTTTGGTTTCTTGCTGCTGCTTCCATGAATGTTGATAGTGGATCCAAGCAAAATGAAGTATTTGACAACTTCAATCAATTCTCCACTTACATGAATGTTGTTTATTGATCTAGTGATGAGGAGTGTTTTTTTCGTTACACAGAGGTGCAACCCATATTGAAGTCTGTGGTCTTTGTCTTCTTCAGTATTTTAAGTCCTCTTGTCTTTCAGCTAGCATATCTCAGATTGTTAATGAGTCTTCCTCCAATTCTGATGCCAAACTCATCTTTATATAATCCATTTTGTTGGATTATTTACTCAGCATACAAAATGAATAAGTATGGTGAAAGAATACAATCCTGGTGCTCACCTTTAGTGATGTTTAAACCATTTAGTATCTCCTTGTACTGTTGGAATGTACAGGTTCCTCATGAGGACAATTAAGTGTTCTAGAATACTCAATCTTCCCAATATTATCCATAGTTTGTTAAGATCCACACAACTGAAAGCCTTTGCATAGTCAATAAAGGACAAGTAAACATCTTTCTGGTATTTTATTTTTTCAGCCAATACCCATCTGACTCAATAATGATATCCCTAGTTCCACTTCTGAATGCAGCTTGAGTATCTGGTAGTTCCCTGTTGATGTACTGTTGTAGCTGTTTTTGAATTATCTTCAACAAAATTTTTTCTTACATGTGATATTCCAATCGGTTGGCCTGGTAGCTGTCTTCAAAATTTCTTGGCATACATGAGTGAGTGTCTCTAGTGCTGTGTCAGTTTATGAATGTTTTCAATCTGTAAACCATCAATTCCCAGAGGCTTGGTCTGGGCCAATCCTTTCGGTGCAGCTTGGACTTCTTCCTTCTGTGCCATTGGTTCTTGACCATATGCTGCCTCTTGAAATGGTTGACCATCGACCATAACTTTTTGGTATAATGACTCTGTATATACCTTCCATTTTCTTTTGATGCTTTCTGCATCATTCAATATTTTACTCATGGAGTCCTTCAATAATGCAAGGATAGAATGCTTCCTTTGGTTCTTTCAGTTTGAGAAATGTTAATCTTCTTCTTCTTCCCTTTTGGTTTTCTAACACCAGGTCTTTGAACCTTTCATTATACTTGACTTTGGCTTCATGAGATGCCGTTTGAAATTTTCTGTATGGCTGTTTGACTTCCTCGTTTCTTCCAGTCACTCTAGCATCTCTGTACCAGACAGCAAATTTCAGAGTCTCTTCTGACATCCATATTGGTCTTTTATTACCTTCTTCTCTTTTAAACTATCATTTGGTTTCTTCCTGCATGATATTCTTCATGTGATCCCATAGTGTTTCTCTGCTATTAAAATTAAGAAAGGTGTGTGATAGGTTTGTATTTTTTCACCATACTTATTCAGCCTGTATGCTGAGCAAATAATACAAGAAGCTGGATTCTATGAAGAAAAGCGTGGCATCAGCATTGGAGGAAGACTCATTAACAACCTGTGATATACAGATGATACAACCTTGCTTGCTGAAAATGAAGAGGACTTAAAACATTTACTGATGAGGAACAAAGTACACAGCCTTTGGTATGGATTACATCTCAAAGTCAAGGCAACAAAAATCCTCACCACTGGACCGATAAACAACCTTCTTATCAATGGAGAAAAGATTGAAGTTGTCAAGGACTTCATTCTTCTTGGATCAACTATCAACACTCACAGAAGCAGCAGTCAAGAGATCAGATGACGTATTGCATTAAGCAAATCTGTTGCACAGGAACTTTTTGAAGTGTTGAAGAGCAAAGATGTCTGCTTGAGGACTAAGGTGTGCTTGACTCAAGCCATGGTATTTTCAATAACCTCATATGGATGTGAAAGCTGGACAGTGAATAAGGAAGACCACAGAAGAATGATGCCTTTGAATTTTGGTGTTGGAGGAGAATACTAAAAGCGCCATGGGCTGCCTAAAGAACCAATTGATCTGTTTTGGAAGAAGTGCAGCCAGAGAGCTCCTTAAAAACCAAGATGGTCAAACTTTGTCTCTCACACTTTGGACATATTGTCAGGAGGGAACAGTTGCTGGAGAAGGATATCATGTTTGGTAAGATGGAGGGTCAGAGAAAAAGAGGAAGGCCCCCAACAAGATGGATTGGCCAGGTGGCAACATTGATGGACTCAAGTGTGGCATCAGTAGTGAGGTTGGCCCAGGATTGGACATTGTATCATTCTGCTGTGCATAAGGTCGCTATAAGTTGGTACCTACTCGATGGCACCTAACAATAACAACAACAGCTCTGCTGGTCTTTGGTCATTAATGTCTAATGCATCAGATCTGTTCTTGAGATGCTCTCTAAATCCAGGTGAGATACATTTAAGGTCATATTTTGACTCACATGTTGTAGTTTGAGTTTTCTTCAGACTGAACTTGCATATGAGCAATTGATGGTCTGCTCCATATTCTGCCCCTGACATTATTTTGGCTTATGATATTGAACTTCTCCATTGTCTTTTTCCACAGATGTAATCAGTCTGATCTCTGTGTATTCTATCTAGTGAGGTCCATGTGTATAGGTCATTGATGCTACAATATTTTGTTATATGATCTCCAAATCATTTCTATCAGAAAGGCCATATTTTCCAACTACTGATTCTTCCTCTTTGTTTCCAACCTTTGCATTCCAACATTAATCAACATTATCGTTGGCCATGTGACAAGTTAGGAACTGGACTTAAAGATTATAAATGTGGCAGACGGTTGGGTAGGGAACAAGTTATTATGTGAATTAAATGACATAAAGTTAAAATATGGAAAATATCAATGATTTAAGCCAGAAAACTGTAGACATTAGCAAGTTTTATTTTTGCCAGATATCTTAGGCATCCGCTCCCTTCAACAGAGCCTTAGCACTTCACTGAGTCAAGTGGAAGAAATTAGGATTTCATTCCAAACAGCTGATATTTTAGAAATGAACTGGAAAACACTGTGAGAAACTATTCCTAAGGTGTCAGTGCATAACAATTATTTGGAGGGTTGTTGAGATTCGTAATTTAGGAGTGGGGCCATCTTTTCTTAGCAAAGACTTTGGCTTCTAAAATCATTGTTGATGTGAAATTAAGTTTTGTTTAATTCCTGAAGATTCTCTGAATCACGACAATAGATCAACCTAGAAAACAATTTTGGGGCTGGGGGGTGTTTATAAAATTGCCATTTAGATGGATTACTTCAGGGTGAAATAAGACAGTTGGAGTGAACCACAATATATATCTATCATGAGCTCCAAATGCTTGTATAGTGTTATTGCTTACATTAAGGAGCCTTGATCATTAAAGTATTTGACTACTTTTTGTTGCTATTGTGTTGCTGTTTGGATGTTCTAACATTTAACATCTTGTTGTTATTAGGTGCCATTGAGCCATTATCAACTCATAGCGATCTTATGCACAGCAGAATGAAACACTGCCTGATCCTGGGCCAACCTCATTACTGTTGCCACACGAGACCAT
>NW_006408519.1:39437523-39461577 GCF_000296735.1 Chrysochloris asiatica | reverse complement strand
AGTTGGTAGAATTCTTCTATTTCATCCTCACTGGCATTAGTGATTGGTGCATAAATTTGAATAATAGTGTTATTAACTGGGCTTCCCTGTAAGCGCATGGATATTATCCTATCACAGACATAGTTGTACCTCATGACTGATGTGGATATGTTCTTTTTGACAATGCAACACTAAGCCTCTTCAATTTGTCATTTCTAGTATAGTAAACCATGTGGTCATCAGATTCAAAATGGCCAAAATCAGTCCATTTCAGCTCAATAATGCCTAAGATACCGATGTTTATGCATTCCATTTAATTTTTGATAATTTCCAATTTTCCCAAATTCAAACTTTGTACATTCCATGTTTCAGTTTTCAATGGATGTTTACAGCTCTTTCTCTTCATTTTGAGTTGTACCTCATCAGCAAATTAAGGTCACGTGGGCTTTTCTCCCACGACTTTGTATCATTCATTCTGGTGACATCATGACATCATACAGTTGACATCATGGTCAACTGTACTTTGAGGAAGCAGCTCTTCCCCAGTCACATTTTGAGTGCCTTCCAACCTGAGGGGCTCATTTTCTGGCATTATATCTGACAGTGTTTCTCTGCTATTCATAAGATTTTCAGTGACTAAATGTTTGGAAGTGATTCGTCACTCTTTTTTCGTAGTCTGTCTTCATCTGGAAGCTCATCTGAAATCTGTCCATCATGGGTGACCCTGCTGGTATTTAAAATACTGGTAGCATAGGTGTGAGAATCATAGCAACTCACAAGCCACCACAGTACAACAAACTGGCAGATGAGTGGTGGTTTAACATCTTACTGACTCATTAATTTGCTGGGTGTAGTTGTTAAGTGCCATTCAGTCAGTTCTGACTCATAGCAGACCTGTATAGGGGTCTGAGAAGCATCTGGTGGGTTTGAACTGCCGACATTGTGGTTCACAGTGCCACACTAGAGGCCAAATTAAAGGTATAACTCTTAAATGTGAAAGTGACTTGGTGGCAGAATTGACAGCTCCACAGGAAAAAGATGTGGCAACCTGCTTCTCTAAAGCTGAAACCAGACCTAAACTGATTGCCAGAGGCAATTCTGACTTGGTTAGTGTGGTTAGCGTAGTGGTTACAAGTCCGGCTGCTAACCTCAACGTCACCAGTTCGAAACTACCAGTTATTTGACAGGAAAAAGATGAGGCTTTCTGCTCCCATAAAGATTGACAGCCTCGGAAACCCTACACAGGGTTGCTAGGAGTTGAAATTGACTCCATGGTCCATAACCACCACCACCACCACCACCACCACCAAAGGAGCAACATGGAGTTCTGATGTGGCACTGTGGGTTAATGTGCTGGACGCAAAGTCAGTTTGAACAGCAAAGTTGGCAGTTCAAGTTCACCAGCTTCTTCTCAGAAACTCTATTCAAGGTCAATATGAGTAGGAACTGATTCCACAGCACAACACCACCACTACCATAGGGCATAGTAGAATCGTCCCATAGGGTTTCCTAGATGGTACTAACTGCAAGATTGGTGATTCAAATCCATCAGTTGCTCCACAGGAGAGAGATGTGGCTGCCCACTCCTGTAAGAAACGTAGTCGTGCAAACCACAGGAGCAGTCCTAGTCTGCCCTGTAGTGTCACTGTGAGTCAGAATCACTTTGACAGCAGTCCAAGTGGAATCTTTTTGGAAGCAGACTGCCACATCTTTCTCCTGTAAGGAGGCTGATGGGTTGGCACTGCCAACCTTTATGTTATCAGAAGAGCATTTCAACCACTGAGTCACTATGCCTCCTCCTTTAGAGATGACAGCCTCAGATAGCCTATGGGTCAGTTTTACTTTGTGCTATTGGTCACTCTGAATCAAAACGGACTCAGTAACAATGGGTTCAGTTTAGGAGAAGGCTTCAAAAAGTTTGTGGAAACATTTTTTTCATTCCATTTTTCCATGAACATTTTGAAGCCCCTTCATATTTGGTTACTGTTGAATTTGTGATTGTTGGTAGTTCTGTGGCAGAATTCTCACGTTTTATGCAGGAGTCCTGGGTCCCATTCCTGGCCAATTCACCTGATGTGTAGTCACTGACCGTGTATCAGTGGAGAATTGTGCATTGCTATTCTGCTGTGCATAGGGTCGCTATGAGTCGGCACTGACTTGATGGCACCTTACAATGATGACAACATGATGGTGAACACATTTTAGCAGAGCTTTCAGACTAAGACAGACTAGGAAGAAAGAACTGGCAATCAGCCACTGCAAACCCACTGGAACACAATGGTCCAGTCTGCAACCCATCATGGGGCTGGTGGAGGACTGGGTAGTGTCATCATGAGTCTGGAGTCTCATGATGCCATCATGACTCAATGACAGCTACAATAGCAACATTGATGTTGTTACTAAGTACCGTGGAGTTAGTTCTGACTTGTGGTGACCCTGCACAGGTTTTCTAAGGGGCAGCTGGTGAATTTGAACCACCAAACTGCATTTCAAACTGACCTTTTGGTCCAGTACTTATCCTCCAGCGCTACACCAGGACTCCACCATGGCAACAATTACTGAATAATCTTATGCTCATCATTTGAGTTACAGTTTCATATACATATTCTC
Organism: Chrysochloris asiatica; assembly: GCF_000296735.1. Classification (NCBI taxonomy): domain Eukaryota; kingdom Metazoa; phylum Chordata; class Mammalia; order Afrosoricida; family Chrysochloridae; genus Chrysochloris; species Chrysochloris asiatica. Next base: position 39,458,988 of record NW_006408519.1, on the reverse strand, counting down.
CTTCAAACACATTTGACAATATCTGATCATTCTGACACTTAGAAAGAGTATGTGTTTGGCCAGTATGTGTTCATTAGGGGAAACACTAGAAACCCATCCACAGTCTGCCATTCCAAGTAGAATGCTTTTAGAGTCTTCCAAATGCACAATAAAGTGACTCTGAGTAGATTTAGTGCTTTCTGAGTCCCTGAGTGGTACAAATGGTTGACCCACTCAGTTACTAAGGGTGGAAGATCCAGTATACCCAAAGGTACGTTGGAAGAAAGGCTCCGTGATCTACTTCCAAAAATTAAAACTCAGTTACTGAAAACCCTCTGAAGCATAGTTTTACTCCACGCATGGGAGCTAGCTAGAGTCCTAGTCAACTCAGTGACAGCTGGTGTATAGCCCTGTGTCCTGGTACAGAGCTGTAAAATAAGCACTGCACTGATAGACACATGGTTAGTGGTTCAAACCCACCAGCTACTCCTTTGAAACCCTACACATGAGTCATAACTGACTTGAAGGCACTTAACAACAACAACAATTTGTATCTCTACTCTTTATCAGAGTATGTCACAAAAAGCTAAGGTGTCCTGGAGCCAGTTAAGAAATTGGGCATGCTGGCAGAATTTTCACACAGAAGTTGGTAAACACTACAAATCAGGGCTCTCCACCACCACAAAGCCTGAATATGAAACATTTTTTCTAGCTAGCCACTGGAAGCTGGCCAATAATTGAATGATAAGTGAATATCCTGAAATGGAACGAGTTCCTTCCCCTTGACCATACTCTTCAATCCTAAAACTGAAACCGCATCATCGATAATGGTACATTCCACAGAATGGATGGAGTCTGAGAAAGTCCACCTTTTATTTCAAATAAATGGAAAGTACCAACTATATGGAGTCCTGGTGTGGCACTGTAGGATAAACAATGGACCACAAGAATGATTTCAACCGCCAGGTCAGTGGTTCGAACTCACCAGCCACTCCTGAGAAACCCTATACAGGGTCACTATGAGTCAGAATCAATTTGATGACACTTAACAATAACATCAATTATATGGTAAAGGTGAACGAAATAGTCTATGCTATTAATTAATACTAAAATGATTCATTTGATATAGCTGTGCTTTGAAGATCATGATATGGCTTGGTCACCTGCTAACTTCCTATTTTTAGCCAAATTAACACCATGAACCTATTCAGGTACAGATAATGGTCCCCTTCCTATTGAAGTCCACCATCATATTTTCATGCAGGAGTGGACCCTAGAGACTCTCCTGGACCTCCCCTGTCCTCAGCTTGTACCTAATAAAATCACAGGCATTCTCATAACACAACTATTTCAAACAGTCTGAAATATTAAGGAGGTCATTAATGTAGCATTTGGACCCAGGAGGAAGGACGTGGGACTTAGTTTTGGAAGAGATTTTCTCGTACGCAGAAAGTCGTGGATACTCTGCTGAAAATCTTCTGATTGTTTTTTCATACTCTAATGGAAAATTGTTGTTGGTTTGTTTTCTATAAATGTGCCAGCATGTGTTTCTTAGACTGAAGAGCTGAAAAGAAAGGAAAACCACATATAAATTGATTCCCAGTTGAGGCTGGTAGTTTATATATTTTAGTTCCTTAATCCTCACAACTGCCCTATGGAGGACTAGCAGCATTTTGCATGTGTAGGGACTGGAACTCCAGAAAGTTAGGCAATGAAAAGTGGCAACCTTGGGGCAGAGAATGAGACCTCATTCATTTCTAAGATGTTTAAAGAATGTATCGCATGCATTTCAGGTACTGGAAATACTGCGTTGTATTTAAACCTAATAGTAACCTTTCTTGAAAGAATATATTCACATTAATGACATACAGACAGGTTGAATAATTTGTCCCAAGTGGTCCAACAAGTAACTGAAGGATTCAGTATTTAAAACCAGGCTGTAGAATCCTCTGCTTGTTAAAAACCAACATCCAAACAGCTTGATGCCATTGACTTATAGTAACCCAAAGGACAGAGTCAAACTGTCCCAGACAGTTTCCCAGGCTGTAAATCTGTATGGAAGCAGACAGCCACATCTTTCTCCCACTAAATGGCATGTGGGTTTGAACTGCTGACCTTTGGGCTAGCAGATGAGCACTTAACTACTGTGTCACCAGGGCAACTTATATCCAAATGGTGGTGGTGGTGGTGGTGGTGTGCCATGGAGTCGTCGAAACATGATATTTCACAATGGTTCTGCTACATTGGTTTACTTCCGCACTAGCTTCCCCAGCGCTGAATGTAAGTTAGTAACCATGCCCATGTTGTTGGTTGCTGCCATCCCAGGGCAGAGTCTGATGTCTGGCTCACTGAAGATGCTCAGTAAGGGATGTTTGAATACCTGTATGGACCACAAGAACATAATCATATTAGACCAGTATATTCGACAGTTTTTCACGTTGACATGACATGGTAGCAGTATGTAAAGGGATTTGCTGTGTGCTGGTAAGTCGGTTCCAGTTCACAGTAACCCTATGAGACAGAGCAGAATTGACCTGTAGAGTTTCCTAACCTGAGATTTTGACAGACACACATCACTATATCGTCTCTTATACAAAAGGCTGGTGAGTTCAAACCACCAACGTTTTAGTAAGCTGCCAAGAACTTAACCCTTGCTCAATCTGTAGAGGGGATAGCTTATTGTGGTGGAGGTGGTATGTTCAAGTCGGTTCCAACTCATAGAAACCCTGTATAGTATTTCTAAGAGTGGCTGATGGGTTTGAACTGAATACAGTTAGCAGTCCAGTGCTTATCCTACAGCTCCACACCAGAACTCTTGTAGAGGGGACTGTTGTTGTTGTTGTTATGAGCCTTTGAGTAGGTTCTGACTCAAAGCAACCCTGTATAGGGTTTTCAAGGCTTTTAAAATCTTTCAAGAAGCAGAAAGCTTCATTTTTCTCTCACGGAGCAGGCGGCAGTCTCAAACTATGGACACTATGGTTCACAGTCTAGTTCTTATCATTTGTAACCACCACATTCCCAGTAAAGGGTATTGTTTGGTAGTTGTGTGTCCTTGGATCAGTTCTGACTCATAGCAACCCTGTATTGGGTTTCCAAGGCTATAAGTCTTCACTGGAACAGAAAGCCTCATCTTTCTTCTGTGGGGTGACTGGAAGATTTGAACTGATGACCTTGCAGCTAACAGCTCAGTTCCTAATCCACTATGCTACCAGAGCTTCTTATTACAGGGGATGGGCCCTGCCCCATTCGCATGATCAGTTACAGCTCAGTCTATAAGATCCCACTTACTTACAGTGGACAAGTTGAAGTCTGGAAACTCCACAGAAACCTGTTCACACAAGCCTCCACTGACAGAGAGGTGTTAGCTGCATTGGCCAGGAAATATCCTACATACCACTGAATCACCACTGTCCCAATACCAGCCTCTATGTAGAGGGGATTGTTGTTGTTGTTAAGTGCTGTCGAATCAGTTCTGTCCTTGTGGTTCAAACTGACCTTGCAGTCTAGGGCATTAATCTGCAATGCCAACTGGGGCAGGGTAAGCCAATGAGGACCTTGTAGATCACCATGGGCTGAGCCACAACTGATCCTAAGCATGGGACTAGACAGCATTTCATTCCAGTATGCATGAGGTGATCATGAGCTGACTGAATGGCAGCAAACACACAGCAAAGAGATTGGACAGCCCTGTTCAGGGTCAGGAGAGCTGATAAGCATCATTACTATTGTTCATGCTCAAGTGGGAGAAGAAAGTCAACAGTCGTGCAGCCAGCTTGAACTCTAGGAGAATGTGCTGGTGACAGTTGGAGGCCAATCCTAAACCACGTGGTTCTCCTCTGAGAGATGAGCATGACCTCGAGAGACTATGATTTGTCCTCAGTCCCTTTTATTAGCTGCACGGTCTTGGCTCATGGTCATGAAGGAGACAAGGCTGGCTTCTGGAAAAACAGGCAGCTGATTTGTTGCCATATGGTGTTCATGTTATTGTTGTTGTTGTTAGCTACCATCAGTGCATGTGCAAAAGGAAAACATACCAGTTACTAACCATCATTGGGTAAATGGAAAGGCAAGGAGGAAAGGGGGAGAGGAAGTAAGAAAGAGTAGAGACAAAGCAATAACCACCATTCTCCAAGGTATTTACACCAAACATACTTTGTACACTTCTGCATGCTATTGGTGTTGGGTATTGTTGAGTCAGTGCTGACTCATAACAATCCTGTGTAAGGTTTCCAAGGTTGTACATCTTTGTGAAGCAGAAAGCCTCATCTTTCTCCAGTGGAGTGGCTGGTAGGTTTGAACTGCTGACCTTGTGGTTAGCAGTCCAGTGCTTATCTTATAGTGTCCCCAAGATTCTTTATACTTCTGCATGATACATACTTAATTATAATGATAATGTTGTTGTTAAGTGTCATCAAAGTGGTTCCAACTCACAGCAATCCTGTATAGGGTTTCCAAGGAGTGGCTGGTAGATCTGAACTGCCAATCTTGTGGTTTGAAAATCCAGTGCTGATCTTACAGTGCCACACCAGACACTTCCTATATGGTGTGCATCTCATATCCAGAGAAAATGTCTCATCTTACTTCATCCTTACAATAACCCCAGGAGAAAATTGACATGCAGTAAGGTTAACTCGTTCCTACAGCTAATAAGTAGAGGCCTGGGATTTGAACCTGAGTCTTCCTTACTTCAAAGCTCTGCATTCAAAATGCACACTCCTAATTAAACCATCGGAGTCCTCAAGTGATACAGTTAAGGGCTCAGCTGACAACCAAATGGTTAGTGGTTCTAACCCATCCAAAAGCAACTTGGAAGAACAGTCTGGTACCTGCTTCAAAAAGTCAGTTTTGAAAAGCCCATGAAACATGTTTTTACTCCACACACACACACACACACAGGGTCACCAAGATTCAGAATCAACTCATCAGCAACTGGTAAGATGTAATTTACACACAGGCACCGAAGGGCTGCTCACCAGGGCTTGTTTTCCACAGTGGCCTAATGTACGCTAGGAAAAGCAGACAGTCTGTTTTCAAGCCTAGCAACAAAGGACTGTGAAAAGACAGAGTCACATGAAATATTACTGTCTACATTAGTTAGATCACTTCCCTACACTGGACCTTAAGATCCTTCTGGGTACAGATGGGGTTGGGGTTACAGAAATACATGGATGTTCTTTATAAGAAGGTTGTCAAGGAGCTTGGCTACTAGATGAAAGGCTGTTTGGTGCCCACTGGTCTTTGGCCTGGAGGCAAGTGTTCTTGCTACGCTTCTGTGTGTGACTTGATTGAAGGATGTTTGACTATACCAGGTTAATAGAAGCTGCTCAGTTGTGCCCCCTTCAAGAATCATCCAGGGGGCACATGTTAGATACACCCCTGCCATTCATTAGATACACCTCTACACATAACCTACCCTTCAGGTGTCTCAGGGCCAGTGACTTCTTAGCCTTGAGGAAAGACAATGAGCTCTGAAATTTTTGACCTAGTAGCTAGGTGAATGAGTGGGTGAGTTGTGAATGACCAGTCAGGGATCCAAGTCTCCATTTCAGAGACCGAAGAATTGTAACTGGGGAGTGACATCATCAGCATCATTGCTGCACCTCCCACATGCAAACAGGCCACGTGTATAGGAAGTATATGTGTATGTGTGTGTGCATGCACCCACATGGGAATATGAACACAAAGTCTAGATGATGGGGCACATTGGGTAATCATTTTCCTTTGGGAAACAGCATTGCTCGGGGTCACATGTACTGACCAGCTCTGTCCCTTCTTTTTCTCAGATACTATATCCCATCCCCTTTGAGCTTGCCCATGACTGCGTAAGAGTGTTTCCATCGTTGTCTCCCATCTGCTCTTCTCCTGGGGATACACTTGTGGACCTCTTTGTGGCACCAGCTCATGTGTTGCAGCTCATATTTTCAAGGCCCACGCCCTCTCTACCCAGAGCCAATGTGACTACGGTTTCTTATCCTTCCCTTGAAAGGTATTTCAGGTCCTTTCTTTTCTTCCCAAAGTTGCACAAAAGGCTGGAATAGGTGCAGGTTTATCAAGACGATAGGTAAGTGGTTAATAGGTACAGCCAGAAAGGATACATTAAACATGTTGGTTTATATTCTTTATAAAACCAAATGGCCCAGTCATCCCATGCAGAAAACACCTCAGAGCCACGTTAGGAATGGCGCCTCCTTCCATATGGGTTAAAAGGAGAAGACATCATTTAATGATGACAGGCATGTGCAGCACACATACAAACACTACACACACACACACAAACAAAACATACATACACACACTTTATATACTCTATTTTTAAACCAAAGTAATACACATAAGAGATTTAAATTCACACTTGGGTATGTTTACGTAAATAAACATAATAAGGAGACCCTGGGTGGTACAAACAGTCACATGCTTGGTTGTTAACCAAATGTTTGGCAGTTTGAATCCACCATAGAGGTACTAGCATTCCAGAACACTGCATTGTGCTCATGCAGAACTTGTACATACACCATGAGGCATTCTTTCGAACAGAACAAGGGAATATTGCATTCTTAAAATTAGGAAAGGTGTATGCCAAGGTTGTATCCTTTCATTATATTTATTCAATCTGTAAACTGAGCAAATAATCTGAGAAGCTAGACTATATGAAGAAGAACACAGCATCAGGATTGGAGAAATGCCGATGAACAGTGCAGATGACATAAGCCTGTTTGTTCACAACGAAGCAGTCATGAAGCATTTACAGATGAAGAACAAAGAATACAGACTTCAATATGAATTATACATCAACAGTGTGTTGTTGTTGTTTTAATCTCACAACTGGGACAATAAGCAGTGATGAATGGAGTACAGACAGAAGTTGTCAATGATTGCATGCCACTTGGATCCATAGTCAACATCCATCAAGAAATCCAACGACATATTGCACTAGACAAATCTGATGCAAAAAACTCTTTGAAGTGTTAAAGACCAAATATGTCCCTTTGAGGATGAAAGTGTACCTGATTCAATCCATGGTATTTTCAATCACCTCATAAGTAGGCAAAAGCTGAACAATGAATAAGGAAGACCAAAGAAGAATTGATGCTTTTCAATTATGATCTTAGTGAAGAATATTGATTATACCATGGACTACCAGACAAACAAATTTGTGTTGAAAGAAGTACGGTTAGAATATTTCTTAGAGGTGAGGTGGAAGAGAAGGACATTGCCTTAGGCTGGATTTTCTAGAGAAGCAAAACCAGTGAAATATATCTATTTAATTCGAGAGAAAGAGAGTATGTTTATTATGAAGAAAAGAGCTTACACTTGCAGAGTCCCAGGTCCCTAGCAGAAGAGAGAGAGAGTTCCTCCCGCATGTCCATTGTATTGGGAGCAGGCCACACCTCCAAGTAAGCATCTCTTCAACTGACTGTCTGCTCATAGACACTCACCAAAGAGTTAACTATGCCTGTATTAGGTTTCACCACCATGGAATAAGCATTCCCCAACTGCTAAACCTCTGGAAATCCTAGCATAGTTGAATTGACACAGAACTCTAGCCATTACATGGTTGGTACAGTGCAGGGTCAGCGAAAATAAGGAAACTCTCAACAAGATGAACTGACACAGTGACTACAAGAATGGATGAAAACATGGCAGCCATGGAACCCGTCTAGACAGAGTTTTGTTCCGTTATCACAGGGTCATAGGGTCACTATGAACAGGAATCAAGCTAAGGGCACTTAACAATAGTTGTTATGTGAGAGAAAGAGGAGGTACTGTGGAAGAATAGCCTGAGTATCTACTTCCTACTTCTGGCAAATCCTATGGGGCACAGTTCTGATCTGAAACATACTGGGTAACCATGAATCAGAATAGGACTCAATAGCAACTGTTTACTACTGAAAGGACAACTGTGTGTGTGTCAGGGAGAGGGGAGAGAGAGAGAGAAAGAGTCTCTGGGTAGTGCTAATTGTTAAGGCATTAATCTAACAAAAATTTTGGTGGTTTGAATCCACCCAGGGACACCAGGAAGAAAGGCCTGATGATCTATTTCCAAACTATCAGCCACTGAAAACCCTCTGGAATAGAGTCCTACTCTGACACACATAGAGTCACCACAATTTTGAGCTGACCTATTGGTATACCAGATTTTTGTTGTAATTGCTATTGTGGGTTTTAAAATACAGGCATACCTCAGAGATATTGCAGGTTCAGTAAATAAATATGCAATAAAACGACTTACACATTGTTTTGTTGTTGTTTCCCAGCGCAAACAGAAAGCTATGTTTACAACATATGGTAACCTACTGAGTGTGCAATGTTGTTGTTGTTAAGTACCGTGGAGTTGGTTCCAACTCATAGTGACCCTGCACAGGGTTTCTGAAGCTGTAAATCTTTACAGGAACAGAACGCCTCATCTTTCTCTTATGGAACCGCTGGTAGTTTTGAATTGCTGACCTTGAGGTTGGCAGCCCGACTCATAACCACTATGTTACTGGAGCTTTTTGAGCGTGCAATAGCATTATGAAAAAGTTTGAAATCCTGTGAGAATGATAGACATGAATTGAGCACATGATGCAGAGAATACAGTGGGCGACAATAGACTTACTCTATGCAGCGTTCCCACAAACCTTCAGTTTGCAAAACTGCAGTATCTGCACAGCACAATAAAGTGAAGCGCCGTACATAAACCGAGGAATGTCAGTGTATGTGTGTGTCAATACACACCAATGGTTGAGAGTGGTGATCAAGGACTCCCCACTCTCAGTGTCCACCACTATCTCACCTCACAGACATGGTGGCGATGGTGGTTGTGTGCCACTGAGTCCATTCCAATTCAGAACGACCCTATATAGGGTTTCCAAGGAGCACCTGGTGAGTTTGAACTGCTGACCTTGCAGTCCAGAGCTTTATCCCACAGCACCACACTGAGGCTCTAAATATAGTATAGTACTAGAGTCCTGGTGTGGTGCTGTGGGTTAATGTGCCAGACTGCAAAGCCATTTGAACTGCAAGGTAGACAGTTTAAGCTCACCAGCCACACCTCGGAAGCCCTATATAGGGTCGCTATGGGTCGGAACCAACTCAATGGCACTTAACAACAACAACTGGAGCACTAGACTGCAAACCACAAGGTAAACAGTTCAAACCCACCAGCTGCTCCTTAGAAACCTTATACAGGGTAGCTGTGAGTCAAAACCAACTCAATGACACTTAATATTTTTAACTTATCTTTAAATATACTGACATTTCATAACTTATCAATGGAGACATAATCCATTAGGACCTATGATGCTTCCCCCCAAAACATCTCTCCTTCTTTCTTACGTTGGGTCTCAACCTCACCCACTCCTCCTTGGCTCTCTGCTATTGCTGGATGCTCTCGAGTGAGTTCCAACATACAGCGACCCCATATGGGGTTTCTGAGGATGAAAATCTTTGTAGGAGCAGAAAGACTCATCTTTCTCTCACACAACAACAGGTGAGTTTGAACTGCCAACCTTGTGGTTAAAAGTCCAGTGCTTATCCTACAGGGTCACTATCACTCCCACCTGGCTCCCTACCCTACCTTAATTCAACATCTTCCCTCATTAAACCTTTGCATGTGTAATTTAATTTCTGCATCTACTTGTAAGAGGATACAGAAGTACACAGTGTCTTTTATAAGTCCTTGCACAGCTGCACCAGATAAAGTCTGTCTTTGTTCCCTAATGCTGCTGATAAAAAACAACAACAACAAACAAACAAACAAAAACAAAACAAAACAAAAAACACATGCTACAGATGGGTAGGTTCAAACCACACATAGTGGTTCAAATCCAGCCTTGCCATTTTGCAGCTGGGCCAATGTGAACAAGTGTATTAACCTTTCAGAGTTTCAGTGTTATTTCCCACAAAGTGGAAAAAAGAACCAGAGTGGTGGCAGGGAATATATGATGTCAATTGTGGCAAGTGTGTGGCACTACAGGATAATAATGCACTAGACCACAAGATGGCTTTGAACTTCAAGGTCAGTGGTTCAAACCCACCAGCCTTTCCTTAGAAACCCTATACAGGAGGGCTATAAATGGGAACCGACTCATCAGCATTTAACAATAACATGGAACATATTGGACAGAATATATTTTCAGCACATGCAAGTGGTCTTCTAAAACAGGATTAAAAGATAATAGAATTTTTCCTTGTGCCCCCTCCCAGTCCTCACTTTCTGCCTCTTTTGTGATTGATTTGGGCACCAGAGAGAGAAGCCCAGCTGGCAAGATATGAACAACAGTAAGAGGTGAGAAACAGAATAGACCTGCATTACCATCTCTGAGCCTGTTTCTTTGCAGCTGAATGAAGATGGCAGGGCTTAGCCTGCAGGGTTTCTATGAAGATCAAATGAGATCATGTCCTTAGCATGCTCAGAAATGTAAGGTAGTGCTGTGTGGCGTTTATTATTCCACCTATTCTGTCTCCTTCAATGGTGCAAAGGCAGAAAGAATCCCAGCCAGAGCATTGTTAAGGGACAGGTTTGTGTTTTCAATCCTGCTTCATGGAAATTCTAAAAGTCCTTTCAGCCTGAATGAGTCCTGAAGCGATTTCAATTTTCCTTTAAACTCCGAGATGCCAACACCCTGTGATTTAGGCTTCCAGGAAATAATAATGCTGGAGCTATCTGTGGCTCTCTGTTTTAATCAAGTACTTAGTCCTTGGTGGAGCAGGAGGAAATCATGATCCCAATCATGGGTGGTAGTCCTGTTAGTGAGAAGTGCCATGGCTTGAAGGTCCAAAAGTATCCATCAATTACAACTCATAGTGTCCCTATAGGACATAGCAGAACTGCTCCCAAAGGGTTTCCAAAACTGTCATCTTTATGAAAACGGACAGTCACATCTTTTTTCTGTGGGTTTGAACCAACGATCTTTAAGGTAGCAGCCAAGCCCACCAAGGCTGCTTTGCATAGCTTCTAAGGCCCTTCATATTGACCCTCACTTACCTCTGCCCGTCAGTCCTTCCTCTACAGCATCCAATCCCAACTCTAGTTATCCCAATCTATTTGCACTCAATGAATTCTAACGCATCCCTCTGCTTTATTAAAGGAGCCCTTGTGGAGCAGAGGGATAAGCATTGGACTTCTAACTGCAAGGTCAGCAGTTCAAACCCACCAGCTGATCTATAGGAGAAAGATTAGGCAGTCTTTTTCCATAAAGGTTTACAGCCTCAGACACCCTACGAAGCAGTTCCTCTCTGTCCTATGGGGTTGCTACGTGTCGTGAATTGATTAATGTCTGTGGGTTTGGCTCTTTGGTTGGTGCTTTAATAGGAGTCCCTGGGTGAGACAAACACTTCAGCACTCCATTACTAATTGAAAGGTTGACGGAGCATAGCCCACCCAGAGATAATTCAGAAGAAAGTTCACAAGAGCAGTTCTAATCTGCAATCTGAAGGTCTCCAACCGTCAGAATTAGTTCAATGATAACTGTCTTGGTTTGACGTTGTGGTGCTCCGTTCATGCTTTTGCTTTTGTCTAGAATGCTTTTGCCACCACCAGACAGCCACCATCATATGCAGACTTCTTCATTTGTGCTGACGTCTCACTCATCCTCCAGATAACATCCAAATACCCCTACATGACGATGTCATCCTCCTCTGCCTTACTCTTTTTTATTATTATTATTAAGTTTTTATTGTGAATTGAGGGGTAGTTTTACACTTATCCTATCATATTTCATTTCATTGCCATGATTACAATCCCCTCCATGCATCACCATTCAAAAGTATTTGCTTCTATTCCCTGTGGGGGTTTTTGTTTTTTTGTTTTTATGTACACCAAAACACTCAGGAATATATAATCATTTAAAAAATCAAAGGGCACATTCTGCAAGCCTGCCTCCTGGCTTCCAGCACACAGCCTTTCTCTTTCCATGAGTCTAGAATCCTCAGCTGTTCTTTTTCTCCATGTCTTAATTTCTGCTTCCATCTCTGGTGTCGCTGCTTCTCTGGATAGGGTCCCACATTCCACTCTTGCTCTTCTCCCTTTATGGTCCTAGGGTCCTCTGTTCCTGGACTGGAAGATTAACTACTACCCCCCTTTTGCTATAAAATGTCTACCTTGACAGTTGTGAAATTGCAATTAGTCATGATAACAGTTACTCACTATCATAAGAAGCTTATCCCCATCTCCTTTCACCAGACCCATCTAGACAAGATGAAAACTATTCATCAGGATTCTACCTTCCCCTGCACATTCTGAAACTAAACTCCCTCTTGAAAACTTGTAAGCCAGTTACTTCATGCCTTTATAGCGCCCCCACCCGCCACCATTTTAGGTAGCTAATGTCTAAGCTAAGGAGTTCTGGTAGTGTAGTGGTTACAAATCAGGCTGTGAACCGCAAGGTCAGCAGTTCAAAACTACCAGCTGTTCTGTAGGAGAAAGATGAGGCTTTCTGCTTCTGTAAAGATGTATAGCCTCAGAAACACTGTACAGGGTCTCTATGAGTTGGAACCAACTCCACAGCAAATAACCACCACCACCACCACCACCACCACCACCACCACCAATGTCTAAGCTAAGTTACCCATCTTTATCAATCCTGTGTACAGAGGGGATGGGAATGACCCTTGCTGTGAAGATGCCTTTCCTCTTGGTTGTGTATTTTGAGCTACTACATCCATAAGTAGAGGTCAAGTTCATCAAATCGTAGTGATTTACATTTGCTTTCTTTATCAAAAGAAAATTTTTTTTCATCTTCCTCTAGTTGAGTTCTGATCATCCAGGCATTGAAGCTAGGTCAAATGTGTACTATCTCTCTGCCCTACTCCTTTTTTTTTTTTTTTAAAAAAAAGCTTTTATTGTGAATTGAGTGATAGTTTACATGGGAGAACATCAATTGTACACTTATCCTATCTTATTTCATTTCATGGAAATGATTACAACCCCCTCCATGCATCACCATTCAACAGTATTTGTTTCAATTCCCTCCGTTTTGTTTTTTGCTGTACACAAAAACATTCAGGAATATATAATCATTTAAACAACCCAACAGCACATTCTGCAAGCCGGCATCCTGACTGCCAGCACACTTTTCCTTACAATAAGTCTACCCAATTTCTTTTTTTTTTCTTTTAACTTTTTATTGTGAACTGAGTAATAGTTTACGTGGGAGAACATCAACATTGCACCATTGTTTCATTGCAGTGATTACAATCTCCTCCATGCATCAACATTCAACAGTATTTGCTTCCATTCCATCTGTTTGTTGTTGTTGTTGTTTTGGGGGAGGGGGGGTTGTACACAGAAACACTCAGGAATATAGACTAATTTAAACAACCAAAGGCACATTTTGAAAGCCTGTCTGTCTCCTGGGCACCAGCACTCAGTCTTCTCTTTCCATGAGTCTAGGGTCCTCAGCTGCTCCCTCTCTCCATGTCCTCATCTGTGCCTCCATCTCTGGTGTCGCTGCTTCTCTGGATAGGGTCCTGCATCTTTTATTCTGCTTGTGCCTTTCTCCCTTGATGGTCCTAGGGTCCTCTGTTTCTTGACTATAAGGTTTACTACTCCCCCATTTTTGTTACAAAACTTCTACCTTTACAATTGTGACAGTCACAATTCATCATGATAACAATTACTCACTATTGAATTATAAGAATCTTATTCCCCTCTCTTTTCACCAGATCCATCTAGACAAGATGAAAACTATTCAGTGAGGATTCTACCATCCCACACACACTCTTAAACTAAACTCCCTCTTGAACACTTCAAGAGTCACTTTGTGCCTTTATCGGCCCCTAATTTTAGGTAGCCAATGTCTAAGTTGCCCGTCCTTATCTACAGAGGGCATAGGATTGATACTATGTAAAGATTCCTTCCCTCTCAGTTGGTATTTTGAGGTGTTTCACCCATAAGTATAGGTCAAATTCGTCAAATGATAGCAATTTACACTCGTTTCCTTTATCAAAAATTGTTTTTTTTATCTTCCTCTAGTCAAGTTCTGATTATCAAGCCATCGAGGCTAGGTCAAATGGGTACTAGCTGCAAGTCTGGGCATTCTTATGCATTTACCCTCACTTCATATCAGCTGGATGCTTCACTCTCAGCTCTAGCCCTCTGTGGCTATGTCCTTGTCCATGGGCTCAGGATCCCAGGTCTCACCACTCTTTGGACTAACCAGCTCTTCCTCTTCTCTCTCTCATCTCCAAGTCAACGGAATCTATGGAATGTAGTTGAACTCAGCCCATTTCTTCATTGCTGCCTTTCCCCGTCTTCCACTTGACAGTAGACCAATGTGATCACTAGCAAGCTTAGATGTCTGCTCTTGTCTTCCCTTTCAGTTTCAATCTTGAAGGGGGATTTGTCCCAAAGGGACTTGATTGCTTGCCTTGATGGCTTCCTGGAGAACAGCTTTGCTTGTTCTTATAGTAGCCAATCTCTCTGCCCTACATTTAAACAGAATTTACAGCTTCCCTCTCCTATGGTTCCCTTGCAATCACTTATCCATCCATCCGTCTGTCCATCCATCCACCCTCCATCCACCCACCCGTCCGTCCTTCTGTTTCAGAGTCATCCTTCCTTTTAGAAGAGGAGATGCAATGTACTGATGAGAACAGACACTGGAGTCTGACTGTATTGTGTGGAAATCTGCTTTCATTAACTAGTTATGTCACCTTATCCAAGTCATTGAACCTCAATAAGGACAATGATACTAGTCTCCGCCTCTATTTTTTGTCAGTACTAAGTGAGGCACATGTTATTAAGCAATACTGACAAGATGTAAAGCATTGAATACATGCTGTGATTATTACCATTGGCATCATTATTGCCCTTGTCTTCACAGATCCCACCAGTGGGTATATCTGAAATGCAGGAGAAATCCTTTTACTACAAGTCATTAAAAAGAGAATCTTAGTTCTCAAGAAATGTGTTAAAACAGGCATCTGTCACCCATACATGTAGCTTGCAAATAGGCACACAGGATTCCGGAATGACTTTTGCCTGGAAAAGCCAATACAGTTCTCCACAACCACTGTACTTTACTTCATCATTAGACTGTCAGGTAAGCTCTGGGTCTTCTCTGTCAAATTTCCAGAATTCTACTAAGCTCCTTCTAGATTCCACTCATAAGAATGCAGAGAAGTGGCATGAAGGCAGTATGCATGAGAAAGAATGCAGAAGAGTAATTACAGAAAACATGAGTATTCTTAAAGCATATACGGCACCAAAAAAAAAAAAAAAAAGTGTTACTTTCTCAAAAAACATGTGTTTATTGTACTGGGAAAGATCCGTCCACATTGTTAAGTTCATACCTTGCACCAGGTAGAAAGGGACACACTGAGTACCAAGAAAGAGAAGGAATGGTCAGAGGTACAGTTCTTAGCTAGGAGAAAGGATGGGCATTCTATTATCAAGTTGGGCAGTAGGATAGGACAGATTCAAATATAGGTAAGAACACTATGCCATGCTTATTGGTTTGTATTTTATCCTGGGGGTTATAAACATAATAATAATCTCAACTCGATTTTCTTTTCTTTTAACGTCCATCCTGGTAGCCAGGCAGAGAATGGATTGGAGATGAAGCTGACAAAGAAAACTTATAAGGGAACTATTGTACAAGGGGCATCCTGGTAGTAAAATGGTTAAATGCTCAGCTGCTAATGGAAAGATCAGCAGTTCAAAGCTACCAGCCACACTACAGGAGAAAGATGTGGCAGTCTGCTCTTTTAAAGATTTCCAGCCTTGGAAACCCTATGGGTCAGTTCTACTCTGTCCTATAGGATCACCATGATGAAATTGACTTGAAAGCAATATGGGGTTTGGTGTTTCACAAACCTGGTGTGATACTACAGGATAAGTGCTAGACCACAAGGTTGATTTGAATGACAAGGTCGGAGGTTCAAACTCACCAGCTGCTCACCACCTATCTATATAGAGTCGTTATGAGTCAGAACCAACTCAATGGCACTTAACAACAACAAAGGGTAGTGGACTAGAGCTAAGGCAGTGATGAAGAAGACAAACATCTGCTGTGTGAGATCAGGAATTGCTTAAGCTTGATAATGGATTGTCTGCAGATGGTGGTAACAGGGAGGGAGAAATCAAAGTGACATTTCAGATCCTGATTTGGACAATCGAGGAAGAACAACACACAAAGCAGTAGGAAGATGGGTTGGAGCAGTCCTCCTGGAAACTGCATGCATATATGGATCCCTGGAGAAGGACAGCATGCTTAGTAAAGGGGAGGGTCAGCAAAAAAAAGGAAGACCCTCAAGAAGATGGATTGACATAGTAGCAGCAACAACAGCTCACACGTAGCAACAACTGTAAGGATGGTGCAGGACCGGCACTGTTTCATTCTGTTGTGCATAGGAGTGCTATGAGTCACAACCAACTCAACAGCATCTAACAACAACATCCATCAACAACATGGTTCAGGGGTTAAGAAAAGTCTGGCCTTGAATTAGGGACTTCTGCATAATTAGTAAATGTTGAAGTTGTAGTTAACTGCCTATGAGTCAGCCTCCGATTCATGATGATCCCATGCACAATGAAGCAAAACACTGGCCGGTCCTGTGCAATTCCTTACAGGTTGGTGGTTCAAACTCACCAGCTGTTCCTCAGAAACCTTACACAGGGTTGTTATGAGTCAGAATCAACTAGACTAATAGTACTTAAAAACAACATACCTGAAGGTTGGCAGCTCAAACCCACTAAGCAACACCACAGTAGATAGACCCGGTGACCTGTGTCCAACTCATAGAGATCCTCCAGGGCTGAGTAGACATGCCCCCAGTAGGTTTCCAAGGTTGTAATCGTTACAGTGGACGCCAAGTCAGTTCCACTCATAGCATTTCCTGACAGGTTGCAGCTGAGAAAACCCTGTGGATCTCAGTTCTACTCTATCACACATGGAGTCGCCACGAGTTGGGGCTGATTCCACAGTGATGGGATTTCTGTTTAGGGTCTGGGTGGAGAGCAGACAATTAAGGATGCCTGAGTACCTGTGCCCTCTGGTTTTAAAACTTGCCTCACTCGGCTCCCAGGAATATCCAGCAACCATCATAGGGACAGATGTCTAGGAATGGTGCCAATTTCTGGAACATCCAACATTTGCTTCCATTCACTGCTAGACGCTGGCTGCCTTTTGAAGCATACTTATAGAACGTTTTTGAGAAATTGAGAAACAATAGAGTTCTTCTCACTTGCCTTCAAATGTAATGGGATG
The DNA here is from genome assembly GCF_000296735.1 of Chrysochloris asiatica. Classification (NCBI taxonomy): domain Eukaryota; kingdom Metazoa; phylum Chordata; class Mammalia; order Afrosoricida; family Chrysochloridae; genus Chrysochloris; species Chrysochloris asiatica. The sequence goes on along the minus strand of NW_006408519.1, from coordinate 39,441,820 downwards.
AGCTTTATAGAACTCTTCAGACTCTTTCAATACAGCACTACATCTAAGAGGCAAACACATCTCTATTCAAGCAGTTAGAAGTTGAAATCACCTTCAGTTCTTATTTCTGTCCAGTCAGGCAGATCTATCATTCTCTGGCTTTTAATTTCATGGCCAATTAACACCAAAAGTAGTATGAGTTCTCTGAGCTTTGTTATTATTCCTGGGTTGAAATGCTGGTTTTGCCACTAACCTCTGTGAGACTTTGAACAAATTACTTGAATGCAAATGAACTTACCTTGATTTCCTCATCTGTAAAATGGGAGCTTTGAGGTATACCTTGGAGTATTATAGAAAAAGTCAATCAGAAATAAGATATTCAAATGTCTACAGTAGTGCTCAGGCGCAGGCGACGGTGGTTGTTGTGTGCCATGGAGTCAGTTCCAACTCAGAGCAACCCTGTATAAGGTTTCTGAGGCTGTAAATCTTTACAGGAACAGAGAGTTTAGTCTTTCTCCCATGGAGTGGCTGGTAGATTAGAACTACTGACTTTGCAGTTAGCTGCCGAACTTGTAACCCAGTACACTGCCAGGGTTCCTGCAGACACAGGTACCTCACAGTACCTGCTCCTCATCAAATCACATATTTTTTCTTTGAGCAAAAAGCATCACCTTATCCTGGAGGAGAGAGAAGAACTCTGGCAGCTGTCTTGTCATCTGGAAAGGGAGACAGATGTTTCCTGTGTACGTCTGGAACCCAGAACAGGGACTATGGCTCTGAGAGTCTGATGAGACAAATTTAAGCTGAAGTGTGAATTCTCAACGTGCAAAACCTGCATCACTGTGGTCCATGAAGTGAATTTATAAAGGTTCCAAGACACCCATGGCATTTTGTCATATTGAGTCTCCTTATAAAAAAGTCTTCAGCTTCGAGAAGATCCTTCTGACAGGTTTCCCTCAAAAAAAATTCTTAGTTCAGTATTCCAAAAATGAAAACCTGTAATGGCAGTGTGTCAGAGGAGAACTGAGCTCCATAGGGCTTGCTTAACTGTAATATTTACAGGAGCAGAACACCAGGCCTGTCCTACACAGCGCCTCTAAGCACTGCTGATTCTGAGGGCGGAGTAGAAGGACTCCATGTGATTTCCAGAGCTGTAAATCCTTATGAAAGTGGACTGCCTTGTCTTTCTCCCACAGAGTGACTTGTGAGTTTTAATCTCCAACCCTTCAGTTAGCTGCCCAATGCTTATCCCATTGCGCTACCTCTATTGTTGCTGTTGTTAAGGGCCATCAAGTCAGTTCTGACTTATCGCGACCCCATATAGGGCTTCAGAGGAGTAACCGGTAAGTTTGAACCACCAACCTTGCAGTTCAAGCCGACCTTACAGTCTAGTACTTTATCTCACAGCGCCACACCACAGCCTCAATGAATTCAATATTAGCAAGTCATTGATCCTATTAATTATCAAGTGAAAATCACCAAACTTGACATTTAACTAAACAGGAATAGACATGAAGATGCTAAGAAAACCTATCTAGAATTCAATAAAATTGTCTTGTGTTTGCTGGCCTGGGCTGACTTTACTCACTGCATTATTTTAAATTTTACATCTCATTATATATAGTAAGTGAGTCCTATTTTCCATCTAAGATGATAACTGATACTTCTTTCTGAAGTAAAAGTTTTGTAATAAAAAGTACTCTGTTAAAAGAAAATTAAATAAATAATAGTATATTGGAAATCTGACAAATAGCTATATGTAGGAATGGCTACATTAGGAGGCAGTCTGCCTACACAGCTGAGCAACAAACCACTTAGATCCCTGCAATGGCTCTGCATTCACAGACAAGTCAGGTTGAGGTGATGTAAGACAGCCTGAGGCCAGAAGTTCTCAAGAGAACAGTACAGCCTCAAATGCATTTCCATGCATGTTGGAAATGTGTGGAGGAATGTATTGGTTTGTCCCAAGAATGAGGCAGGACAGTTGTAGAGACCAGGGCAGTTCTTCATGAAAAAAAAAAAAATTGTTTTAAGTTCCAGGTGATTTTTACAGGTCACCCTATGAAGGTACCCTCTGGACCTGTTTTCTGGAGGGATCCGATTCTGGAGAAGGACATCCTGTTTGGTTAAGTAGAGGGTCTGCAAATATAGTAACACCCTCAATAAGAGAGGTTGACACAGTGGCTTCAATAATGGGCTCACACACTGTGATGATAGTGCTGGACTGAGCAGTGTTTCCTTCTGTTGGACACAAGGTCCCCATGAACCGGGTTTACACAACAGCACCTAACCATAACAACTTTATAAGTAATTAATAAATGACTTATAATTATTTAAGTCTAGACCCTCACATGGAGTGTGGTGGCTCTGTTAGTTAAACACTGGACTGTGAACCACAAGGTCTATGGTCTGAGCCCACCAATTGCTCCAAGGTGACTTGAGTTAGGTGCAACTTAGTCCTCAAACTGACAGCTTGGTTCTTGAACACTTTGAAGAAGTCTTGTACAGAAGATTTACCCAATACAATATTCCATTTGAAGTCTTGACTGCTGTTTTCAGGAGTGTTGATAGTGGATCCAAGTAAAATCAAGTCTTTAACAACTTCAATCTTTTCTTCATGCATCATGATATTATTTATTGGTCCAGTTGTGAGTATTTTTGAATTGCAATCCATACTAAAGACTGTAGTCTTTGATCTTCATCAGTAAGTATTTTCAGTTCTCTTCACTTGCAGCAAGCAAGGTTGAGAGAAGTAAAACGCAGCTATAACAAGCAGACTAGAGATCTTCAGGCATAAACTGTCTATATTTTAGGTCACGTTTGAATATAAATGGCAATCCAGATAGGTATCAGGAGAGAAAACGGAAGGGATGTGTTTTTCTCCATACTGGACTCACAGAGTATCTGCATTATTCAAACACTTTGCAGGGACACTGAGCACCCTGTAAAATACAAACGTGCTTGTACTGTGAAGAATCTCAAAGCTTAAGTAATAGAGTCACACATACAGCACTGTCAGGGCACCGTCATTCATCTGTCTGCATCTAGACTAGGGCATGGATCCTGTGATGTGTCCACCTGCATCGAACCCTGGAGCGAAGGACCTCCTGAAGTCTTCTCTCCTATACCACCCTTTCCCCTCATCAGATTCCTACATCCTCTTTAGCCTTCCAAGCAAACTCATAAAAAGCATAGATTCTAGACTTCAACATAGTTTGATTCCTGACTCAGTCACAAACTAGCTGTATATTATGCAAACTACCATCACTTCAGTTCCCTCATGTATAAAACGAAGAGAATGATATTTCTTTCATACATTGTTGTTATAACCTAGGCAATAAATGATGAGTACATTCAAAGAGATTAGTTTTCTTTCCTTCATGCATTTTCCCTAGTTTTTCATCTATCCTATTTTCTAACTAAGTCAGAAGAATTGTTTCCTCTTACATATATCCCAAATGTTATTTGTTCTTTTTTTGGAATGTCCAACACTGTTTACCTGATGTAATAATCAGTTAGGTAACCCCTCTCAAACTGCCCGTACTGTTCTGGCTGTTAGATGTTGTTGAGTAGGCTCCAACTCATAGCAACCCTATGCACAACAGAACAAAATGCTGTCCAGTTGTGCATCATCCTCACAATTGTAATATTTGAGTCCATTGTTGCTGTCATTTAGTTAACTCATTTTGTTGGGGTCTTCATGTTTTCCACTGACACTCTATTTTGCTGAACATGATGTCCTTTTTCAGGGACCAGTTCCTCATGATAACATGTCCAAAGTGCATGAGACGAAGTCTCACCATCTTCACTACTAAGGACCATTCTGGCTTTACTTCTTCTAAGACAGATGTGCTGGTTCTTCTAACAGTCCATGGTACTTTAAATATTCTTCACCAACACCATAATTCAAATGCATCAATTCTTCTATTTTCCTTAGCCATTGTCCAGCTTTCAAATGCATATGAAGTGATTGAAAATACCATAGCTTGGGTCAGACACATCGTGATCCTCTAAGTTCCCTTTTTGCTCTTTAACACTCTAAGGAGGTCTTTAGCAGCAGATTTGTCTATGTAATACTTCATTTCACTTCTTGATTTCTGCTTTCATGAGCATTGAATGGATCCAAGTAAAATGAAGCCCTTCACAACTTGAATCTTTTCTCCATTTATTATGATGTGGTTTATAGGTCCAGTTGTGAGGAATTTTGTTGTCTTTAAATTGAAGTGCTGTTTTCTATTTGATCTTCATCAGGTAATGTATCAAATCCTCTTGTCTTTCAGAAAGTAAAATTGTAGCATCTGCACATTGCAGGTTGTTA
>NW_006408519.1:39417555-39418863 GCF_000296735.1 Chrysochloris asiatica | reverse complement strand
ATGATCAGTTTCAAGATGCCACTGTTGATTGTTATGTCATACCTCAGGATTTAATTTAATTTTCAGCCTGTTTTGTTTTTAAACTCTTTCCCTCTCCACACCCCTTATTCTGGCTTTTTCCCTATTAAAAAACATTTCAGGGCTGGTTCTTGCTCTGAGAGTATCTGTGTGCATGTGTGGCAGAAGAACCCACCAGTGGTGGGGGTGGTGGTTGTCCACTCACTCGGGCACCCCCTCTAGTTACCAGAATGGAGGTGTGCAAACAGTGAGGGTCAATGAGCAGATATCAAAAAAAGAAAAGAAAATCAGAACCAAGCAAAACCTTTGCTCTGGGGTTCCCCAGAGTTGTTCCATGGTGGGTCTGCTCCCCCGCTTAGTCTTGCCATAGTGGTCTTGCCATTTGGTCTTGCCCAAGTTGTCGACTTGTGCCTCCAAGCCCGGCATATTCAAAAGTATACAATTTCACAGAAAGCCTCATCTCTCTCCCACGGAAGGCCTGGTGGTTTCAAGCTGCTGACCATGGGGTTCGCAGCCAGATTCTTAACCACTACACTACCAGGCTTTGCACCTTCAAGATGGCAGATCAGGTAGACGTGTAGTGAGGAGCTCCATCAAAAACAACATGGAATACCAGGCCAAGAGGGCTCACGGGATGGTGTTGGAACTCTGAAACAAATATAAATGTATGTTTGGAGGATTGGAGGATCAGAGGGTTTTACAGCTGAGGAATTTGCAGGAGAATCCCGAAATCCATTGTTTTCTGGTTCAAGACACTCAGCTGTTCCCAGAACTGCCATCTTGGGAGAAAATACTTGATTGTATTAGGATTGATAGTATCAGGAGAGAACATCTTGATTGTATCTTGATTGTATCAGGATTGATATCAAAATTTAAAGTACCAGTTTCAATATAAAACCAAACAGCCACCACTTATTTGTCCATCGGTCTGTGTTGGCTCTTCCACTGGTATTTTAAATAACCAGCAGGGTCACCCATGCTGGGCAGGTTTCAGATGAGCTTCCAGACAAAGATAGACCAGGAAGAAAGAGTGACGAACTACTTCCAAATCACTAATCACTGAAAACTCTATGAATAGCAGAGAAACACTGTCAGATACAGGACTGGAAAATGAACCCCTCAGGTGGGAAGGCACTCAGAATGCAACTGGGAAAAAAAATTCCTCCTCAAAGTAGAGTTGACCATGATGACATTAATAGAGTTAAGCTCGGGGGAGAAAAGCGCACAGAACCTTCATTTACTGATGGGCCACAACTCAAAATGAAGAGAAACAGCTGTAAACATCCATTG
>NW_006408519.1:39403675-39416830 GCF_000296735.1 Chrysochloris asiatica | reverse complement strand
GTCACTATGAGTCAGTTCCGACTCGATGGCACCTGACAACAGCAACAACCTATGTGATGATAAGTCGTAGTCTTGTTCTGAACATTGTTTGCTTGCTTTCTGTGAAAAGCAAGAGGCATGGTCTACCTTGTGTATTATCTGTATGATCATTTATCAGTCTATGAGTCTGGGGCTTTCAGGTTTCTTCACTGTATATGACTTGGTCCCCAGTACCATTGCTCTTGTGGATGATATTGTTGTTCTTATGTGCCATCGAGTTGGTACTAACCCATAACGACTCTATATAGGGTTTCCAAGAAGCAGCTGGTGAATTTGACTTTATGGTTCAAACTGACTTTGTGGTCCTGGGCATTAACTCACAGCACCACACCAGGACTCCCTGTAATTGATAAGAATCCTGATTTATAGAATATAGTGATAAGAAGTGTTCACGTCTGTCTTCCTTATCATATATCTTTTTACTAAATCACTGTTTGATAGCTAATTGTCATTTTACATTCTTTCTCACAGATTTGAAGCTTTGTTATCACAATGGTCCCAATGTCTCAGAAGGCAAACCTTGAGCAGAAGCAAGCCTTGAGCTAGCTATGTACAAGAGCAGAAGAAATTTTCTCGTTTTGAAAACAAATGGCCTCTAGCAGCATTGCAGGCTAATGTAAAGGCAACAACTGTTCTGATTATATGTAAAACAGAGACCAGCAAACACACTCAACTAATTTCAGGATTTTCCAGAAGATCTTTCTACTTCAAGCCAGGAAAGGAAACAATAAATAATATATTATGAATCTGATGAGTATGATAAAAAACAGTATTGTGACATTCATAAAATATTCTTTTTATTTATTTTTTTTATTAGCTGAGGATAAGAGAAAGAAATGCCTCTAGTTCCTTCTCATTTTTGAAAAGCATTGTGCAATGCACCTCTGAAATGTGTAGGACAAGGATATAGTAAACCTGTGATTCTGTATTTGACTAAGCTTCTGGTAACTCTTAAAATGGATTCTTTTTTTAAGTCTCACACAATTATTAGATTAGAGCACACAATCTTTGATTAAATGAGTCAGAGTTAGATTAGTACAGTCAGCTTTGATTCAGAAGCTAACTGGCTGAGTGGGAAGAGCTCTGGATATAGAATCAGAAAAGGAGGGCTGGACCCTGGGTTCCAGGCCCCTCTATGACCACCAATAACCAACTATACTTCTCTTGACCTGTTTTGACCTATCAGTTGAGCAAGCAGAATCTTAGAAGTTGGAGTCTACTTTTCAAGACACTCTATAATTTTGGTTTATTAAACTTAAAATAGCTTCTTATGTATTTTGCCTCATGTTTTTAATTGTATCACCAAAAGAGATATGTTGAAGTTCTGACCCGTGGTACCTGTGAATGTATCTTTATTTGGAAATCAGGTCACTGCAGATATAATCAAGTAAAGATGAGGTTCTTAGTAGATTAAGGTGGGCCTAAATACAATGACAGATGTCTTTATGAGAGAAAGGAGAGGGAAATTTGGATACTAAGACAAAGAGGAGATACAGGGAAAAGTTCATGTGAGGACAGAGGCACAGATTGAGTGATGCATCTATAAGCCAAGGAATGCCAACAATTGCTGGCAACCACGAGAAGATAGGAAGAGGCAAGGGAGGTTCTCCTCAAGAGCCTTCAAGGAGCCTGACTTCATTGACACCTTAATTTCTGATCTCCACACTATGAGAGAATATATTTCTGTTGATTCATGTCATCCATGCCATGATACTCTGTTACTGCAGCCCTAAGAAATGGATATTTCTCTTTAAAGTACCTTGTTGTGGTGGTGGTGGTTGTGTGCCATTGAGTTATTTCCAATTCATAGTGACCCTGTATATGGTTTCTGAGAGTGATTGTTGGGTTTGAACTACTGACCTTGCAGTGGCCAGTTCAGTCCTTATCTTACAGTACCACACCAAGGCTCAAAAGTAACTGTTGTTGTTGTTAAGTGTTGTTGAGTCAGTTCTGACTCATAGAGCCCTTATGTAGGTAGGGTTTCTGAGGAACAGCTGGTGGGTTTGAACTGTCAAACTAGTGCTGATCCTACAGTGCCTGTAGCACTTATTAATCCCTTAAAACATGCCAGGCACTAGACTAAATCCTTTCCATGTATTTTCTCATTTAATCTTGGCAACAGCCCTGAGATATACATGTTAATCTAAATCCTTCATGTTATAAAGAGACTGTAACTAAGATCATGGAGGAAAGTAATCAATTCTGGATCACATAGCAAACCAATGAGTATAACCTGGACTTGGATCCAGATGATCTGTGTTCACATGGGATGGGTAAAAGAGAGTGCCTAACTAACCATGTTTAGGGTGAGAAATGGGAGAATCTTAACATCCTCCAGGGAGAGTGTCTTGACTTATATATGTCCAGACCAGCACTCTCAAACTACACTCATTGATGATGTCTCTTTTCAAGCTAATGAGGTATCCCAGGTGGTAATGGTAGTATGCATATGCATTTCAAGATATCATTTATCTGATTGTAAGTAATACGTGCATAAACCAAGGTTTAGCTATGCCAGTCATATGTTTAAAGTGAAACAGAATTCCACCCAGGGGCAGGAAGCCATTCCTTGGCTAACATGGGATCCAGGACTTACTGGAAGCATTTTTCAGAGTTACTTGAAAAAGTAGCACGTCAGTGACAAAGCCAATTGAAAGTGATGATTGCCCAAGTAATCAAGTGTACTCTAAAGAAGTGACGATCCAGTACGGACACCAGGAGAAGGGTCAGAGAGGAGACAAAGACTGGATTCAGATGCACCTGGTACAAATCAACATGATTGCCTAGAGAGTTTGATATCTGTGGGATCAGAGCTTCTGTTAATTCCTTAAGGAAGAGTAGCTCTCAGTGTATGTTAGATGCTCTGTAGAACTTATGAATGCATGACAAATATGTTTGCTTACTACCAAACAGGAAGATAAATTGAGTCTTCAACCCAGGATGTGCAGGACAAAGTCTTATTTAGTCTTATTAAATCCGGGGTTGAGGAAGCCTTCTAGGCATTGTAGACAGATGTGTGAACTGGATAAATGTGACATCCTTGTAAAGGTCATTACAGTGCCCAGGATAAATATCAGTTAAGGAGCTTCCTGATATTAAAGAATAACATTTGTTTCTCCCTGGGTTTGCCACACACTGCCCTGATATACCCAGAGAGTAGAAAATACCAAAAACATGATAAGATTTTAAGTGAAGGGAAAAATTTTTAAGGGGAAGAGGTGAAAGGAAAGGAAGGGAAGAAGAGAAAGAAAGAGAGAAGTTAGACTTTTATTTTTGTCAAATGAGGGGAAAAAAAAAAAAAAAACCTCAAAGAGATTCTCTGATGTAACGTTAAGCTTTCGAGTCTGCTCTAGTTCATTTCTGGCTTAACCAAAGGCTTCCTAATTGATCTTTGGCTAGTTATTCAATTTCTCAACATTTCAGTTTACTTATTTGAAAAATGGGGACCATAGTAACAACTTAAAAAGCCTGAAAATAGTTAACATCAATTAAATGGCAGGATTTGTGTGTGTGTGTGTGTGTGTTTCCTACTCTTGGTGTAGTGGATTATGAGCTGGGTTGCTAACTGAAAAGACAGTAGTTTGAATCTAGCAGTCACTCTGCAGAAGAACTATGAGACTTTCTGCTTCTGTAAAAATTTACAGCCTCAGAAACCCTATAGAGGGTTATTATGAGTTTGAACTGACTCGGTGGCACATAATCACCACCACTATTTCATCAGAACATTTTGGTCCTCATTCTTTATCTGGATTCCACAGAAGCCTAGTGTACATATCACAATGGCTATTATAGCAACTGGGTTCTATAGCTTCATAAAAAGTTTATAGTTTCATAGCTTCATGTGTTCTCAGGTACCTTTGGGACACTCGTGAAAAATCATATGAAGGAGTCAATGGTAACAGAGAGAATATGGAGGTTGCTCAACTTTACTTCGTGCTTGTGTTTGTATTTCAAAATTATATTACCGGGATCTCTAATTAAGAGATTTGAAATAACCTTTCCATTTTAATATTTACTCTGACTTCCCACATTCTATTGGCGTCCCATTTCCAACATACTAGCCCAATACATGTCTAGCCTCTTCACAGCATGTCTAGCAATACGTCCTTTCTTGAGCCTTCTCTGAAGCAGCTCATTCCATCCCAGGGCACCTTTGACTTATGTTTGCTTTTACATTGACCAAAGTGGATCCGTCAAGAACGTCTGCCTCCTGGACCTGGTACACCACCTGGGATAACCCGAGGGAGGCTTAATGGCTCATTTATTTACACATCCCATAACTGAAAGAACGCTCCATTAAGATTACAAATGAGAAGTATTTCTGAGTCAGCCCTATCTCCCTCAAGGATTAGAAAAGTTTGCTTTATTGTGCTTGTTTTCACTTTGTTCCACTTGATCTGGTTTCCACTGTGAAAGGAAAATTAAGACATTCCAGAAAGTGTTTCTTCCTCTGTGGAAGCCAAGAGATGTGAGAATTCTTCAGAACTAAATCTGTCCTGGTGAGATTGAAGAGAGGCAGTTTCCTCCTGGAGTTCTGAAGCAAGGATTGAGAGCTAATAGATACAATTCTCCGTGGTTGGGATGAACTAATTCTACAAGCATTTTAGAGGTGAACTGGCCTTTCAGGCAGCTTAGATTCTTCACTAGGCTACTTTGTAGATATAGATGACAAGAGATGTGTTTTTGGTCCATTGGTGACCACTTCCTGAGCCATCCTAGCTCCAGCAGCTTCTCTGTAGGTTCAGCAGCATCAACAAATTGCCCCCAGTACAAGGATCACAAACTGGATGGAGTTCTGGGAATCCATCATTTGGTATCTGAGTAGGAAAACTACTTGTCTTTTGAATTAATGTCTCAGCTTATTCAACTGGGCTTCTGCCCCAATGTCTTGTTTAGCATGCCACTTCCCAACTGTCAGCTGATTCTGTTATTTCAAACATGGGAGCTGGTTTCCTAATCATCAGACTTAAAATATGAGCCTGGAGTCCACTGTCCATGAATAAATAACTCAGAATAAAGACATGAGAAGGGGAATACAATTACCTTCTATATCTGGGATAGAATTTGCCAGCTTTGTATTGTTATATTCTTGACGATGCAAAGGTTTTCGATTGTAGATCCTAACAAACTATGGATAACATTACGAAGGATGGCTATTCCAGAACACTTCATTGTGCTGATTAGGAAACCAGACATAGACAAAGAGGCAGTCATTCAAACAGAACAAGGGGATATAGAATGGTTTAAACTCAGGAAATGTGTGTGCCAGGGTTATATCCTTTTACCACAATTATTAACTCTGTATGCTGAGCAAGAAAGCCAAGAAGCTGGTTACATGAAGAAGAACATAACATCTGAATTGTGGGAAGACCTATTAACAACCTGTAATATGGAGATGACACACCTTGCTTGCTAAAAGTGAAGAAGATTTGAAACACTTACTGACTAAGATTAAAAACCGCAGCCTTCAGTATGGGTTGCACCTCAGTGTAAAGAAAACAAAATCCTTACCACTGGACCAATAAATAGCAACATTATAAATGGAAAAAAGATTGAAGTTGTCAGAGACTTCATTTTGGTTTTGTCCACCATCCACACTCATGCAAACAGCAGTCAAGAAATTAAACAAAATATTGCATCAGGCAAATCTGCTGTACAAGACCTCTCTAAAGAGTTAAGAGCAAAGCTGTCAGTTTGAGGACTAAGGTGCACCTGGCCCAAGCCATGGTCATTTCAATAACTTCATATGCATATGAAAGTTGGGCCATGAATAAGGAAGACCATAGAAGAATCGATGCATTTGAATGACAGTGTTAGAGAAGAATACTGAAAATACCATAGACTACCAGAAGAACAAATAGATCTGTCTTGGAAGAAGTACAGCTAAAATGCCCCTTAGAAGCAAGGATGGCTAAACTTTGCCTCATGTACTTTGGATATGATCAGAAGGGATCAGCCCCTGGAGAAGGACATCATGCTTGGTCAAATAGAAGGTCATCAAAGAAGAGGAAGAACCTCAACATGATGGATGGACACAATGGCTACAATGATGAGCTCACATATAGAAGCAATTGTGATTAATTGAGTGCTACAAGACCGGGTTGTATTTTATTCTGTTGTTCAGAAAATCTCTATGAGTGGAATCAATTTATGAGTTGGAATTAACAACAACAGGTAAACCTCCTAGTACATGGGCTGTTTTTGTTGTGTGCTACTGAGTAGGTTTAAACTCATAAGAACACTGCATAGGATTTCTGAGAGCATTTGGTGGGTTTGAACTGCCAACCTGCAGTTATCAGACCAGTGCTTATTCTACAGCAACACATAAAGACTCAGCATAGGGCCCAGACCATAAATATTTAGTAGCTGAGAACTAATATTGGTGCCAGTATTAGTATAATTTCTAGCATTAGTATTAATTCTCCTTCACAAGTCACAAATCAACACAATGCCTCCCAGTCCTGTGGTTTTATTCTTTCTAAAAATTCCATGTAGCTGAGGTCCAAAGCTGCCTTAAAATGCAGAAATAAAGCCAAGATGAAATTAAAAATAGAACACAAATTATATAAAGTATAGAATGTAGTCAATATTGAAATAATTCTAAAAGGTTACAAAGAACCTTCCTGGGCTAAAGAAAAATCGAAAGCTTATGAAGGCTTTGGTTTTCTTCACGCTGAGGCAAAAGAAATGATACTACACAAATCTCTTAACACAATCTATTGTGATTCTTTTTCATTTCCTAATATAAAAAGAAATTTTGAGACATACACTTCATATATTTAGGAGGAAAAGAAGAAGCCAACAAATAATTAAACAAAATAAATTAATTGAGACTCAGATTTCATTTCTACCACAAGTGAACTTTTAAAAGTTTAAGTTCAAAACTATCTTTAGTCCTACTTCAATTATTCATGATTTCAACCACTCAGCTCTGCTCTCAGCAATTGTGTAATTTGGAAAACAGAGTGTACTAAATAGTGTGAAAAATACTTGGGACTCAATGCTGAATAACACACATCTGTCTCTTTAATGAGGCCAAAGAATAGACAGTGTAGGGAAAAAATGGCTAAAGATAAAACTGCATGGGGAGTGGAAAACAATGTAGAACAAACCTCAAAATTATTTAAAAAGACCCAGTTTACTGGTCAGAAAGAAACTGGAGGACTGGAGGAACCCAAGACTATGACCCTTGGTCATCTTCAGGCCTGGAATGCAACTTACCCTCTGGTTCAATTTTGAGCCAAGGTGTAGATAAGGTATATTAGGGTGACAACAACACTGGTAAGGTATGCTCATCATGGAATGGTCAAGCATTCAAGATCAAAAGGGCAACGTTTACCTAAGTACATAGTTCAGAAGGGTTGGGAAAAAGTGTGGAATGGAAATAACAGCAGGGAGGAAGTAGGGTAAATGTTGTTACATGGTGGTGGTGGTTTGCCATCAAGTCAGTTCCGACTCATAGCAGCCCTGTATTGGGTTTCCAAGGAGCAGCTGGTGAAACTTGAACCACCAACCATGTGGTTCAAATCAACTCTGCAGCCCTGTGCATTAGCCCATGGCACCACATCATGACTCCAAGATAACCCTTGTTGTTGTTGAGTGCCATCCAGTTGGTTTCAACCCATAGTGACCCTGTGTTGGGTTTCAGAGGAGCAGCTGGTGAGCTGGAACTTCTGACCTTGCAATTCAAACCGACCTTGCAGACCAGCGCATTAGCCCACACCAGGACTCCATATCTGGTAGAGAATAATTTAATGCAACATGCTAAGCCGAGTGCCTGGCACTCTGCAACATCAGTTGCTTTTATGGTGTTTGTGATGATGATCTCCCTCCTCTTCTTGATCACAATCAACATCTTCAGCCCAGTAGTTGTAAGGAGCTCTGGTAGCGTAGTGGTTACGAATCGGGCTGCGAACCTTAAGGTCAGCGGTTCGAAACTACCAGCCACTCTGTGGGAGAAAGATGAGGCTTTCTACTCCCGTAAAGATTTACACCTTCGGAAACCCTGTACAGGGTTGCTGTGGGTCGGAACCGACTCGACGGCACTTAACAACAACAACAATATAGGTGGATCCCAGTGTTGCTATTTACTGTTTAATCATTGGTAGAACAATTTATTTCTTTCCTCCACTGTATCCAACTTATTAAAATAAGTATAATCATGGCTTCCTCATGAAGTTTCTGAGAAGATTCAATTAAATAATACTTGTAAAGTACCTAGTACATAGAAGACGTTCACAACGGTGCATTCCCTTTAACAAGTCCAGTGTACCACCATGAGTAGCAAGATACAAGTACAAGCAAGCTCCAAGTTTGTGATTGAGAAAGCCTTACCTATCCAACACCTTAAAGCTACCTATCTCCTCCTTACCTTCCCAAGCTCCTTTCTCTCCATGCCTCTTTTCACTCCTTGTCCTAGACTATAAGAGTGGATCACAATGAACTCCCAGCACATCTCAGTGTCTCCCTTTGACACTGGTGATACTGGTGATGACACTGTGTTGGGCAGATCTTATTCCATGGGATCCCAGGATTGGGTTAGACACTTCTCCTCTGTGTTCTTCTATCCCCATCATAGTCATTACCACTGTAGCAACTAGCACCTTATATTGGGATGGTATGGTTTACAATGCAGGCTTCATTGGACTGTAGATTTCACAAGGCAAGGAAAAAGGTCTGCCCTGTTCATTATTACAGTTCCCAGAACACTGTGCAAAGTCTAGAAAATAGCAGAGTCTTCATAAATATTTGTGCAATAAATAAGCAAACAAAAGAACTACTGGTCAAGTTTTAACTTTTAGCATAAGGGAGAAGTTTTTTTATCAGTATATGTATATTTGTCCAGTCATCATAAATGCATAATATTAAAATAGTCATTTTCAAATTTTCCACTAAATTTATAATTTATTGGGTCTTCTGCCAGAATTTCTATAAGGACAGAGTTTGAGAAGTCGTTTATCTTGCATTTTTAGTAATAATTACTTAGAAGTACTGTTTGTTTTGTTAAATGGTCATGCTTCCATATTTTTCCCCATGCTATTGATATTTTTTTCCTGAAATGTTCCTTTAAATGGTTTCAAGCATCAGCAGCTTGATTTCCCTGAGAAATCATTCAGAATGGGTTTTAATACTCAAAGTAATAGTACAATCTATTTTTATATCACATAAGCACTGGAGCACTGGTGTGGTGCTATAAGATAAGCACTGGACTACTAACAGCAAGGGCGAAGGCTCAAACCTGCCAGCTGCTCCTTGAAAACTCTATACAGGGTTACTATGAGCTGGAACTCATCAATGGCACTAAACGGCAGTAACAAGTACTGGACTGTTAACCACAAGGTTGGCAGATCAAATCTACCAGTAGCTCCATGGGAAAAAAGATGAGGCTTTCTGCTCTGGTAAAGATTGACAGCCTCGGAAACCCTATACAAAGTTTTCATGTGTTGGAATCAACTTGATAACAATGGGTTTGGTTTATGGGGTAAAAATTTTAAATGTGTTATTAAAAGCAACATTAGGTGTTCATGTATTATATCCACATTTACTTTATTATGTATGTCTTCTTTATAACTGTCTTTTTTTTCTCTCTAATAATACTTAACTTTCCTCTGAGTTTTAATTAAGCTTCTCACTTTTCCCTTTCAAATCACAGATTATGGATCTTGTCCATGTATCTCTTTATAGTTCTTGTTTTACTACTTCCAATTAGGATTTAAATTCAGCTATTGAATCTTCAAAATCAAGGATGGCTAGATTTTATCTCATGCACTTTGAACATGTTATCAGGAGGGACTGGTCGCTAGAAATCTCACCATCTTCGATCATGCTTGGGAAAGGTCAGTGAAAAACAAGAAGACCCTTTAGGAGATGTGTTGACACAATAATAGCAAAAATGGGCTCAAACTTTGCAACCCTTCTGAGAACAACACATTGAGTTTGGGGTCTCTTGTAGTCCTTCCTTCATACTCTTAGCTCTTTTGTCTTTTCATCTTTTGTCATTTCATCTTAGCTAGTTCTTTACTTAGGAACTCTAATAGAGCTATGGTTAAAGCACTTGCTGCTTAATGAAAGGTCAGCAGTTCAAATCCACAAGCCACTCCACAGAAGAAATATGTGGCAGTCTGTATCCATAAAGATTTACATCCTTGGGGAAAAAAACAAAACAAAACAAAAAAAAAAACCTATAGGGCAGTCCTACTCTTTTCTACAGGATAACTAAGTCAGAATTCATTCCACAGCATTGGGTGTTGGAGTAGTAGTTCTCTGCTTAAGTCTTTTTTGCTCCATTTCATAGTGATTATTACTTCTTCAGTTCTATTGAATCATTAATTAGTTTCCTAGCATTTCCTCTGATTCCTCTAAAAATATTCATAACCAGGAAGATTTCCTGAGTGTTCAGGTTGATTTTTTTGTTTTCACTTCTTCTGCCGTCGGTTTTATGTTTATTTTATTTTCCACTTTATTCACTTTCAGGTGTGATGAGATTTGTCTGTAGTCAGTATTTGCCAGCCTTAGTGTATAGGCACTGTACATTTAATTGATGTATATAGTATATAGGCACTGTTCATTTAATTGATAGTATTCTAAATAAAGAAGCTGAGAGGTAAAGCTCCAAAGCTCTATGGAGATATGCTCTAGAAAGGTTGGAGTGCATCTCATATTCGCTTCCTGGTCCTTTGTTCCCAGAACTAATAGACTATAGTGAAAAACCAACAGCAACAACAACAAAGGTCAGAACGCGATCTGTGGACAAGTTTCCTTCATCTATCACCCACAATAATTCTTTACAACTTAACGTGTAGGACTCCACCTTCTGAATATAATGGATCACAGCCAATTGCTATTTTTTAAAAATCCCTACTTGTGGTGTTGTAGGATAATCACTGAACAGCTTACTTCAAGGTCAACAGTTCAAACCCACCATCCACTCCTTGGAAACTCTAGAGAGGGTCACTGTGAATCAGAACCTACTCAACAGCATTTAACAACAACAACAAGTTGTGATTTGGAGGACATTGTAACCCTAGAAAAAGCAATGTTGAACACCTTCTGTTGTTGCTGTTGTTGTTAGGTGGCATCCACTCAGTTCTTTCTCACAGTGACCCTATGCACAGCAGAACAAAACACTGACCAGTCCTGCACCATTCTCACAATTGTTGTTGCATTTGAGCCCATTGTTACTATCACTGTATCAATCCATCTTGTTGGAAATCTTCCTTGTTTTTGCTGACCCTCCACTTCACCAAGCATGATGTCCTTCTCCAGAGACTGGGACTTCCTGATATCATGTGCAAAGTACTAGAAACTAAGTCTCATCACCTCGTTTCTAAGTTGCATTCTAGCTGTACTTCTTTCAACACAGATTTGTTTCCTTTTCTGGAACTCCAGGATATTTTTAATATTCATCTTCAACACCCATGATTCAAATGAATCGATTCTTCTCTGGTCTTCCTTATTCATTGTACAACT
Organism: Chrysochloris asiatica; assembly: GCF_000296735.1. NCBI lineage: Eukaryota > Metazoa > Chordata > Mammalia > Afrosoricida > Chrysochloridae > Chrysochloris > Chrysochloris asiatica. The sequence continues at coordinate 39,405,322 of NW_006408519.1, read as the reverse complement.
TTCACATGCATATAAGACTATTGAAAATACCATGTCTTGGGTCAGGCATACTTTAATTAATCTTTAAACTAATATCTCTACTTTTGAACAAATTAAAGGGGGTTTATTTTGTAGCATATTTGCCTAACGCAATATGTCATTTGATTTCATGACTACTGCTTCCATGAGTGTTCATTGTGGATCCAGGCAAAACGAAGTCTTTGACAAATTGAATCTTTTCTCCATTTATCATAATGTTATTTATTGGTCCAGTTTGGAGGATTTCTGTTTTCCTTACATTGAGGTACAAACCATACGGAAGACTGTAGTCTTTGATCTTCATCAGTAAGTACTTCAAGCCCTTTTCATTTTTAGCAAACAAGGTTGTATTATCTGCATATCACACGTTGTTAATAAATTTTCCTCCAATCATGATGCCATATTCTTCTCCATATAATCCAGCTTTTTGGATTATTTGCTCATCATACAGATTGAATAAGTATGGTGGAAGACTACAACCCTGACACATACCTTTCTTGATTCTCAATCATTCAAGTATCCCCTTGTTCTGGTCAAACAACTGCCTCTTCATCTTTGTGCAGGTTCCTCATAAGCACAATTAAATGTTCTGGAATACCCATTCTTCACAAAATTATCCACACAGTTTGTCACAATCCACACAGTCAAAAGACTTTGCATAGTCAATAAAGCACAAGTAAACATCTTTCTGGCATTCTCTGCTTTCAGCCAAGATCTGACATCACCAATGATGTCCCTAGTTCTACATCTTCTTCTGAATCTGGATTGAACATTGGGCAGTTCCTTGTTTATGTACTGTTGCAATAGTTTTAAAATGATCTTCAGCAAAATTTTACTTGCGTGTAATATTAATGATATTGTTCGATGATTTTTGCCTTACACTGAGTCACTCCTTGTTGAAATGGGAACAAATTTGTTCTCTACCAATCAGTTGATAAGTCCAAATTTCCTGGCATAGATTACTGCACACATCCAGTGCTACATCAGTTTGTTGAAAGACTTCAATTTGCAGTCCATCAATTCCTGGAGCCTTGTTTATCGCCAATGTCTTCAGCGCAGCTTGGACTTCTTCCTTCATTGTCATTGGTTCTTGATCATATTCTGCTTCTTGAATTGACTACATCTGTGTTAAGAACTTTTCTACTCTCTTACAACAGATGCATTTAATTTGATTCCTGTTTAATCCATCTGGTGAGGTCCATGTGTATAGTCGCCTTTTATGTTGTTGTTGTTGTTTTAAAAATATTTACAATTCACAAGTCATTGATTTTGCAGCGTTCTATTATGCAATCTCTAGCATCATTTCTATCATCAGGTGTCATTTTCCAACTGCTGATCCTTCCTCTTTGTTTCCAATCTTTCATTCCATTCAACCAGAAATTATCAATGCATCTTGATTGCATGTTTGATCAATTTCTGACTGCAATAATTGGTACAGTTCTTCAGTGTCATCATCACTGACTTTAGTGATTGGTGTGAAATTTTGAATTGTGGTGTTTACTGCTCTTCCTTGTAGGCATATGGCCATTATCTTATCATAGACAGCATTGTATTTCAAGATAGGTCTTGACATGTTCTATTTTAAGATGACTACTCTGCCATTAATTATCCATCCATTAATAATTGGAA
>NW_006408519.1:39401594-39402675 GCF_000296735.1 Chrysochloris asiatica | reverse complement strand
CACCTGAATTTAGAGATCATCTAAAGAACAGATTTGATACATTAAACACTGAAGACTGAAGGCAAGAAGAGTTGTGGGATGACATCAAGAACACCATATAGGAAGAAAACAAAAAGTAATTAAGAAGACAAGAAAGAAGGAAAAGATCAAAATGGATGTCAGAAGAGACAGTGAAACTTGCTCTCCTGCATAGAGATGCTAAAGCAAATGGAAGAAATGAGGAGGTACAAGAGCTGAACAGAAAATTTCAAAGGTCAGCTCAAGAAGACAAAGTCAAATATTACAACAAAATGTGCAACGATCTGGAGTCAGAAAAACAAAGGGGAAGAATACGCTCAGCATGTCTCAAGCTGGGGGAATGGGAGAAAAAAATTCAAGCCTCGACTTTCGTTATTAAAGGATTCTCTGGGCAAAGTATTAAATGATGCAGAAAGCATCAAAAGAAGACAGAAGAAATACACAGAGTCACTGTACCAAAAGGAAATAGTTGATGTTCAACCATTTCAAAAGGTAGCATAGGATCAAGAGTCAATGATACTGAAGGAAGAAGTCCAAGGTACATTGAAGAAACTGGCAAAGAACAAGGCACTAGGAATTGATGGAATCAAAATTGAAATCTTTCAACAAAGTGAGGTGGCACTGGAGGAACTCATTCATCTATGCCAAGAAATTTGGAAGACAACTATCTGGCCAACTGACTGGAATAAATCCGTGCTTGTGCCAATTCCAAAGAGAGGTGACCCAACAGAACGCGGAAATCATTGGACAATATCTTTGTTATCGCATGAGAGTAAAGTTTTACTAAAGTTAATACAAAAATGGCTGCGAGCATACATTGACAGAGCACTTCCAGAGGTCCAAGCTGGATTCAGAAGAGGACATGGAACGAGAAATATTATTACTGATGTTCAATGGATCTTTGCTGAAAGCAGAGAATACCAAAAAGACGTTTATCTGGGCTGTATTGACTACACAAAGGATTTCAATTATGTGGATAATGACAAGCTATGGACAACATTGTGAAGTATGAGTATTCCTGAACATTTAATTGTGCTCATGAGGAATCTGTACATGGACCAAG
>NW_006408519.1:39394165-39401163 GCF_000296735.1 Chrysochloris asiatica | reverse complement strand
ATCAAATGACATATGCATTAGGCAAATATGCTGCACAAGACCTTTTTAAAGTGTTGAAGAGCAAAGATGTCAGCTTGAGGACTAAGGTGCACCTGACCCAAGCCATGGTGTTTTCAATAAACACATATTCATGTGAAAGCTGGACAGTGAATAAGGGAGACCATAGAAGAATTGATGCTTTTGAGTTATGGTGTTGGAGGAGAATATTGAAAGTGCCTGTGTTGAGAGATCTGTATTGAGAGAAGTGCAGCCAGAGTGCTCCTTGGAGGCCAGCATGGCCAAACTTTGTCTCTCATACTTCAGACATACTGTCAGGAGGGATCAGTCACTGGAGAAGGATATCATGTTTGGTAGGGTGGAAGGTCAGAGAAAAAGAGGAAGATCCCCCTAGAGAGATGGATTGGCAAAGTGGCAGCATCAATGGGTTCAAGCATGGCATCGATAGGGAGGTTGGCCCAGGATTGGGCATTGTTTAGTTCTGCTGTGAGTTAGTACCAACTCGATGGCACCTAGCAACAACAAATCTGCCATTATTCCTGAATCTGTCACTCCTAGAAGAGTAAATAATATGATTGATTCAAAATGCTCAGTACCAGTCCCTTTTAGCTCACTAATGCCTAGGATATTGATCCATATGCATTCCATTTCATTTTTGACCACTTCTGAGTTTCCTAGATTCATACTTCATACATTACGTGTTCTGATTGTTAATGGATGTTTGAAACTGTGTCCTCTCACTTATAATTAGGCCCCGTCAACAAATGAAGGTCCTAAAAACTTTACTCCTTTCACTTTATCACAGTCAACTCCACTTTGAGGAGGCACCTCTTCCCCTGTTGTATTTTGAGTGACTTCCAACCTGAGGGAATCATCTTTTGACACTATATCTAACAATATTCTTGTGCTGTTCATAATATTTTCATCTTTTGGCACTATATCTGGCAGTGTTCTTCTGATACTCATAGTGTTTTAATGGTTAAATATTCAAAAGTAATCCATCTCTCCTTCTCCTAGCCTTTCTTAGTCTGAAAGCTCTGCAGAAACCTGTCCACCATGGGTGACCTTTCTGGTATTTTAAATATCAGTGGAATAGCTTCCAGCATCACAGAAATATGCAAGCCACCACGGCATGACAAACTGACAGACTAATGGTTGAAACCCTCTCCTAGGCATCAAAAATGCCAGGATATACACAATAGAATACCAGCAGGAAAATTTCAAAACAAAAATGGCAGTTTGATTGACTACCACAAGAATAAGCAAGTTGTTCGCCCGGGAGTCATCAAGGCAAGTAATTAAGTCCCTTCAGGATGAACCAACCCACCCACCCCCCTTCCCCAAGAATGAAACTCAAAGGAAACACATGAACAGGCTCATAAAATTGCTTGTGACCACGTTGGTCAACTGGTGAAAAAGGGGGAAAGGCAGCAATAAAGATATTGGGCTGAGTTTGCTCATTTTCCATAGACTCTTGTTGACCATTGGCTTTTGAACATATACAACCTCTTAAAATGTTTGAACATGTATCATTTGTTTTTTTGAAAAAAAAAAAAATCCAAAAATACATGCATTTAATTTTATCTTTATCAATAACTTAGAAAAACTTAAAATGGAGACTATCAGTCTTCTGCTCTACCCTTCTCTCTTCCTTTTTTCCAGTCTAACTGCCAGCAGCAGCCCTTGTTATTGTTGTTGTTAGGTACCAGCCTTTTGGCTAGTTGTTGTTGGCATTGTTAAGTGTCATCAAGTGTGTTTCAACTCATCGTACCCCTGTATTGAGAGATCTCTGAGGAGCAACTGGTGGGTTTGAACCGTCAACTTTGTCATAGCAGCCAGTGCTTACCCTAAAGCACGACAGTTAGTAGTTGGGTGGAAACCATTTGTGCCACCCAAAGACCTTCCTACTATCTCATTCTATCATAATTCTTTCCCCAAATTGATTGTTATCTGATCTCTCTCTCTTCATTACTTTTTGCTTCTTTCCTTCCATTTTATCTCATTAGAAAGCAGAAATGTTGCCTATTTTATTTATTGTTCCCTTTCATTGACACAATGTGGGTTCAGCAATTACTTGCTGAATGGAAAAGTTTTCTTGCAACAAGTAGAGAAGTAGGAAGGAAAAAGATATTAGGGAATAAGGGTAAATTCAAGAGCCAGGAAAGTTATATCTAAATTTAAGGGAGATAGATGTTCATACCAAACATTTTCTCTTATATTCTCCTATTTTTACAAGACCCAGGTGTCTGTTGGTGGAATTGCATGCAGTTCTAGTACTTGTTCTCTTGGAAAGCTTTAATAACACTTGGGATGTTCTCACAAAGGGTTGCTATACAATTCCAGACTAAAAAGATCAGATTGGTTTTGCCTTGAAATACTAAGTTGAATAGCAGATTTGGGTAAAGTAAATGCAGTTTTATTTACCAAAACTCAGAATCCTATTCTCGAGTTTTTACAGAAGCTTGAAAGAAAGAAAATCCAGGGAAAATAAAACATTTCTGTTCACTGGCACAACAGTGTACATTCACAAACATCTTTTTATATCTCTCTATATAGAGAAGAATTGATGCTTTTGAGTTATGGTGTTGGAGGAGAATACTGAAAGTGCCATGGGCTACCAAAAGAACCAACAGATCTGTGTTGGAAGAAGTGCAGCCAGAGTGCTCTTTGGAGGCCAGGATGGCCAAACTTCCTCTGTCATACTTTAGACATTCAGTCATTGGAAAAGGATATCATGTATCTTAAGGTGGAGGGTCAAAGAAAAAGAGGAAGACCCCCAGCAAGATGCATTGGCAAAGCAGCAGCATCAATGGGCTCAAGCATGGCAACAATTGTGAGGTAGGCCCAGGACCGGGTAGTGTTTTGTTCTGTTGTACATAGTGTACCTAACAACAACAATGACAAGGGCTGCTGTTGGCAGTTAGACTGGAAAAAAGGAAGAGAGAAGGGTAGAGCAGAAGACTGATAGTCTCCATTTTAAGTTTTTCTAAGTTATTGATCAAGATAAAATTAAGTGCATGTATTTTTGGATTTTTTTTTTTTTTCAAAAAAATAAATGATACATGTTCAAACATTTTAAGAGGTTGTATATGTTCAAAAGCCAATGGTCAACAGGAGTCTATGGAAAATGAGCAAACTCAGGCCAATATCTTTATTGCTGCCTTTCCCCCTTTTTCACCAGTTGACCAACGTGGTCACAAGCAATTTTATGAGCCTGTTCATGTGTTTCCTTTGAGTTTCATTCTTGGGGAAGGGGGGTGGGTGGGTTGGTTCATCCTGAAGGGACTTGATTACTTGCCTTGATGACTCCCGGGTGAACAACTTGCTTATTCTTGTGGTAGCCAATCATACTGCCATTTTTGTTTTTAATTTTTCCTGCTGGTCTTTCTTTCAAGAAGTATCTTCTGTTCCTCCAGCTGTTCCAAGCTGGTCTGCTTGTCCTTTCAAATGGAAATATTTCTTAAGCCAATTAAGCAGAAAGCAACCTATCTCCTCCTTCTAGGTTTTAATGCCTGCTCAACCACCACTGCCATCCATTATTATCACCAAGGGATGGCCTGAAAACTGAAATGAAAGGGAAAAGAAAGCCAAAACCAAAATACCCTTATTTTTCCCACCATTTTTTTCTAACTCACAGGCACCCCCTCTTCAGCTTCTTAAAACAAAAAGGGAAGTCTCTTCTTGGTGCTCTTCCTGTTCACACTTGGTGTTCAGTTGTGAATCTTAGTGAGATTTTGAGTGCAGGCTGAGAGCTATTGGAGGGAGATAAAAGAGCAAATGTATCAACTTGCTATGAGTTGGTATCAACTCGATGGCACCTAACAACAACAACAACATATTTTTTCAAAATATTCTCATAACCTCTATGTTATGTATGAGTATTTTCTTGTTGTCTGTTCTGACTCAGTGACCTGTATTGGGTTTCTGAGGAGCAGCTGGTGAGTTTGAAATCACCAACCTTGCTGTTTAAACCAAATTTGCAGCCCAGTGCTTATCCTACACCACTCATTCCAGTAGAGTGAGTTGAATTATTCCTACTTTATAAATGGAAGGTATCAAGATTCTGTGAAGTGGCTTGACTGAATTCTGTGAAGGAAGGAACCAACTCTAGTTCTCCCCTTTAGAGACTTTTTTAAACAAAATAAGAGATAGACACCCCCAAAGCCAAACTCATTGCCAAGGCATTGATTCTAACTCACAGCAACCCTACAGGACTGAGTGAGGTGCCATATCACTGAGTGAGGGTCTCCAAGGCTGTCAGTCTTTACAGAAGTACACTGCCACAGCATTCTTCCATGGAGCAGCTGGTGGACACAGACCACTGGCCTTCTGATTAGCAACTGAGTGTTTAACCACTACATCACCAGGATTCCTCAGGAGAGCTACAGATGTCTATAACACTGAACTGGATAAAACCTGGATAATTCATAGACAAGTTTCTTTGGAAGATGCTTTTGCCATTGCATTCCCATTTCTTTATCACTAAAGGTGAAGACAGACAATTCACTTATATTACCCAAAGTCCAAAGGGCCCCATAAACACAGTGGACCCAGAAATGTAAACTTCAACCAAAAAGGTATTATTAATTCTAAATTAAGTTGGGGAAAATTAACCTCAGAATTGTTTGCAATTCTGGAATTGTTGTTTTTGTTGTTAGGTGCCATCCATCAGTTTCAACTCATAGTGAATCTATACAGGGCTTCTGAGCCTGGAAATCTGTGTGGGAGCAGAAAGCTTCATTTTTCTACCAAGGAGGAGCTGGTGGGCTTGAACTGCGGACTTTATAGTTCACAGTCCAATGTTTATTATATGGAGCCACTACGCTCCCCAAATTTTGAATAGATGATGAAGTAGTTTAAAATCCTTCCCTAAAATCAACTTTATAAAACAAAAGCAAGGAAAAGAGCGCAGCAAACTCAAAACCTGTTCATTTATTTTCTGTTTTTTCTGGAGATGATGGAAATAAGAAAATTTCACTTTATTTCTCCACTGAATGCAATTAAAAACCCTCAACAAAATACACAGAGCAGCTATCAAAAGAATATGAAAAGTAAATTTTAGTAGGCATTTTGGGGAAGGAACCCAGAACTGGAAATTGCACCAAAAAGCTGATACGTTTGCTCTTTTATCTCCCTCCATTAGCTCTCAGCCTGCACTCAGAATCTCACTAAGATTCACAACTGAACACCAAGTGTGAACAGGAAGAGCACCAAGAGACTTCCCTTTTTGTTTTAAGAAGCTGAAAAGGGGGTGCCTGTGAGTCAGAAAAAAAATGGTGGGAAAAATACCCTGACTTTGGTTTGGCTTTTTTTTCCCTTTCATTTCAGTTTTCAGGCCATCCCTTGGTGACAATAATGGGTGGCAGTGGTGGTTGAGCAGGCACTAAAATCTACAAGGGAGGAAAATCCCAAAGAAGCTGTGTCCCAGGAGAATGCAGACTATATGCACATTGCTATTAATTTGCATTCTCTATCCCTTGCTAGGTCCCTGGATGGAACAAGTCAACTATTACCCTAAAAGGAGTCCTGGTGTGGTGCTGGGGGTTAATGCGCTGGAGAGCAAAATCGGCTTGAACCATAAGGTTGGCGGTTCAAGCTCACCAGCTGCTCCTTGGAAACCCTCTATAGGGTCTTCATAGGTCGGAAGCAACTTAATGGCACTTGACAACAATAACTACCCTAAAAAGGAGCTCTGGTAGCAAAGTGGTTATGAGTCAGGCTGTTATTCTCAAGATCAACAGTTCAAAACTACCAGCTGTTCGGAGATAGAAAGATGAGGCTTTCTGCTCCTGTAAAGATTTACAGCTTCAGAAACCCTATGTAGGGTCACTATGAGTTGGAACCTACTCCACGGCACACCACCACCACCACCACAACCCTAAGTTGAAAAGGTCAGTGCTTCAAACCCATCAGACACACATCATAAATCCTATACAGGGGCACTGTGAGTCTGGAACAACTTTAAGGCACTTAACAACAACAACAGCTACCATAAAGTTTGCAAAACCTACCCAGGGGAATCAAGGAAGAAAGGCTTAGTGATCTGTTTCCATAAGTATCACATCCAAGGAGCAAATATGAAGAAGTTCTATTATATAACACACAGGGTCACCACGAGTCAGACTCAAATTGACGACAAGGGGTTTAGAATCCCAATGGATTTGAAAACTGAACTAAAATGGGAACCACAACTCAGTGGCAGGCAGAAGCTTGTGGAATAAACCTAACTGGGCCAATTGTCTGCTAAAACAAACAAAAATATTTCCTAAGGATTGCAGAGATGATAACATTTATATACTCTTAGATAAATTTTTCAAAATGTCCAAGAATAATCCCAAATTAATAAACTTGAATAACCAGGAAAATTTCAATCTCTCTTAAGGATAACAATAATCAACACTGTAAACTTCAAAACAATACAGATGTTGGAAATATTAGTTTAAAACTATACAGCAGTTATTTTAACAATGCTCCATCAAGGAGCTCTGGTAGTATAGTGGTGGTTATGCTAACCTCAAGGTTAGCAGTTCAAAACTATCAGCCGTTCTGCAGAAGAAATGAAACAATATATTGCATTAGGCAAATCTGTGGTACAAGACCTTTTTAAAGTATTGAAGAGCAAAGACGTTAGCTTGAGGACTTACGTGTGCCTGACCCAAGCCATGGTATTTTCAATAACCTCATATGCATGCGAAAGCTGGACAGCAAATAAGGAAGATCATAGAAGAATTCATGCTTTTGAGTTATGGTGTTGGAGGAGAATATTGAAAGTGCCACGGGCTGCCAAAAGAACCAACAGATCTGTGTTGGAAGAAGTGTAGACAGAGTGCTCCTTGGAGGCCAGGATGGCCAGACTTTGTCTGTCATACTTTAGACAAATTGTCAGGAGGGACCAGTCACTGGAGAAGAATATCATGTTTGGTAAGGTGGAGGGTCAGAAAAACAGAGGAAGACCCCTAGCGAGATGGATTGGCCAAGCGGCAGCATCGGTGGACTCAAGC
>NW_006408519.1:39390809-39392565 GCF_000296735.1 Chrysochloris asiatica | reverse complement strand
CAGCAAGCTTGCATGCCTGCTCATGTGTTCCCTTTGAGTTTCCATCTTAGAGGGGGGTTTGTTCTGAAGGGACTTGATTGCTTGCCTTGATGGCTTCCTGGTGAACAACTTGCTTGTTCTTGTAGTAGCCAATCATACTGCCATTTTTGTTTTAGGTTTTTCCTGATGACATTTCCTTAAAAATGTATCTTCTGTCACTCTAGCTGTTCCAGGCTGGTCTGGTTGTCCTTTATAGTGGGAATGTCCCATCTCAGAAAGTTCTGGATGGGGCTCAGGATTCTACCTAAGGTCCTATACACTGCAAAGGCTCCACAAGAATTGTTTTTCACTGGATGAGTTGTAGAACCCCTTTTAGGTATTCCAATCCGTTATAGGCTGAAGATGGGCTTACAAGCTTTCTGTAATCATGTTTCCCAACATTCCTTTCTATTTCACTCAAGGGTCTATTTTACTATAGTAGGCAAGGGAAACCAATATTCATAAGACAGTCAAGCATCTTAGTATTATTTCCCTCTTCAGGGTATGCCTCAATCCCTGTATCACAGAGTCCTTGTTCCAAGGTTCAAAAAACAGCCACTACCAGATTGTTGTTGTTGTTGTTAAGTGCCATCCAGTTAGTTCCGACCCATGGCGACCTTGTACAGGGTTTCCAAGGCTGTAAATCTTTACGGGAGCAGAATGCCGCATCTTTCTCCTGCGGAGTGGCTGGTAGTTTCAAACTGCTGGCCTTAAGGTTCACAGTCCGATTCGTAACCACTACGCTACCAGATACTGCACCATATTCATAATTGTCGTTATGTTTGAGCTAATTGTTGCTGCCACTGTACCAATCCATCTCGTTGAGGGTCTTCCTCTTTTCCTCTGACCATCTATTTAACCAAGCATGATGTCTTTATCCAGGGACACTCCTGATAACATGTCTGAAATATAAGAGGAGACTCTCATCATTCTGGCTTTTAAGCAACACTCTAACCATACTTCTTCCAATACAGATTTGTTTGTTCTTCTAACAGTGCATGGTATTTTTTATGTTCTTCTCCAACACCATAACTCAAATACATCAATTCATCTATGTTTTTCCATACTCATCGTCCATTTGAGGCTATTGAAACTACTATGACTTGGGTCTGGCCACCTTAGTTCACAAACTGACATCTTTGCACTTGAACACATAGCAGAGATCTTGTATAGCAGATAAACCTAATGAAATACTTGGTTTAATTTCTTTACTGTTTCTTCCATGTGTATTGATGGTAGATCTAAGCAAAACAAAGTATTTGACTTCAGTCTTTTCTCCATTAATTATGATGGTATGTATTGTTCTAGTATTGAAGACTTTTGTTTTCTTTACACTGAAGTGCAACCCAAACTGAAGGCTGTGGTATTTGATCTTCAGCAGTAAGTATTTCATGTCTTATTCCCATTCAGCAAGCAAAGTTGTATCATCTGCATATCCCACATTGTTAATGAGCCTTCCTCCAATCCTGATGCCACGTTCTTCTCTGAGCTTCTCAGATTATTTGCTCAGCAAACCAAGTGAAACAGTATCGAGAAAGAATGCAACCCTAATACACACCTTTCCAGATACAAAAGCATTCCATATCCCCTTGTTCTGTTCAGACAAACTGCCTCTTGGTCTGCATGCAGTTTTCTCATGAGCACAACTAAGTGTTCCAAAATACCCATTCTCTGAAATGTTCTCCATACTTTGTTGTGATCCACACACCTAAAGCAAAGCACAGGTAAACATCTTTCT
>NW_006408519.1:39359490-39388664 GCF_000296735.1 Chrysochloris asiatica | reverse complement strand
GTAGTGGTCCTATGCAGTATTCCTCCTTTTGTGACTGACTAATTTCACTCAACATAATGTCCTCAAGGTTCATCCATGTTATGTGGTGGCTTGCAGCTTCCTTGTTATTCTTCAAGGTAGCATATCTTTGTGTGTATGTACCACAGTTTGTTTATTCATTCTTCAGATGATGGGCACTTTGGCTGTCTCCATCTTTTTGCTATTGTAAATAGTCCTGTTATGAACATTGGTGTGCATATATCTACTTGTGTTATGGCTCATATTTCTTGTGGGTAAATACCAAGTAGAGGAATTGCTGAATGATAAGGTATTTATATTTCCAACCTTCTGAGGAAGTGCTCTTCATCATGTTTTAATATTACACATATTTGTCCTGATAGTGCTCCACTGCTATTCATAAGGTTTTCAGTGACTAAATATTCAGAAGTAGTCTGTCTTGGTCTGGAAGCTCAGCTGAAATCTATCCACTGTGGGTGACCTGGCTGATATATAAAATACCTGTGGCACAGTTTTCAGAATTACAGCAACACACAAGCCATCACAGTACGGCAAACTAACAGATGAATGGTGGAATTTTTGGTATAATGTCTAACATATATGTTGTTGTGAGATTCCTTTTACTCATAGCAACCCCAAGCAGAATAGAACAAAATACTTCCCAGTCGTGCACCATCCTCACAATTGTTGGTATGCTTGAGGCCATTTTTATTTTTTGTATTTTTTTTTTTAACTTTTCATTGCAAATTAGTGAAGCTTTACAGACAAAATCATCAGTTTTACATTCAACAAATCATACACTCTGTTTCAACTCACTGACTGTCCTCCTCTCCATGCAACAACAGCTATGCTGCCTCCTCTCTGTGGTTCCTATTTGCATTCCACCCATCTTCCCTTCTAAACTTTGTCCTTAGGTAAATGCTTACCTTTTGAGTTTAAATGATTGTCCATTCCATTGTGAGCATGTCCCCTCTGTTGTGCTGTTGTCCCCTTCCATACCTATCTACCACTTGGCTGAAACCTGGACCACAAGGGTGAGTTCCTTTTGAGACCTGAAGAGTGGTCAAGGCCATAGTTTCAGGTTTCTCCAGTCTCTTTCTGGCCAGTATGCTGAGTCTTTTTTCATAATTTTGATTTATAATATTTATAATATTCCATATTGTCTCTCACTCTGTCCAGGACCTTTCAAAGTGATCCCTTTCAGAGTTGGTAGTGGTAGCCAGGCACCATCTAGTTCTTTTGGTCTCAGAGTCATGGAGACTGATGGTCACATGGTCCATTAGTCCGTTGGATTAATTGGTTCTAAGTATCTTCAATTCTCATTACTCTTCAACTCTCATCACTCATCAACTTTCATTATCTAAGTACATGGCCACTCATGAACTTTTAAGATCCTTGATGCTACTCACCAAATTCAGATGTAGAACATTGTGTTTGTGGATTATGTTATGCCAAATGACCATGATGTCACCTGTAACTATGATCCTGAGCCCTCAGGCCCACCAACTCATTGCCTTAAGATACTTGATAATATCAAAGAAGTTTTCATAATTTCACCTGCTGGTTGCTATGAGTCAGAACTGACTCCATGACACAAACCACCACCACCGCCATGCTCCACTACATTCATAGTTGTATTTGCACGAAAGGTAAATCCCCACTTGCAAATGTTCTCTTTCAAACTCATATATTTGTGGGCGTCCTCCCATTCTTCCCTCCATACCCATTCAGCCTGTGTCTCTGCCCATGTATCTACCTGCAGAATACTGGTGTTCCAAGGCTGTGTATACATCACATGTACCTCTGTCTCCTTTAGCCCTGGCATACCTCTCTGTGTCTTCACCTATCTTCATCAGTCTTCTGCCAACCTCCCTTCGTGTGTATTGCCCTCCCTATCACCTGAGCTAACTTGTGTCCACCCACTGGCCAGTGAATTATTGAGTCCATTTTGACTGTCACTTCATCAGTCCATCTCCTTGGATGTCCTTCTCTTTTGCACTGTCCTCTCACATTACCAAGGATGAGTCTAACACATAGACACTTAAAAATATTTGAAAGGGCAAATAATAAATAATTAACTACCATGCAGAGCGAAAGTCATTTGTAAGCCTGACTTGTTATCTACTAAGACAAAATTTCTTAAGAAAAATCAGTTCTATGTCCCATAATAACTAGTAGGCCTTACTATTGTAAATGTATAGTTTCATGAAGTACACCAAAAAAAAAAGAAAATTATAAAACCTGTGGTGCTGTGGGTTAATGCGCCAGACTGCAAAGCCATCTGAACTGCAAGGTTGGTGGTTCAAGCTCACCAGCTGCTCCTTGGGAACCATATACAGAGTCACTATGGGTCAGAATTGACTTGATGGCACTCAACAACAACAACAACAATATAAAAAGCAGTTTAATGGAAAAAAGCTGTGATTTTGAGAAAGCAAGACCTGACTCTAACATTAACTCAGTCAGAGTCTCAGCACGTTTTCTTAAACCAAGGAGATGTATCATGAAGACTAATGAAGCAGTGCATGGGAAAATGCTTTGGGGAGCTTTACACAAATGGCATTTCATTTGACTTAGTTCAATGCAAGACAGACAGGAATAAGTGAAACATGCTTGATAACAAGCATGGTAACCTAAGAAAGGAGGAGATTAATTTCAGCTGGAAGTATCGAGAATGGTTTTATGGATAACAATTGCTAAACTGAGTTGGGGAGGAGTTGTTTAATAGAAAGGAGGCCAAGAACAGAGTTAAAAAATGTTGTCTCCTCGCCTGGTAAGCCCCTACCTCTGGAACTGACTTCTGTTCTCCTCTTCTCCCTGGAGCTTGGCCCTGGCACCATCTCAGAGATTATGCTCAAATCACCATTTGGAACATTTTGTAATCCCAAGAGAGAGAATATGATGCAGATGAGAAATAGGAAACAAAGGAGAGTACTTTTAAGATGAACAAACTTTGTAAAGCACTTCTGTATCTCTTATTTTTGTTCATTTTCTTGGCTTATTTTTTCCAAACTGAGTAAAATTAGTATCTAGTCCAACTGTTGGAGAAACCATGAGTTGTGACTGGTGTTCTGTGCTTTAGCACAGATATAGTACCAGGGCTTCCCAACGTTATTGTGTAATAAGGAAGCCTTGAAGAGAATATTAAACCAAAGCCAAAAGATTCCCAGGCCACATCCTAAATGTTGCCAGTACAGTCTACCTGGAGCTGGGTCAGGGTGCTTCATTTTAAAACATAACGAGATGCTCCAGATGTGCCTAATCTGAGAATATAGTTCTTGGCACCCGGGGAACTTCTAAGGATGCTTAGATTCCTGCCCACCATGAACAGCAGCTTGGGAAGACAGACCAAGAGGAAGATTGGAAGTCTGTGTTGGACTCTTTTCAGATTGCTTTTTTTCCTACTTTGTATTCTCTCCTGCTCAGAAGAATAAGAAAGTGGGGGTGGTGGGGAGGGAGGGAGGTTTGAAATAAGTTCATGTTAGTCCATTTTTTCACTTTAAATTTCCCTTTTTTTTTTTGCAAGTTCTGGCCATTATATCACCCATTTCAGTAAACAATGCAACCCAGATCTTTACAAAAGGCTTTGAGAAGAAGTTTTGTTTTAATCCCAAGTCAACTATGGTATGCAGGGCTCTTGTCTTTAATCCCATAAAAAGAGAGGAAGAAACAATCAGGATCCAAACAAATATACTGAAAATTACCTCCTTTTCATATTTTGTTGATGACAAATGTTTCAAAGCATCACAAGCTCTTGCATAAATGATAATTACCTTCTGCTTTCCTGAGGTAAACTCAGAGACAGTTGGATTGTAAGAATCTCATCAGAATTGTATAAACTGCAGAATAGACAATAAAAGTTCCCTGAACATCTGTGCTCTCTGTGTTCTCTCTATCCTTTAAAAAGGTTTCTGAGCATCAGATAAATCTGACATTAGGACAATTTGATTTCAGCCCTTAGAGTGTGGACTTTGGTTCCATTATGAAATGATATCATGTCTGAGTTTCTGGAAGTCACTAGTGAAATCAATCCTGAACCAGCTCATGCCCAGAAATCAAAGATATGCTTAACTAAATTATGTACCTCCAGGAAAATCACATTTCTCTTTAGAGCTGAGTAATATCCAGCCCTCTATATGTGCATGTATACAACACATTTAGCTTATCTGCTGATGGACATCTAGGTCGTATTCACCTTTTGGCTGTTGTGAATATGCTGTAATCAGTTGTACACTGGTGGTCAAGTATCTAATTGTAATCCTGCTTGAAATCTTTTGGGGTACACTCCTAGCTACAATCTGAATGAACCTTGAAAACATAATACTAAGTAAAATGAGTCAGTCACAAAAAGTCTGGGAAGCGGGAGTTAGCTGCCCACCAAACTGTCAGCAGTTCAAATCCACCACTGGAAGAGAGACATGGCAGCTTGCTTCCATAAAACTTTGGAAAAACTACAGGGCAGTTCTACTCTATTCTGTAGGGTTGAGATGGGTCAGAATCTACTCACTGGCCAGGGGTTTGATTTTTTTGGTGCTGTGTTAAGGTTGATATAAAAAATAAAAATATAATGGTGATGATTAGAACAGGATGAACGTTAACTTACGTCACTAATATACATGTGGACATGTTAAGATGACAAATGTTTAGCTATATACTTTTACCACAGTAATAATAATAAAATACTAATTTCTAAACCCACAACCCTCTTTACTTCAGCACTGAGATCCACAGAATGAAGAAGGGAACCCCAGCACCAAAGACAGTTTACTCTGGTCAAGAAGTGTGTTGGGAGCTTTGATAACCTGACAACATTTAATCCCCCTACAAACCCAGGATGCTTCAATTATCAAAGCAGTTTTACAAATGAGGGCAAGGTTGGTGGTTCAAACCTACCAGCCACTCCTCAGGAGAAATATGAGGCTGTCTGCTCCATAACGTTTTACAGTCTCAACAATTCTATATAGGGTCACTTTTTGTTGTTGTTATTTAATCAGGGAATGGTAACCTGTAGGCAGTGCCAACACTTGGCTATTTACCGAAAGGTTGAAAGTTCAATCTGCTTTTCTACTTCCATAAACTCAGTCATTGAAAACTCTATGAAGCACAGCTCTGCTCCGGCATACACAGGATGGCCTTGAATCAGAAAAGACTCGACAGCAACTGTCTGTTAGTCTTTTTCTAAATCAAGGAAGGACTTGCTGACAGGGTGACATTTTATCAGAGACCTGAGGGGGTCAATGGAGCACACCATGCAGGTTCCAAAGGAAAGAGAGCTCCAGGAAGGGTAACATCAAATACAAAGGAGTTGAGGCTTCTTGATGTGTTTAAGGAACAAGAAGCAAGCAAGTGCCGCTGGGATAGTGATAGAGAGAAGCGTGGGTCAGCAAGACTTCATCAGTTACAGACGTTCGCTCATAAGAATGGCAGAATCCCCTAATAACACAGCACACTCTAGTACTACCAAAGGCTTCCTTCTACCAGGTACTATCCACATCTTGTTTCTGTAAAGAAAGAGAACATTCCTGTCCCAAACTTAAAGAATTAAGCAGAAAGAGGACAAATGACTTAGTCAGGTCAGACCAGTACAGCTATCACCTCAGGTAGCTAAGGCTGCTCTGAGGGTTTCTTTAATCTGAGGTGAGGGGTAGGGTCAAGGGTCAAAGGATAGGAGAGTGGTTTCACACCAGGCAGAGGAGTAACATAAGATGACTTATCAGTGTGCCAATAAAATTCATGAAGTAAGAGACCTAGATCAGTGCACACTCTACCACTTTGTCATTGTGTGACCTCAAGCAGGTCGCCTTCTCTCCTTGGACCTGTTTCCTTCTTCTCTAACGGAATCAAGTTACACAAGAAGATCTCCAAGTTCCCTTCAAGTTGTGAAATTCTAGAATTCTTTATCTTCGCTATCCACCATGCACAGGAGAGGGGCAAGAGGTGGAAAGAGAACAAAATTAAGTGTAGTGTCCCCTTATAGATTAGTAGCCTGAAAGCCCACCTGTCTCTCTTTGTTTTCCCTTGGCTCCAACTGTTCCTCAGAAAATTAGAAGCTATGCTTGTTCCTGTTAGATTTATTTTTAATTCTTGAATGCAAAGATTTGAAAGGTGAGGCTTAAGGCAAGCATTGGTAAAGTTGAAAAATTGCAGTAAAAACCTGGATATCATAGTTCTTCTCCAAACAGGATTTGGAAGATTAAGTCTGAGAGCTGGTCGGAGGCAGGAAGGTACATAGATAGGAAGACTGACAGATTGGTATGTACATACACATAGGATGTTCATTTGTAAATTTGTGTTTTGTATCATATGTTTGTTGACTTCTCTAGCATCAAGCTCATCTAGTAAGCCAACCAGTTTTCCCTGCAGACACTTCCATCATTGCACATAATAGAGCCTAGTGAATGGCCAGTATCCCTTTGATGCATGCATGCATATTTCTTACTGCTAGAGATGGAACTAGTTTTAATTAGGAAAGTGCCAGATACATTTCCTGTAGATGGAAAGCCTTGGTTGCCATGGGAAGTATGGATTAGGTGAGAGAATCTGGAAGCAAATGGGCACCAAGATCTTGCGATCATCTAAAGATTAGGTAACAAATGGTTGGGTTTGGAAGAAGAATGGGGAATACAAAGGTAGGGTTGGATAGAAGAGAGATGACAAAGAACAAATTATAAAAAAACTGATTTGAGAACAGGTTGAAATAAATGGAGCCTCTTGGTCCAAGAGAATATTGAAACCAACTAGAGAAATGTCAAAGTCAGAAGATGTATCTGTCCATGGCTCTGTGCTAGGAAGATAATGGGAGATTGATTGATGACTGAAGAACAAGAGATGCTTCCACCACCCTCTAGGTGGAACTCATGGAATCCCATGGGACTTCTGTCCTCACTGTGTTAGAACATTTAGTCAATCCATTGCAGAATGCAGCCCAACTGTTGTTGACTGCGCTAATAGAGACAAGAATGGATTCTACACTTTCTCGAGGAGTCTCCTCACCCAGGCTGACTCAGCCTGGGCATGGGAAGACAATGAACATGACAAAGATAACACATAATGCCAGACAGCACAGAACACATCTGTGCCTCAAAATCTTGACTTTCTTCATATGTGTATTAAAGGCTCACAGAGTACAGAGGGAGTTGTAGCAAAGAGAGCAAAAAAAGGAGACAACAAAAAAGGTGACATCCACTGCCCTCCCTGAAGGAATGGGTCTGTTTTTGTATCTGTCACAAGGGGCAGAGGGCTCATGTTGTCATTTCAAAGTTTGCTACATATTGACCACAGCTGGATTATACGTGACTGAGCTAAATCAGGACATCTCTCCAGGCTAAGCAGGAGATCTTCTAATTGCACTGAGTATCCAAGTCCCAACAACGATCCCAGCTCACTCTAGCTACCTGGGCAAGAGAAACCATTAGTTCTCCAAACTGAAACATTTGAGATTTCAAGAACAAGAATTAAAAGCTCTACCAGTCAATATCCCCTTTGTGGTATGGTGTGCTCATGGCATAAAGGGGCTGAGTTTTTGCATCACAGCACCTTGAACAATCCATACTATTTTAAGACGCGTCAAGAGAAATGGTTATCCAAGAGATGCAGAGATAGAAAAGTGTAAGACCAAAATCCTAGGGGCTTAGAAAACGGATTCTAAAAATAACACTCATTGCTTTGCTTTTGTTTCTTTTATTTCTGTATCCTTAGTGCCAAATACCATGCTTAGGACTTAATAAGTGTTGACTGTTTTAATGGATTTATAAATTAATTAATTTTCAATGTTATTTCCCCAGGCCTGGAATGCTTTTCTCCCATGTTTCTTAACTGGAAAATATCTACTCATTTTTATGTCATATTATAAATCACATAAGAAGAAATATCACTTCCTAGGAGAAATTTCCACCAAGAATGAGTCTTTCCCCATTACATCCATTAGACAGCACTGCATGTTCCACAGGTGTCCACAAACGTGTTGTGGTTCATCTGTTCTTTTATCTCTGAGCAACCTGTAGGTAGAAACCATTGTTTGTCTCTGTCTACCAATTGCCTGGTATAGTTAGGTACAAAGCAGATTGACTAACTACCCCAAGAGATGGCATGAGCCATTGTGATCAGTTGCTAACCTGAAGGTTGGAGATTTGAACCCATCTACAGCTCCATGGTCTTTAGGGTTTAATGCATCAAATCTGTTCTTCAGATGGTCTCTAAAGCTGCACAGTGAATAAGGAAGACCATAGAAGAATTGATGCCTTTGAGTTGTGGTGTTGGAGGAGAATACTAAAAGTTCCATGGACTGCCAAAAGAACCAATAGATCTATTTTGGAAAAAGTGCAGCCAGAGTGCTCCTTGGAGGCCAGGACGGCTAAGCTTCGTCTCTCATACTTTGGACATACTGTCAGGAGAGAACAGTTGCTGGAGAAGGATGTCATGCTGAGTAAGATGGAGGGTCAGAGAAAAAGAGGAAGACCCCCAACAAGATGGATCGGCCAGGTAGCATCATTGATGGCGTCAAGTGTGGCAGCAGTGGTGGGGTTGGCCCAGGATCAGACATTGTTTCATTCTGTTGTGCATGGGATCGCTATGAGTTGGTTCTGACTCGATGGAACCTGACAATAACAACAACAACAGCTCCATGGAAGAAAGCCCTGGGAAACTACTTCTGTAAAGAGTGCAGTCACAAACCCCCTCTAGAGCAGTTCTACTTCATATCACCCAGGACTGTCAGGAGTTGGAATCAGCCTGAAAGCAGCAGGTTTGGTTTATGTTGGGGTTTATTTTGTTGCTGTTGTTGTTAACTGTTCTAAGAGACATTAGAGACAAAATATTGGCAGAGACAAAGAGGAGGGAAAAGGCTAAAGACAAAGTAGCTCTGACACTCAGGATTTATTTTCTAGAAACCAGGAAGCGATCCACACATTCCTTACAAACCCATATCATCTGTCAGCCATGACTTGGTGCAGTCAGGCTTTCTGCCACCAAGTTGAAAATAAACGATAAAAATATGAAAGATGTTTTCTGTGTGGTTGTTGCCATTTATTATTCCCCCAGTTGTTTCCATAACCCCAGTGTGTGGGTGGTCTTATAGAGGAAAACAGCTTTCCTGTCAAACTAGGCTGGCTGCAACCTTGGGATGCTCTCCCCAAAGAGAGTAATTCCTTGCAGCCAATTAGATTCTAGTCTAGTATCCTCGGTTGCCACTAACCTCAACCTATAGTTGGAGTTGATGTGCCATTTGTTAAATGGATTGCCATTTTCTGTCCATAAAGCAAGCAAAATAAGCCAAGTGACAAAAGTTGTTGAGTCTTTCTTACTCAGAGACACCAGTCACATTGATGGGCTCAGATTTTCCATACAATGGAATGGTCCCTAATTTTCATCTCCAGTCTAACTCTTCTGCTGGATCTTCAAGCCAATGTAATCCACATTATTTTCACTGTTGGGCATTTAAAATTCCACTAGTCTAAAAACTAACTCAGCCACTAAGTGAGAGGTTGGTAGTTTAAAATCACCAGCCATTCCATGGGAGAAAAGACTTTACCATCTTCTCCCATAAAGATTGTTGTTTTTGCTAAGAGACTCCGAGTCCATTTTGACTCATAGTCACCCTCTATAGGGTTTCTGAGGAGCAGCTAGCAGGGTGAACCACCAACCTTGTGGTACATAGTCCAATACTGATCCTACAGTGTCATACCAGGAGTCCCCCATAAAGATTACAACCTAGAAAGCCTTATAGGACACTTCTCCTCTGTCATATCTGGTCCATAGGAGTCAGAATCAACTCCACAGCACACAACAACAATAACTAACTCGAGTAAATGCATGATGTACACAGCTAATGCATTTGGATGCTAACTGAAAAGTTACCACAGAAAAATTACTACAGAAGAAAGGTCTGGTGATCCACTTCCAAAAGAGCAGTCACTGAAAACTCTATGGAGCACAATTCTGCTTGGACACACATGGGGACGCCAGGAGTCAAATTCAGCTCAGTGGCAAATATTGTTTTTGTTTTGTGTTTTAATAATCCTGGTGTGGCACTGCAGGATAATGCACTGGACTGCAAGATCAGTTTGAACCACAAAGTCGGTGGTTCAAACCCACCAGTCACTCCTCAGAAACCTTATACAGGGTCGCTATGGGTTGGAACCAAGTCAACAGCATGTAACAACAACATCTACCTATAAAAGTCCTGGTGTGGTACTGTAAGGTAATGCACTGGACAACAAGGTAGGTTTGAACCTCAAGGGCAGAGGTTCAAGTTCACCAGTAGCTCCTGGGAAACCCTACACAGTGTCATTATGAGTTGGACCCAACTCAACGACACATAACAACAATAATCCTACATAGAATGCAATAAAATCTGCAAAGGTCAGAATTTTTATATGGTGAAAACAAGTCAGAGAATGGAAACTCAAAATATTTCCCACTAATAGAAGGATGTCAGGAAGATGGTAAACGTATACTCTGTCAAAGGTGGAAAACTTGTGAGATTCAGAGAAACAAGGCAGACCTGTTAAATTCTTGATCCTACATATTCCATTATATCTTCTCTTCTCCCTGAAAACCCAACTTCCCATGGGGAATCACTTATCTCCACAAGTCATGCCACCTTTCTCTCTGCACCCAGGCGCAGAATGGGAGTCTTCTAATAGACTTCCTTATCACCATTCCCTTATCACATAGATCCCATAATTATAGTCCTGAAGCTTATTTTTGCATTTATTTAAACTATGAAATCCTAATTCCTCAGTTTAGCTTCTGATGCCTACCATAGACAGGCTCTTAGTAGAGCCCCAGGCCATCTCCTAAGTCATCTTCCAAGAACACCCTACCACGTCAATTTTCTCTTACTAGTCAGGCTCTGGAGTCCTGATGTGGTGCTGTGGATTAATGCACTGGACTACACATTTATTTGAACCACATCATTGGCGGTTCAAGCTCACCAGCCACTCCTCAGAAACCCTATACAGGATTGCTATGGGTCAGAACAAACTCGATGGCACTTAACAACAATAACAACAATCAGGTTCTGATCCTCAAACTCTGTTTTCCTCCATGGCATCTGAATAATTGATCTTTGTTGTGAATAGAATTGTGTCCCCCACAAATTATGTGTTGGCTTGGCTGGATCAGGATTCTCAGTGGTTTGGTTTATGTGATGATCCTCCATGATGGGATCTGATGGGATCAACCAATAAAGGTGAGAAGCAACACCCTTATTCCCACCATAGCCCTAATCTGATTGAAGAGGAGTTTCCCTGGAATGTGGCCTGCAACATCTTTTCTTACAAGAGATAAAAGAAGAGAGAAGTGAGCAGAGATCAGGACCTACTGCCATTAACAAAGAGGAGCAGGGAGTGGAATGTGTCCTTTTGACCTGAGATCTCTGCATTGTGAAGTTCCCAGAACCACAGGAAAACTGATAACAAGACACATGGAGAGTTCCAAGGAACTCTGGGTCTAAAGGAGAGCAGAACATTTCCCCAGAGCCAACAGAGAAAGCTTTCCCCTGGATGCACCACTCTGGACTAACCTCCAAATTTGTTGAGTACAAATTTTTGTTTCTTAAAACCAACAACTTGTGATCTTTCTATTATAGTCACACAAACTGACTAAGAAATCCTTATATCTCTGGGCTTGTCCCAGTACCTAGGCCATTCAGAGACTTTGGCCTGATGCTTCCACAGGCTTGTCAATTTGGTGTGATGACACTTAAAGCCGTGATGCTTGTTTTCAATGGTACCTTGATTACATTCAGTAGGTCTCAGGTCAACCTAGCCCCACTTCCATGTTTCCCCTACTTCCCAGGATGCACTCAGAGACAGCCAGGTATAGTGCACAAGGGGTCCCTGTTTGTCTAGAAAGGAAGTTCAGAAAGCAGTAAGGACAACTCACTGTCATATCCAAAGACTAAAGCTGGACTATAAAATGAATAAAAAGTTAATCGATCATGAGATAAACATCAAGAATGAGATATTTCAGATGTTGTTCACAATCTTGGTGAGTTAATAGGAACCTCTCCAGTTACATGTGGTAGGGACCTAACTCAAACCAACATGATCCATAAAAGGAAAACATTAACTTATGTAACTAAAAAGCCCATGGGTATATTTGCCTTCAGGCTTGGCTGAATGTGAGTGGGCAGATAATGCCCTTCATCGTCTTTCTCTCTCCATAGCTTGGTTTGGCGTTCCCTTGTGTTTTCATGGGCAACTTTTATTCTTAATGCTTGCAAACTCTTAAGTTTCCATTCTACCAGCCCAGCAACCTCAAAGAACACAGTTTCCTTTTCACTATAATCACAGAGAGTTTTGAGATAATTTCTGAGTGATCCTATCCCCATCCCCTGTGGTCATCACTGAAGCTAGGAAGTAGAATTAAACCACCAGAAGAACAAGAGACTGAATGCTGATTAAGGAAAAACAAACAAACAAAAAACCAGCAAATGTCCATCATGATGAATATGGAAATTTACGTGGTGCAGACAAAGAGCATGATAGAGGTCTAAGTCTGGTAGGTTGGGGATGATTCTGATCACTGGTAGGTTCCGTGTTTGGTCTAGCTCTTATACTCTGATGCATGTGAAGAAGTGAACCAGAGAAATCTATCTCCCCATCTCGGTAATCCATTTTAATAAAATGGGGTACACACAGACACACAAATCTGCTGGGAAATTAAACAACAGCTAACTGAGATCAATTATTCAGAAGTAAATCCATACATTGAACAGGCTTCTGAGGTCATCAGGAGAGTAAGGGAGGGGTGAGAGTGGGTAGGAACTTAGGGGAGGAAACATGAAAACACAAGACACTTCCACCCAAGTTATTGTAATTTCTCCAAGTTACCTCCCAGCAAACTACTTACCTTTATAGATAGAACTTCCTTAGAGTGTATTTCTCATTCTAGCACCTTTCATCGTGACCACATTCCAAGGATCCAAGGGTCCCTTAATTGGGCTCTCCCCGCCTCACCTTTTCCTATTCTCACATCTAGAGTAAAATGAATGCCAAGACTTTTCTTCAAATCCCAGGTCTAATTCCTTCTTCTATAAGCTCTAAAATATTTTTCTTGTAAGTGAATTTCTTCTTCTTCCAAACTCCACTGTGTAGATTTTATTTCCCTATGATAGTACTTATCATAGTCTACATGTGAATTAGAGTTATTTACTCACATGTCTGTCTTCTCAGATGGACTGTGAGCTCTTAGAAGGTCTGGAAAAGCTCTTACTCATCTCTGTGCACCCCCATCCCCATTCTGTCATGTGCACTGAGCAGACATTCAACAAACATTTACCAGATTGCTGAATTCCTTGCTGAACATTTCTCAATGAACCCACATTATTAACAGCACGGCTCTAGCTCTTACAATTCATGCTCCCTTTCATAAACAAAAATCTCACACTTTCTGTTCGAGTTTAAGGAGTCAGATTAATTATATCCTCTTCTCTATTTATGTTCTGAACCTGTTACATGTTTGATAAGTATTTAAAATAGCTATATTACTGATCAAAGCTGAATTGGAGATGAGACAAAGATAGACAGCAAGAATAGATTTCCCAGTTCTGACACCAGCCCCAGGTCTTCTCATCAAAACACAGAGACTGGGAGGGGTAGATCAGTAAGTCACGAGGGTGGGCTGACTCCCAAGAGCTCAGTATGAATACTTTTCCTTATTCCATATTCAACAGCAAGCCAAAGAAATCCTCTTCCCATAAGAAGAGGTAGAGAGGGATAGAGAGAAACCTGAGTGTCACTCTAATGAAAAGTTGTTCATGTGGATGGAAATGAAGAATAAGCTGTCCTATAACACTTTCCTTCATTAATTTGTCCACTAAATTATTCAAAATATAACTACTCATCATCTACTTTGCTGCAAGCAATGAGCTAGAACTAGGGCAAACACAATTACAACCTTCAAGACACTTACTATAGGAGTGTTAGACAGGCAAGAAGTATATATATATTGTTGTTGTTCTTGTTAAGTGCCATTGAGTCAATTCTGACCCTGTATATGATTCCCAAGGAGTGGCTGGTGGCTTTGAACTGCGGACCTTTCAGTTAGCAGTCCAATACTTATCCTGCCAGGAATCCAACTCCATATGTGTGTGTATGTATAAACACTAGAACACTAACTGAAAGGTCAGTGGGTCAAGGTCGGTGGTTCAAACCCACCTGCTGCTCCTCAGAAACTCTATACAGGGTCCTATTGGGTTGGAACTGACTCGGTGGCATTTAAAAACAATAACAAACAAGGAAGACTTGTTAATACCACTATCATTCAATTTTACGCACCAACGACTAAAGCCAGTGATGATGAAATTGAAAAACTATACCAACTTCTTCAGACTGAAATTGATCAAACATGAAATCAAGATGCAACCAAGTGATTGGAAAGCAAAAGTTAGATATAAAGAGGAAGGATCCATAATTGATTTTTTTTTTTTTAATGGCCTAAACAGGTGGAACTCACCAGAAATAACACACAGGAATAAAATTGACTGCATCTGTGGGAAGAGACCATGGAGAAGTTCAATGTTGTTGTTTTTGTTAAGTGTCATCAAGTTGATTCCAACTCACAGGGACTCTATATAAGATTCCCAAGGAGTAGCTGGTGATTTGAACTGCTGAATTTGTGGTTAGCAGCTCAGTGCTTATCCTACATGGTAACACCAGAACTCTATATCAGCAGTCAAAACAAGGCCTGGGGCAGTCTTTGGAACAGACCTCAAATGCAAGTTCAAGTGGAAATTGGAGAACTATTTTTAAAGTAGATAAGAGCCAAAATGTGACTTTGAATATATCCAAACTCAAATTAAAGACTATCTCAAGAACAGATTTCATGCATTAGATGGTAATGACTGAAGAACAGAAAAGTTGTGAGATTACAACTAGAACATCATATATGAAGAAAGCAAAAGGTCATTAAATAATAGAAAAGAAAGAAAAGGTCAAAAGAGATGTCACAACAGACTCTTAAACTTGCTCTTGAGCATAAAGAATCTAAAACACTGGGAAGAAATGATGACATTAAAAAACCTGAAGAAAAAGTTTCAAAAGGCAGCTCAAGAAGACAAAATAAAGTATTACAATGAAATGCACAAATGAGTTGGAACCAATTCGATGGCACTTAAAAGCAATATATATGTGGCCAAGAATATGTGTATATATAGAGAGAGGACAAACCAAGGGTTCTGAGTAGAAAGGGAGCTCTTCCTTATTTCACATAACAGATCTGATCTCTTGATATACATCCCTGCATGCCCCATGAATACTCTTTGAGACCCCTCATCACACTGTAAAAATCATCTTTATCTGCCACAAAACCTGACACAGAGAGGAGATTGTAATCATTGAGATGAAACAAAGCATATAATCTGTTGAATATAAAGCTGATGATGATCTTGTCTGATAACCTTCACTCAATTCACAATAAAAAAGTAAAAAAAAAAAAAAAAACTGACAACAAATTTGCAACCAACAAGTACACATTCAACAAAATGATGGAGCCAAGTTCTATTTGCCACAGCCTCTCAGACCCAAAGATACTACACATTTATTTCAGCCCAAACACAAGAGTACTCCAATATTAGCAGGAGCATGAACCTTAAATTCAATTGTGGAATCTGTCCTTTACTTAATTCAGGCAGTTAAAAATCACCTCTCTCCCCAATGGAACTCTTCCTATACTAGACCATAAAGAATCCTCACCCATGTCCATTATTGTTGTTGTTGTTGTTGTGTGCCGTGGAGTCGGTTCCGACTCATAGCGACCCTGTACAGGGTTTCTGAGGCTGTAAATCTTTACGGGAGCAGAAAGCCTCATCTTTCTCCCGCGTAACAGCTGGTAATTTCAAACTGCTGACCTTATGGTTCACAGCCCGATTCGCATTAATACTAACATTAAATCCTCAGTAATATTTATTACTACCATTTTTCTATCAGTTTATCATACTGTGGTGGCATGTGTGTTTATGTGGAGCTGGTATTAGAAAACCAAAAGGGAACAAATACTCATCATTCGTCAAGCTGAAAGAACACAAGGAAAAATTCAAGCTTACTTACAATATTGAAGGATTCTATGGGAAAAATATTGAGTGATGAAAAAGGGATCAACAAGAAGATGGAAGGTGTACACAGAATCACTGTATCAAAATGAAATGGTAGATGCTCAACCATTTCAAGAGGTAGCATATGATCAAGAACCAATGGTAAACCTCACAAAAGAAAAAAAGAAGACACAAATAAAATGCATTAGAAACTACATGAGTGATGTCACAACGGAACCAAAGGAAATCAAAAGGATAAAAACAAAATACTATGAAGAGCTATACTCCAACAAATTTAAAAACATAGAAAAGAGATGGATACATTCTTAGAAAAACATGACCTTCCTAGACTTACACAGAGTGAAGTAGAAAATCTGAAGTGATCCGTAATGAAAGAAGAAATCTATCAGGTCATCAAAAAATACCCAACCAAAAAAAGTCCAGATACAGATGGTTTTACTGGTGAGTTCTACCAAATATTGAGGGAAGAGTGCTTACCAACTCTACTCAAATTATTCCAGAATATAAGAGAGGATGGAAAACTTCCTAATACATTTTATAAAGCAAGCTTAGCCCTCACACCAAAACCAGGGAAATATGTCAGTAAGAAAGAAAATTATAGACAAATATCCTTCATGAATATAGATGTAAAAATTCTCAACAAAATCCTAGCCAACAGAATCCAGCAGCACATAAAAAAATAATATATCATGACAAAGTGGGAATCATATCAGAGATGCAAGGATGGTTCAACATGAGAAAAAAAAAAAATCAATGCAATCCACCATATAAATAAGAAAAAAGAAAAGAACCACATGATCATATCAATTGATGCAGAAAGGCATTTGACATAATCCAGCATCCATTCCTGATAAAAACACCCAACAAAGTAGAAATTGAAAGGAAATTCCTCAACATAATTAAGAGCATATATACAAAACCAACACCCTACATTACTCTCAATGGAAAGAAACTGAAAGCAGTACCTCTGTGAACAGGAATCAGAAAAGGATGCACTTTTTCATCATTCCTATTCAATAATGTGCTGGAAATCATATCATAATCAAGCTCTCCAAAATCAAAGATAAAGACAGAATTCTGAAAACAGCTAGGGAAAAGAGATGTGTTGCATACAAAGGCAAGCAGGTCAGATTAAGCTTAGATCTTTCAGCAGAAACCATGCAAGCAAGAAGGCAATGGGGAGACATATATAAAACCCTGAAAGAAAAAAACTGCCATCCAAGAATCCTTTATCCAGCAAAGCTATCAATCAAATATGATGGTGTAATCAAAACATTCCAGGACAAACAGAAGCAAAGGGATTTTGCCAAAGTCAACCCTGCACTAAAAAACATCCTAAAGGGAGTTCTGTGGACTGAGAACCAATAAGAACAGATAACAACCAGAGATTGACATACATGGCAGTATCTCCCAGAACTAAATCGACAGACATAAGAGTTGAGAACTGAACAAAACTATAAGAACAAACACAGAGAATCTGGGAGGTTAGTCTGTGATCAAAACAATTACAATGTAAAAGAAGGTAAACACGTAGGAATAGAGATCCAGATGGTGAGAAGGTCAGGCAGATTACAGGATAAAATAGACTGCACTAAATGGAGGAAAATGTTACTGGACTAAAAGGTAACCTCAAAGAAAATTAACACTTCACAACATACCAAGAAAATCCAAGAAGAACATGGAAACATTAAAACTATGAGGAAACTCACAAGAAAGAACACAAAAAGCATGAACTCAGCAAAGGAAGACACACAGAACAAAGAAAGCAGCAACACTACAATAAAACAAACATAATGGCAGCAATCAATCCATGATGTTGTTGTTCAGTACCATGGACTTGGTTCTGACTCATAGTGACCCTGCACAGGGTTTCTAAGGCTGTAAATCTTTACAGAAGCATAACACCTCATCTTTCTCCCATGGAAACGCTGGTAGTTTCAAACTGCTAACTTTGAGGTTGGCAGCCCAACTCATAACCACTATGCTACCAGAGCTCCTTAATTAATTCATACCTATTGAAAATTACACTGAATGTAAACAGATTAAATGCACCAGTTAAAAGACGGAGGGTGGCAGAATGGATAGGAAAGCAAGATCCTTCAATATGCTGTCTGCAAGAGACACATCTCTCACACACAGAGACAAAAACAGTTTATAAGTCAAAGAATGGAAAAAAATATACCAAGCTAATTGCAATAAAAAATGAACAGGAGTGGCAGTACTAATCTCGGATAAAATAAACTTTAAGGCAAAACCCAGCATAATAGATAAAGATGGACATTATCTCGTGATTAAAAGGACAATTAAATAACATGACATAACTGTAATAAATATCTATGTTCCCAATGAAAGAGCTCAAATATATATAAAGCAAACTCTAATAGATATGAAGAAAGAAATAGACGGATCTACAATAATAGTGGGTGATTTTAATACACCGCTTTAAAAAATGGATAGAACAACCAGAAAGAAACTTGACAAAGACATAGAAGAACTAAACAATTCAAAAAGCCAACTGGCCCTCATAGATGTGTACAGAGCATTCAACTCAACAACAGCACAATACACATTATTTTCCAGTGCACATGGAACATTCTCCAGAATAGACCATGTCTTAGGCCACAAAACAAATCTCCATAAAGTTATAAATATCAAAATACTACAAAGCATCTTCTCCGACTACAATGCTATCAAATTAGAAATCAAAAATAGGAAGACCAATGAAATCAAGTCAAATACATGGAAATTGAATAACACCCTGCTGAAAAGCTACTGGGTAGTAGAAGAAATTAAACGTAAATTCACAAAGTTCCTAGAAACAAATGAGAATGAAAACATAACATACCAAAATCTTTGGGACACGGCAAAAGCCATTCTACGAGGACAATTTACTGC
This sequence comes from Chrysochloris asiatica, assembly GCF_000296735.1. NCBI lineage: Eukaryota > Metazoa > Chordata > Mammalia > Afrosoricida > Chrysochloridae > Chrysochloris > Chrysochloris asiatica. Next base: position 39,369,715 of record NW_006408519.1, on the reverse strand, counting down.
AATAAATGGACAAAATAGATGATTGGAACATACTACAAATTAAAAACTTATGTGCATAAAAAGACTTCACCAGAAGAGCAAAAAGGGAACCCACAGAATGGGAAAAAATCTTTTGCAATGACACATCAGACAAGAGACTCATTTCTAAAATACATAGGAAACTACAACACCTCTACAAGAAAAAGACAAATAACCCAATTAGAAAATGGACACAGGACATGAACAGACACTTCACCAAGAGAAGATCCAGGCAGCCAACAAACATATGAAGAAATGTTCATGATCACTAGCCATTAGTGAGATGCAAATCAAAACAACAATGACATATCATCTCACACCAGCAATCATAGCAAAGATCAAAAAAGTAGAAGACAATAAATGCTGGCAGGAATGTGGAGAGACTAGGACGCTCCTGCATTGCTGGTGGGATTGCAAAATGGTCCAACCTCTCTGGAAAGCAATATGGCGCTTCCTCAGAAAGCTGGAAATAGTAATACCTTATGATCCAGTAATTTCTCTACTTGGTATTTACCCACAAGAAATAAGAGCCATAACAAGAGAAGACATATGCATAAGAACACCTACACTTGCAGATAATGCCCACTTGACCTGGCTTCAATGACTGGATGATCAGAGCTCAACTAGAAGAAACAAGAAGAGGATAAAAAAATAAGAGTAATCTGATACAATTTGATGAACTTAACCTACACCTATGGATGCAGTAGCTCAAAAGAGGGAACAAATCTTTACAGCGAGGATCATTCCCACCCCCTCCATATACAGAGTAGACAGGGATGGGCAACTTGGACAATGGCTACTCAAAATGGTAGGGCTACAAAGGCAAGAAGTGACTGGCTTACAAGCTTTCAAGAGGGAGCCTAGGTCCAGAGGGCAAGAAGGAAGGTAGAATCTCCACTGAGTCGTAGCCAATCTGTCTGGGCGGGGCTGATGAAAGGAGATGCGGATAGGTCTCTTGTGATACAATAGTGAATAATTGTTATCAGGACTGATTGTGAGGTTGGAAATGTAAAGGTAGACGTTTTGTAGCAAAAGGAAGGGAGTGATTGAATTTGCAGTCTAGGAGCGGAGTTCCCTGGGACCATCAAGGGAGAAGAGCGGAGAGTGGGACCGTACCCAGAGAAACAGTGACACCAGAGATGGAGGCAGAGACGATTAAGTGGAGTGATGGAGCACCTGGAGACTTTAGACCCAGAGAGTGAGAAAGGCTGTGTGCTGACGACCGGGGGGCAGGCTTGTAGTGTATACCCTTTGGTTGGTTGATGATGCATGTAGGGGACTGTAACCATGGCAATGAAATGATATATACAACAGGATGAATGTAAAGCTAATGTTCTGCCATGTAAACAATCACAGAATTCACAATAAAACATTAAAAAAAAAAAAGAAGAAGAAGAAGAAATCAAACAATGTATTGCATTAGACAAATAGTTACACAAAATCTCTTTAAAGGGTTCAATAACAAAGATGTCAGTTTGAGGATTAAGGTACGCTTCACCCAAGCCATGGTGTTTTCAGTAGTTACATATATATGTGAAATAAGGAAGACTTTAGAATTGATGCAATTGAGTTATGGGTGTTGGAGAGGAATACTGAAAGAATATGGATGGCTAGAAGTACAAACAAGTCTATGTTGGAGAAAGTATAGCCAGAACACTCCTTAGAAGCCAGGATGAAGTCTCTCATACTTCAGATTATTATCAGGAGGGACCTGTCCCTGGAGAAGGACATCATGCTAGGTAAAGTGGAGGGTCAATGAAAAAGAGGAAAACCCTCAATGAAATGGATTGGTACAATGTTAGCAGCAATGGGCTCAAGCTTAACTAAGATTGTGAGGATGGTGCAGGACTGGTCAGTGTTGTTATGTTGTGCATAAGGTCAGAACTGACTCAAGGGCACCTAACAATGTTTGTTATCCATTTCAATCACAGAATAATACGTGATTAATACAGTTGTAAACTGCTTAAATGTAATATTTCTTAGATTATATGATTACAAACAGCAGCATTGTTTTGTAAAATCTTTCTGCATTGAATTACAATATTATTTAATTACAACATTCTTAACTGAGTAGAAGCTCTTTTCCTCATTCTCCTTTTTTCAACTATTTATTACTTTATTCTTGAAAAAAGTTCCTGGCAAAGGTCACAGATATTCCTTACTACAATATTGTTGCTAAAACATTAGAAAATATGACAAAACCAGAAATTGTAAAAACACCCACAGCAATGGAAACAACTGTAGCTCATCAGATGAAATCATATGATTCAATGTGTCACTCTATTTAGGTAATAATGACAGCTTTGGTCAGAACCCAGTAGAAAGTTCAAAAAGTTAATGAGCATAGAGGTTTATCCTTGTAGGTATATTGACACATGTAAGCTGGATTTATAGAAAATCTTTGACGTTATAACTAACTCTAATTATATTTTTATTTAAAATTAATAAATGTCTGCTGAAACATCTAACAAAAATTTTGGTCTCACCCCTTCTGAGAGTGTCATGAGGTTCAGACTGCACTCCTGCACCTCCCAAGGGATGCCACTGGGTTTATATCAACTCTGGTCACTCTGGAGATTAGAATTACAAATGGGATTAGAGTGAGAGACAGTGACTAAGAGATAAAGCATGCTGAAAGAGAAAACCAGAAAATCAAGAGGACTGGAGGCATAAGTTGTTGTTGTTGTTGTGTGCCATGGAGTCGGTTCTGACTCATAGCGACCCTGTACAGGGTTTCCGAGGCTGTAAATCTTTACAGGAGCAGAAAGCCTCATCTTTCTCCCGTGGAACAGCTGGTAGTTTCGAACTGCTGACCTTGTGATTCATAGCCTGATCATAACCACTACGCTACAAGAGCTCCCAGCCCTAAAATAACCCTACAGGGAAAGAGATAATTCAAACTTGTAGACATACTTCTTAAATCCAGCCAAATTCAAACAAGATTCACTTGGAGATTTTGGCAATATTTTCATTCTTGCTCTGAGAAAAGCATCCAGATTATCAGAATCTTAATTATCAGAAAGCAGGGAGACCAAAAAAGGCTCTGTTCTATTTTTAATATCCCCAGCTGCAGCTAGGCTGACCTTAATAGCAGTGATTAAGTTGGTGCCATATATGACTGCTGTTTGGAAACCCATTTCCCCAAACCTGGCCATAATAAATGGGTAACAAATATGGCTTACAAAGAAAATTGATCAACATGAAAATCAGTCTGTGAACTTGAACTTCCTCCACTTAGTGTCCTCCCTGTTAGGACCATGTTACATCAAAGCTAGAAGGATTCTTAGAGGTCATCTTGTGATTCTCCTCTATTGTTCATCTGAGACCCTCAGGTTCATGGCGTGGACATGACCTTCTCAGCATCTCACAGAGAGTTAATTGTGGGTCCAAATTTAAAACTCTAACACCCTAGTCTTTCTTTCTGAAAATAAAGCCAAACTCGTTGTCATTCCAACTCACTGTGACCTGATAGGACAGGATAGAACTGCCCCACAGTTTCTCAGGCAATAATCTTCAAAGAATCAGACTGCCATATCTTCCTTCCACTGAGCAGCTGGTCAGTTTCAGCTCAAACCATCGGCCTTTCCATCAGCAGCCAAGTGCTTCACCACTATGCTACTAGGGTTCTTTCACTTCTAGTTTAGTGCTTTTGTGTTCATTGGCTTTCCCTCAATGCATTAGTTTCAATGCATTTTTCAATTAGTTTCAATTGAAAAAGGAATAAAAGGTGAGAAAAGAAGACAGCAATGTTAGCTGCATCCTGGATTAAAATTCCATTTGAGGATGATCCAATTTAGTTTAGTAGCATTCCTCTGAAGCAAATGCAATCTCTAAAACTGCACTTTCCTTGCATAGTGATGGAATTACTTGAATTCATTCCTCCTGGTAGGAAGAGCAGGCAGATCCAAGAGAAAAGACAAAGAAAGGTAAATCATTCATACCAGTTCTACTCAGGTACAGCCGGCCTCCAGAGAAGGAATGAGAGAGAAGAAGAACTGTAAGAGGCCAGGAATGTTGTTCCAGTGGAGTTCCTTTTCTAGAAAACATGAAGACAAGAGAAGGGGTTTCCACTTAACATTTTAAGAGTGGTTTTCTTTCATCTTAATTCATGGAGAATAATTATGAATACCAGAGTACACTAGCAAGATGTTTACTTGTGTTTCATTGACTATGGAAAGGTATTCAAATGTGTGGATCATAACAAATAATGAATAACATTACTAAGAATAGGAATTACAGAACACCTAATTGGGCCCATTCAGAACCTATAATTAGACTTAGAGGTAATCACTCTAACAAAACAAGGGGATGGTGGTGGTGGTGTTAAGTGCCATCAGGTCAGTTCCAACCCATAGCAACCCTGTATATGGTTTCTGAGGAGCAGCTGGTGAGCTGGAAACTCCAAACTTGCAGTTCAAACTGACTTTGTAGTCCAGTGCATTATCCTGCAGCACAACTCAGAGGTATGTGTCAGGTTATATCCTTTCACCATATTTATTCAATCTGTATATTCACTGTTTATCTCTCACTCATAGAGCAAACAATCTGAGAAGCTGGACTTGAAGAAGCTGGATTGGAGGAAGACATGTTAGCAACCTGTGATACGCAGATGACATTACATTGTTGCTAAAAGTGAGGAAGATTTGAAGCACTTACTGATGAAGATCAAAGAATACAGACTTCAGTAAAGATTCCAACTCAACATAAAGCAAACAACAATCCTCAGAATTGGACCAATAATGAACGGAGAAAAGATGGAAGTTGGCAAGAATTTCATTTTACTTGGATCCACAATCAGCACCCATGGAAAGCAGCAATCAAGAAATTAAATGACATATTACTGGACAAATCTTCTAAAACACACACACACACACACACAAACACCTTTATGCTGAAAGCTTTTAAGGTATTATAAAGGAAAGATGTCACTTTGAGGTTTGTCATAGTGTGGTGACTTACGTGTTGCTGTGATGCTGGAAGCTATACCACTGGTATTTTAAATATCAACAAGGTCATCCATGGTGGACAGGTATTTACTGAGCTTCCAGACTCAGACAGATTAGGAAAAAGGAGAGGCAGAGTACTTCTGATATTTAGCCGCTGAAAACATAATGAACAGCAGAAATAGATAGTCAGATATAGTACCAGCAAACAAAAACATTATGAATAGCACCAGGATATTGTCAAATATGGAGCTCTGGTAGCGTAGTGGTTACGAATCGGGCTGCGAACCGGAAGGTCAGCAGTTTGAAACTACCAGCTGCTCCGCGGGAGAAAGATGAGGCGATCTGCTCCCGTAAAGATTTATAGCCTCGGAAACCCTATTCAGGGTCGCTATGGGTCGAAACCGACTCGACGGCATATAACAACAACAATTGTCAAATATAGTGCCAAAAGATAAACACCTCAGGTTGGAGGGCACTAATAATGAGATTGGGGAAGAGCTATCTCCTGAAAGTAGAGTTGACCAAAATGACACGAATGGAATAAAGTTTTGGGGACCTTCATTTGATGGTGGGGCACAACTCAAAATGAGGAAAAACCATTGTAAACATCCATTAATAATTAAAACATGAAATGTACGAAGTGTAAATCTAGGAAAATTGGAAGTAGCCAAAAATGAAATGGAATACATAAAAGTTGATATCCTAGAAATTAGTGAGCTGAAATGGACTGGTATTGACCATTTTGAATCTGATAATTATATGGTTTACTATGCTGGGAATGACAAATTGAAGAGGAATGGGATCACATTCATCATCAAAAAGAACATTTCAAGATCTGTCTTGAAATATAATGCTATCTGTGATAGAATAGTGTGTATTCAGTCAAATCTACACACCAACCACTAAAACCAGTGATGATGAAATTGAAGAATTCCACAAACTTCAATAGTCTGAAATTGATCAAACATGCAATCAAGATGTATTGAAAATTACTGGTGATTGGAATGTGATAATTGGAAACAAAGAGGAAGGATCAGTAATTGGAAAATATGACCTTGGTGATAGAAAAAATGTAGATCACAAGATAGAATTTTGTAAAACCAATATCTTATTCATTGCAAATACTTTTTAAACAACAAAAAAGATGACTATATACATGGACCCCACCAAATAATATACAGAAATCAAGCTGACTACATCTATTTTAAGATATGGTGGGGAAGCCAGTGTAGCAAGACTTCATCTCTCATACTTTAGACATGTTAAAGGACATATTAAAGGAATCATGCTTGGTGGAGTGTCAGCAGAAAAGAGGAAGACCCACAATGAGATGGACTGGTATAATGGCAGCATCAATGTGCTCAAACAAGTGTAACAATTGTGAGGATAGTGCAAGACTGGGTAGCGTTTTGTTCTGCTGTGTGTACGTTGCTCTTTGTCAGAACTGACTCAATGGCACCTAACAACAATAACCACTCAAGCCATAGTATTTCATATGCATTAAAAAGCTGAACAATGAATTTGGAAGACAGAAGAAGAACTGATTTTTTGGGGTGTTGTCAAAGAATATTGGCTATAACATGAACTGCCAAAAGATTAAACTGTGTTGGAAGAAGTACAGCCAAATGCTTCTTAGAAGTGAGAATGGTGAGACTTTGGATACATTACTAGAAGTGACCAATCCCTCACGAAGGAGATCATTGATGGTAAAGTAGAAGGTCAGAATAAAAGAAGACCCTCAATGAGATGGCTTGACACATTGACTGTAACAATGACCTCGAATGGCAACAATGGTGAGGATGGTGCAAGACTTGTCAGTGTTTCATTCTGCTGTATATGGGGTTGCTACAACACCCATTAACCCAGGATATCCCATGGTGTAGTCAACTCCTTAGATCAGCAGTCTGACTAAGCATTCCTGCTTTCCCCTTCATGAAGATTCTCCCTTGACCCCAATTACAGAACTTAGAGATATATTCTTGTTAAGGTGTGAATATTTTGCTCCTACAAGTCTCTAATATGGATAAAATAGATATTAGTTGTGTTAACTCTAAAGCCCTGCTATGTCTAAAACGGAATATCTATTCCCTTTTGAACCAAATAATATGCTTCTCTATGATCTGATACAGCTCCTTAGAGGTTTGGCAGTGAGTTTAAATGACAACCTGAGTGAGGTTTTATTGGTATAGTGCTGGAAACACGGAGACTTCTCCTGTTGTCAAAGTCTCAGGAAGAGTTACATGTTCAAAGATTAAATGCACTTGCAAATTTAAAGTGAATTAAGTCCTAAATAAGAGTACTCAGGACTTTAAAGTCCTTTTCTTTGGGGGAAAAAATGGGGGGGGGGAAGAAAAACTCAAACAAATTGATATACCTCCCAGTTTCTTATCCCAGTCTTTCCTAGATAAATTCTTGATGTCTTGGTTAATACGGTAAGTAGAAAAATAAAAATTCCCTTAGCATCTATGACTGGGCCATGTCATACTACAGTAAGTATGTTTCTGTCTAACTCTAAAATTCTCATGATCTCCCCTTTTTAAAGAATCTAAATAATCAATAAGTATAAACATTGTTGTTTGCTGTTAAGAGCCGCCAAGTCAGTTCTAACTCATAGCAACCCTGTACAAGATTTCTAAGGAGCAGTGAGTGGATTTGAACAGCCAGCTTTACAGTTCAAACTGACCTTACGATCCAGTGCATTATCCTACATTGCCACACCAATAAACACATAGCATTTTTTTTTAAGTTTTTATTGTGAATCATGTGATAGTTTATAGGGGAGAACATTCGCTTTACATTCATTCTATCATATTTTGTTTCATTGCAATGATTACAATCCCCTCCAAGCATCACCAAACAACCAAAGGGTACACCCCACAAGCCTGCCCCCTGGCCATCAGCACACATACCCTCTCAATCCGAGTCCAGAGAGTCCTCAGTCTAAATTGTGCAGCCCTGTCAACCCTTTCTACCAAGGGGGTGAGAACGATCCAGGCTGTATAGATTTGTTCCCTCTTTTGAGCTATGGCTAGTGATTTTGAGCAATGTCTAGTGATTCTGAACATTTCTTCATATGTTTGTTGGCTGCCCAGATCTCCTCCTTAGTAAAATGTCTGTTTATGCCCTGTGTCCATCTTTTAATTGAGTTATTTGTCTTTTCCTTGTGGAGGTGTTGTAGTTTCCTATATATTTCAGAAATTAATCCCTTGTCTGATGCATCGTTGCAAAAGATTTTTTCTGATTCTGTGGGGTCCCTTTTTACTTTTGGTGAAGTCTTTTGATGCACTTAAGTTTCTAATTTTTAGTATGTCCCAATCATCTATTTTGTCTACTTTGTTTGTGTAATTTTCAAAATGTTTGGTGTTCTGTGTATGGCCTGTATTAGAACTCTCATATTTGTCCCTATATTTTCATTGATCGCATTTATAATTCTGGGATTCACATTTAGTCCTTTAATCCATGCTAAACTGGTTTTTGTGTAAGGCATGAGGTAAATGTCTTGTTTCAGTCTTTTGCATATCACTTTCCAGTTCTGCCAGCACCATCAATTGAAGAGACTATCACCTCTCCATGCAATATACTTAGGCACTTTGTCCAAAATCCGTTGGCTGTATGTGGATGGGTTAATTTCTGGATTCTCAATTATGGTCGTTGATCAATGTATCTTTCATTGTACTAGTACCAGGCTGTTTTGACCACTGAAGCTGTGTAGTAAATTTTGAAATTAGGGAATGAGAGACTTCCAACTTTATTCTTTTTCTTAAGCAGTGCTTTGCTTATCCTGGCTCTCTTTCTTTTCCATATAAAGTTTGTAATTGTTTTTTCCATCTCTTTGAAGAATGTTGTTGGAATCTGGATTGGGATTGCATTGTTTGTGTTGATTTCTTTGGGTAATATTGACATTTTCACAATGTTATTAAGTCTTCCTATCCAGGAGCATGGTATATTCTTCCACTTTTGTAAGTCTCTATTGGTTTCCTGTAGTAGCGTTTTGTAGTTTTCTTTGTATAAGTCCTTTGTTTTTTTTCCTAGATATTTCCTAGATATTTATTCCTAGATATTTCATCCTTTGGTTAGCTATTGTAAATGGTATTTCTTTCCTAATGTCCTTTTCAGCACTGTCGTTATGAGTATAGAGGAATTCAACTGATTTTTGTATGTTGATCTTATATCCTGCCACTTTGCTGAATCATCCAATGAGGTCTAGTAGTTTTTTGTTTGTTTGTTTGTTTTTTACTGAGTCTTTGGGGTTTTCTATGTATAGGATCATATCATCTGCAGATAAAGAGAGTTTTATTTCCTATTTGCTAATTTTGTTGTTGTTATTAGGTGTTATAGAGTCAGCACTGACTCATAGTGACCCTATGCCCAGCAGAATGAAACACTGCCTGATCCTGGGTCCACCTCATTACTGTTGCTATGCTTGAGTCCATCAATGCTGCCACTTGGCCAATCCATCTTGTTGGGGTTTTTCTCTTTTTCTCTGACCCTCCACCTTACCAAACATGATATTCTTCTCCTCCAGACAATATGTCTGAAGTATGAGAGACCAAATTGGCTATCTTGGCCTCCAATGAGCACTCTGGCTGCACTTCTTCCAAAACAGATCTACTGGTTCTTTGGCAGCCCATGGCACTTTCAGTATTCTTCTCCAACACCATAACTCAAGATCATTAATTCTTCTACAGTCTTCCTTATTCACTGTCCAGCTTTCACATGCATATGAGGTTATTGAAAATACTATGGCTTCGGTCAGGTGCACTTTAGTCCTCAAGCTGACATCTTTGCTCTTTAACACTTTAAAAAGGTCTTGTGCAGAAGATTTGCCTAATGCAATATGTCATTTGATTTCTTGAGTGCTGCTTCCATGAGTGTTGATAGTTGATCCAAGAAGAATGAAGTCCTTGACAACTTCAATCTTTTCTCGTTGATAAGAATGTTGTTTATTGGTCCAGTGGTGTGCCAATTTAGATGTCTTTAATTTCCCTATCTTGCTATATAGCTCTGGATAAGACTTCCAGCACAATATTGAATAGGAGTGGTGACAAAGGGCATTCTTGTCTGGTTCCTGTTCTCAGAGGTATGGCTTTCAGTTTCTCTCCATTGAGAGTAATGTAGGCTTTTGGTTTTGAATATATGCTCTTAATTATGTTGAAGAATTTCCCTTCAATTCCTACTTTGTTGACTGTTTTTATCAGGAATGGATGTTGGATTTTGTCAAATGCCTTTTCTGCATCAATCAATATGATCATGTGGTTCTT
>NW_006408519.1:39352588-39357460 GCF_000296735.1 Chrysochloris asiatica | reverse complement strand
CTCACCATCTGGATGTCTGTTCCTATATTTTTCCCTTCTTTGACATTGTTATTATTTTGATCTTTGATTGGCCTCACAGTTCCTCTGAACTCATTGTTGTAATTTTGTTCTATTCTGAACTCTGCTATCTGTCAACTGAATTCTGGTTGGTGTTGCCATATCTGCCAATCTCTGGTTATTTGTTCTTGTTGGTGTTTATTCCAAAGAACTCCCTTTAGGGTGTTTTGAAGTGCTAGATTGCCTTTGACAAAATCTCTTAGCTACTGTTTTGTCCTGGAATGTTTTGATTACACCATCATACTTGATAAACAACTTTGCTGGATAGACAATTCTTGGTTGGCAGTCTTTTTCTTTTAGGATTTTATATATGTCCCCCCATTATCTTTTTGCCTGTGTAGTTTCTGCTGAGAAGTCAGAGCTTAATCTGATTTGATTGCCTTTTTAGGTAACACTTCTCTTTTTCCTGGCTGCTTTTAGGATTCTCTCCTTGTCTTTGATTTTTGAGAGCTCAGTTATTATATGTATTGGTGATTTTCTTCTGGGGTTTCTCCTTCCTGGGGTTCATTAAGCTTCTTGAATGTTTATCTTCTCATCCTTCAAGATGTTAGGGAAATTTTCTTCCAGAACCTTCTCAACTATCTCATCTGTGGACTTCTTGACTCTTTCTGTTCTGAAATGCCAATAATCCTTAAGTTATTACTCTTCATGTTTTCCAGCATGAATCTTAGACTCTTTTCTGATTGTTTTATCCTTTTTTTCTGCTTTTTCTTGTATCTTAGCAGTATTGAGAGATTTGTCTTCCAACTCACTGGTTCTGGCTTTCATCTCTTCAGTTGTACTCCTTTGCCCTTTCAGTATATTGTCCACTTCTGATATTTTATTATTAATCATCTGGACCTCTTTTTGCAGGTTTTGAATTGTTTCTACTGCTATATCTATATTGTTTGACTGCTCCTGTAGCACTTTGCTGACTTCTTCCTTCTTTTCCTCCACTCCTCTGTAGAGCATTTGAATTTGTCTCCATATCATTCTTCTGAATTCCTTTTAAGGCAGATCCAAATCCTGTTTTTCTTCTAGTGGGAAGTCTATGTCTATCTACAGCTCATTTGTCTGTTACTCTTTTCTGTTTTGGGACATGTGCTGAGATCTTTTGTTGTTTTTTTCTTGGACATTTTCAGTAGTTAAGTGCGTTTTCAATGATTAAATGAATGTATGTTGCTAAATTTTTAAGATTATTGAATGTCTTCTGGTGGATGTGATCTGGAGATAGGCTTCCCTTTTCACATGTAATGCCTAGCAGCTGGTATTGGTTCCTGTCCAGATAGTGGGATATTATGGGGTATGCTTGTAGCTTGGCTGTATGGCCACAATTGCTGTCTCGTCATGGGTAATGTAGGGAGAGAAAGCTCCCACCCCCAGGAAAAGAGTGAGACCAAAAGGGCCCAAAACAGAAACAATATAAAAGCAGAGGCAAAAACCACCACTCAAAAACAAAAGTAAAATTGTAGCCGATTAACCAGTAGCCTTTGCTGTGCAGGTCAGTGTGTATGCACACTAGAAACCTCCAGCAGTGGGCAGTGGCATCCACTCACTCAGGCCCCTCTTCTAGTCACCATCATGGAAGTCATAGATAGATACTGAGAAATGAAAAGAAGAAAGATTGTCCACTATTTTTATCTCTGAAGGTCAGTTAAGTATCTGCATATGCACAACATAATTCTCAAAATAGCTGCATCCTTGTAGATAGTAGTTGGTGTTGGCTCTTGTCTTTTATGTTGGGGTTTTACAAGGTGTAAATACGGTTTGACTATATGGCCAGACTGCTATTTCTTGCTAGGTAAGTCAGGTATAAAGGGTCCCGCCCAGGTCAACTTTAGGACTGGGTCCCAAAGTCAGATGTCATAAGCAGTAGTCAAAGGATCAGCCTGTGGAACCAATTGGGCTCCCAGGGACCTCTTCCCTGTGCTGTGGGAAAACTGTGGGTGCAATGCTGGTCCCTTTTGGGGGTGTACTCCTACCCGCCTGAAGGTGCCTAGGCTGGGCAGTGAGGGTGCGGCAGGGGGGAGGAGGAGGCAAGAAAAGTGTAAAATCCATCACACCTCTTTGTCCAGATGCTGCTCTGCAGTTTTTAACACTGTATCACTGTGGCCCTACCTTCGGATCTCAGCCCAGGCTGAGAGGCCCACAGGGAGCATCCCGATTGATTCAGAAATTGCCGTATTTTCCTTCCACAATCATATTTCTCCACCAGTGAGTGAGGAAAACTGGTGCCCTGCACCTTATACTAGATCCAAAACTCTGGAGCTGCTCTGGGAAAGTGCCTTCTTTTGTTTTTCCATGTCTCCACCAAGAAGCCTCTCCTACCTGTCTCTGCTTATCCACTCCCAATACCCACATCACACAAGCTAATCTTCAGACCCTAAGTCACTTAAACCAGGTAAAATGTTGCTCCTGTACTTTATTGCCAGGGGCACAGCAGAGACACAGCAGTATTTGGGGATGTGAGTACCAAGTTCACAGGGATGCTGATTGTTAATCTGTTTCAGCTGTCCAGAGTCTATGACTTTGAACTGAAAGGTATTTAGGGAAAATGTTCTTGCAAGAGTTAACTGCCTATTTGCCATACCCAGGGTGGAATCATTCATATTATCTATTTTGATAAGAACAGAGATATCAGTTTGAGAGATAAAGAGCACTTGTTCACATTCATGGTATTTTTAATTGTCTTATGTGCATGAGAAAGTTGGACGATGAATAAGGAATACTGCAGAAAATTTGATGCATATGAATTATGGTGTTGGAGACAAATATGAAAAGTACAATGGCTGCCAGAAGAACAAACAAATTAATCTGTCTTGGTAGAAGTACAGCCAGAATGTTCCTAAGAAAGAGGATAGTGAGATTTCTCTTGTATTTAGGATATGGTATCAGAAGGGATCAGTCTCTGGCAAGGGACATCATGCTTGGTAAAGTGGAGGGTTAGTTAAAAAGAGGAAGACCCTTAACAAGATGGATTTACACAGTGACAGCAGCAATGTCAGTTCAAGCATAACAACAATTGTGAGGATGGCACAGTGTTTTGTTCTATTGTATATAGGGCTGTTATGAGCCAGAACTAAGTCAATGGAACCTAACAATCACAACATTGATAAAGGGTGGTATTTATGAAAATTCTGCCTTCTATGTGCTGGAATGCAAGGACAGTTTGAACCACAAGGTTGGCGGTTCAAGCTCACCAGCTGTTCCTTGGAACCCCTACTTAGGAAACCCTACAAGTTTGAACCAACTCAGCGCACTTAACAACAGCAATCCAAATTTAGAAACACTCTTTTGTGGAAGCTCTTGTCAATGGGTCTTATTTGTGGTACCTATCCTGTCAGAATATTCAAAACCTCTTCATTCTCTTTATCACTTTTGGCCCAGTGTTCCTGGCATCCTAGAAATCAGTGCCACAGTATCTTCATTATTTGTTAGCAAACATCTCCATTTCTATGATGGTGTCAGTTGATTTATATATTAAATTCTTTAATACCAGTTACTATGGGTCAACCCTGAGTCTTGGTAACACCATGTGTTTTCACCACAGGATTTCCAATGGCTGATTTTTCAGAAGTCACCAACAAGCCTTTCTTCAGGAGAGACCTATGCATGGACTCAAACCTGAAATTTTTCAGTTAGGGACCAAGTTTGTTAATCTTTACACCAGCCAAGAAATCTGCCCCTATATTTCTCTTCATTCAAACATTTGTTTCAATTCAAGAATCAGCCTCAGCATATTCCAGAATGAAGATAACTGTTGATGCTTCAGGAATGTTTCTTCTAGGGGTCTAAGTGAGGAATACAACTTTGCCATGAGTCCCTCAAGACATTGTCTTTGCTCATTTTTAAATGATCCTGGTCTTCAGTAGCACTTCTTTCTACTACCTCCCCTGTCCCCCCCCCCCCCTTTTTTTTTTTTTTTTTTTTGGTCAGTAGTAAATTATGCCTTCAAGGTTTTCTTTTTTCCTCTGATGTTCTGTTAATTTTCTCAGAAAGGCTCTACTGAGTAATTAGTCATTTAATCTGCTTTTTAGCATGGCCCCTTCTCTTTTGCAACAAATGGAGGTCTTCAACTATTTACAGGAACTGAATGCTCTCCTTCTTTGAATTGTTTTGTTTGTTTTCTGGCCAAGACATTTATTCATCCAACATTAGCCTCTAAGTTTGATTTCATGTGTTCTCCCAAAATGAGAGATATGAAGTTAATAACTGCTGGGTCTATTATTCTAACAAATCTTGTCCACTATTATTTCCAGAGTTGAATAAACTCATCTAAGAGATAGTCTCTCATCAGACCACATCTAACCACCCAGACTGGACTATTATTATCCTTCCTAGATTCCCTTTAATAAGTATTGTGATAGGTAGAATCCTAAAATAGTAATCTCCAGGACTATGAATCTGATTGCTATGTTGTTTTTAGGTGGCATCAAGTCAGTGCTAACTCATAGTGACCCTATATACAACAGAATGAAACACTGCCAACAATTGTTGCCACAACCTCACAATTGTTGCCACACTTGAGCCCATTGATGCTATCACTTTATCAATCTATCTCACTGGGGGTCTTCCTCTTTTTCTCTGACCCTCCACCTTACCAAACATGATATCCTTCCCCAGCAACTGGTCCCTCTTGACAATATGTCCAAAGTATGAGAGATGATGTTTGGCCATCTTGGCCTCCAAGGAGCACTCTGGATGCACTTCTTCCAACACAGATCGGTTTGTTCTTTTGGCAGCCCATGGCACCTTCAATATTCTCCTCCAACACCATAACTCAAAATTATCAATTCTTTTACATGTCTTCCTTATTCACTGTCCAGCTTTCACATG
>NW_006408519.1:39334460-39351933 GCF_000296735.1 Chrysochloris asiatica | reverse complement strand
GTTGGTGATAGAAATAATCCTCAGAACTGTATAATGGAATTATACAAGACCAATGATTTATCCATTGCAAATACCTTCTTTCAACAACAAAAATTGTGACTATACACATGGAACTCACCAGATAGAGTACTCAGGAATCAAACTGACTATATATGTGAGAAGAGATGATGAAGAAACTCAATATCATCAGCCAAAACAAGGTCAGGTGCCATCTGTGAAACAGACCATCAATTGATCACATACAAATTCAGGCTAATTTAGAAAATTAAAATAAATCCATGAGAACTAGGTGATTATATCACACCTGGATGTAGAGTTAATATCAAGAAATGATTTGATACATTAGACACTAATGATTGAAGATTAGAGAGTTGTAGGATAACGTCAAGATCATCCATAAAGAAAGCAAAAGGTCATTAAAAAGACAGAACACAAAGAAAAGACCAACATGATGTCAGAGGAGATGCTGAAACTTGCTTTTGAATAGAGAGAAGCTAAAATGACTAGAAAAAATGATGAAGTAAAAGAGCTTAACAGGAAATATCAAAGGACAGCTTGGGAATCCACAAAAAGTTTTACAATGAAATGTAAAAAGACCTGGAATTAGAACACCAAAAGAAACTACCATGCTCAGCATTTCTCAACTAAAAGAACTGAAAAAAAATTCACCTGCAGTTTGCAACATTGAAAGACTCTATGGGTAAAATAATGATTGACACAAGAAACATAAAAAGAAGTTGGAAGGACACACAGAATCACTTTGCCCAAAAGAACTGATCGATGTTCAACCATTTCAAGAAGTAGCAAATGATCAAGAACTAATGGTATTGAAGGAAGAAGTCCAAACTGCAATGAAGGTGTTGACCAAAAACAAGGCTTCAGGGATTGCCAGAATACAAATTGAAATGTTCCCACAAACTAGTAAAGCATTGGAGTCACTCACATCATCTATGTCAAGAAATTTGGAAGACAGCTACCTGACCAACCAATTGGAAAAGATACATATTTGTGCTCATTCCAAAGAAAGATGACTCAAGGGAATGTGAAAATCATCAAACAATACCATTAATATCACACACAAGTAAAATTTTGCAGAAGATAATGAAAAAAAATTTTGGTTGTGACAGTATATCCACTGGAAACCACCAGAAATTCAAGTTAGATTCAAAAGAAGATGTTGGAAGGATGGATATCATCTTTCTTCTGCAGAGCAGCTGGTGGATTTAAACTGCTAACCTTGCAATTAGCAGCCCAATTTGTAATCCACTACACTACCAGAGCTTGTTAAACAATATTTTAGTCATTTACTTAAGGAGTTCTGGTAGCGTAGTGGTTACGAATCGGGCTGCGAACCTTAAGGTCAGCGGTTCGAAACTACCAGCTGCTCCGAGGGAGAAAGATCAGGCTTTCTACTTCCATAAAGATTTACAGCCTCGGAAACCCTGTACAGGGTCGCTATGGGTCGAAACCGAATCGACGGCACTTAACAACAACAACAACAACTTGTAGAATCTACCACCACTCCATGGGTGAAGCCATAATTTGGGTCTTGTGAAATTAAAGCCATGGCCAGAACTCCCATAAACAACAAACCTCATGCCTATTTAGGATCAGGTTTCTGGTGTGGCACTGTGGGTTCATGCGCCAGACTGCAAAGCCATTTGAATTGCAAGGTTGGCAGTTCAAGCTCACCAACTCCTCCTTGGAGGGTTGTTATGGGTCAGAATTAACTCGATGGTACTTCATAACAACAAAAGTGTAGAGTAATTCAAGAACCTTCAGAAAAGCTCGTGTTTACACGAGTTGGCAGTTTCCGTGATTCTCCTTTCGTCCTTGGTACAGCAAAGAGAATTGGGAGGCAGCTTTGTGCTGCAGACCTAGATACAGCATTAACAGTTTAAAGCTTGTTGGTGTGAAGTGCCGTCGAGTTGGTTCTAACTCATAGTCATCCTGTATAGGGTTTCTGAGGAGTGGCTGGTGAATTTGAACCACCGACCATGGCATTAAAACCAACCTTGTGGTTCAGTGCATTATCCCACAGCACCACACTAGGACTCCAGTGTAAAGCTAGAACTTTGCATATTATCACTTTGCAGTACATGAGGAACATAGTTGCCTTTCAGCTTATGGCATTTACTTAAATACTTGGCTCTTGGCTGTTAACCTCAGGAGAAGCATAAATTCTCTGCCACCCATCAATACCAAAATCTTCTAATCCCTGCCTCAGCATCACCTGGAATACTAGAACAAGTAGTACCTATGTGTTTCAAGATCAAGTTAAAGCATTCCCAACTGTTCTAAATGGGCAACATAATCTAAGGTTTGCACACAGTGAAATCCAGCTTTTTTTATACAGTAACAGTCACTCATTGAGCCTCCCTAAGTACAACTGTAAAGCCGGATCAAACCTAGGGTATAACACAAGTCAACACACACTAGTCAAAACCCCAGACAGACATCAAGAGTCAGAGCCTTGAGTCCAAAGTCAACTCCCTGACCACCAAAGGCCCTATTCCAACACTTTTTATATTGTTCCCTAATACCATGTTTTAATAAGGACCTCTGGTAGCGTAGTGATTACGAATCGGTCTGTGAACTGCAAGGTCAGAAGTTCGAAACTACTAGGTGTTCCGCGGGAGAAAGATGAGGCTTTCTGCTCCCCGTAAAGATTTACAGCCTCGGAAACCCTGTACAAGGTCACTATGGGTCGGAACCGGCACTTAACAACAACAACCATGTTTTAATATGTGGTTTAAGATTATCTGATTTAATTAGGACAGGATCCCATGTTTGTATTCTATTAGGAACAGCTCAGTCTTTTCTAAATCCAGAATCAAACGAGAAATGGACTCAAAATTGGAGAGTTGGAGATTAAAATGTCAGCTTCATCATTGGTAAAAGCTCTATTTATCGGCATGGCTACCAATGCACTTACTAATACTCAGCAACTTGAACATTATTCAGCCCCCAAATCACAGAACTTCCCATCTTTGGAGTATGAAGCCTGCCCCACTCTAACAGGTACAGAGTGGAGAGAATGGACCATAAAGCTCTTCCTGTTATAAGGTTTCCCCGAAAAGAAGGGCCAGAATGGACTGAGACACACACACTAGCTTACCACTTAATTAAATCACTCTTTCTCCAAAAACAAAGGAGATGAAAGAGGCCAGGATGTTGCTATAATGGAGCACCCTCTACAAAAATCTCCTTCCACGGGAAACAAAAAATCCCGTGGAAGGAGATTCACCCTCAACAGTGAAAATCACTAAACAGATGGTGGTGGTATGCTGCGGAGTTGGTTCCGACTCATAGCGACCCTGCATAGGGTTTCTAAGGCTATAAATCTTTACAGGAGCAGAAAGCCTCGTCTTTCTCCTGTGGAACAGCTGATAGTTTTGAACTGCTGAATTTAAGGTTAGCAATCCGATTCATAACCAGTACGCTACCAGGACCTTACTAAATAGATGTTATTGTTGTTGTTAAGTGCCGTCGAGTCGGTTCCGACCCATAGCGACCCTGTACAGGGTTTCCGAGGGTGTAAATCTTTACGGGAATCGAAAGCCTCATCTTTCTCCCGCGGAGCGGCTGGTAGTTTCGAACTGCTGACCTTGCGGTTCACAGCCCAATTCATAACCACTAGGCTACCAGAGCAGTTACATTAATTACTAAATGCCTACTTCTAACACAACATTCATAGCCACAAGGAACTAACACATCATCTAGTAGATCTATTAATTGATTTACTCATTCATTCACTCATTCAAGCAAGATGTTTTGAACACAGCATTACACAAAGCATTGTGCAATCTCATACAGTCTTTTCTTTTGCAAATAAGAACACAGAGGACTGCAAAGACAATTTGAGCAATGTCACACTCAGTGCATCAGAGATAGGGCAGAGACTAACACCATTCTTCCTGGCTTCATGGCATGAACAGACACTGACAAGTGTGGTGCTGTCCTCAGTTCCAGTCACCACAAAGAAGTTATTGACAGTAACTGTGACCTAGAAGAGGCCAGCACGGTAAGGGAGAGTGTGGAAAATACACCATGTGAGAAGTGGAAGGAAATGAGCCACGATGGAAAGAATTCTTACCCAGAGTCTGTGACCTGTTTTCAAGACATGGCTTCAGTTGCATGCAGTTGCTATAACTTTGGACTGGTCCCTTGATCTTTCTAGGTCTCCATCACCCTCCTCTGTGAAATAGGAATGATAATAATGAAGAATAATAAATAACTGTGGCCAGAACTATTCATGATGATGGACCAGCGTGATTGAGGTAAAGCTGTTTGTAAAGGTTAACCATTATTCTTTTTTATTGCTATCTTAGTGATGTTGTTGTTAAGGATTGTTGAGTCCGTCAAGATTCCAACTCACAGCAACCCTGTATAGGATTTCTGAGAGGTGGCTGGTGAGTTTGAACCACTAACCTTGCTGTTCAAACCAACCTTTTGGTCAAATGCTTATCCTAGAGTGCCATACCAGGATTCTGTTCTTAATAATAGTAGTAGTGAAAGATATTGAAGCTGGAATAGTCAAGAGGTAATGAGATGACAGAGAGCCTTAGGGTATTTCAAAAGGAAGAAGGAAGAATACAATTTGATGACCATCAATGTGTAAATCCCTTTTTAGCGTTCTCATTGCAAATTCACAAGTAAATAATGCTGTGATGAAGAAATATGTCTGAAGTAGCATGGTGAGGAGGAAGCCTTGGTGACACAACAATTAAGCATCTAGCTGCTAAACAAAATGTTGGCAGTTGGAACCCACCCCGTGACTCCAAGGGAAAAAGACCTGGCATTCTGTTTCCATAAAGATGGCAGCCAAGAGAGCCTATAGGGGCAGATCTGCTCTGTCACATCGCATCATGGTGAGTCAGTGAGGAAGTCAAGACTGGGATGCATTACAATTCATCTTATTTCCCCTAATCTACGCTATGTGCCCCTCAGTGCACTCTAGAATCCAGCACAGCTTGGAGAGCAGGCCACCAAGAGACATCCTGAGCTGGGATCAAACTTGCAGCTGTCTGACAGGCTCAAAGCACAGATCCTGTCACCAGAGGGCCAAGAATACAGTGATAAACATGGGGGCTCTGGAACCAAGCTCCTTGATCTTGTATCTGGACTCTGCCACTTACTAACTGCATGGATTTAGGCCCAGTCATTAATCTCTTTGTGTCTCCCTTTCCTCAACAGGAAACTGGCAATAATAATAGACCCTCCTGTTCAGCCCATTCGGTGAGATAATGCATGTAGGCTGTTTGGAACAGGGAGGGCGTGGCACAAATGTCAGCTACTATCACTGAACTGTTTGCAAGGGGGAATCGACTTTTTTGCTCACAGATGCAAGATTGGGAGGGAAGTTGGATCAAGTGATATTCAGGTCCCCTTCCAACTATCAGATGCTAACTTTTATCCCCTCCCTACCCTTCTGGAGTTCTGATGGCACAAAAGAATAAGCGTTTGACTACTAACTGAAAGGTTGGCAGTTCAAACCTACCCAGAGCCTCCTCAGAAGCAAACCTGGTGACAATGCATCATGAAATTGGCATTACCCAATGCAAAAATTAATGGGACCACCCTTCCAGTCGTGACCCTCCTCCCGGACCAGCCGTACAGAATTCTTATTGGTTATTATCAATTTTAATCATAGGACAATATGTGATAAGCAAAGTTGTAAATTGTCTAAATGTAATATTTCTTATTTTCTATGAATGTGAACAATAAAATTATTTTGTAAAATTGACACTAAATTACATTATTACTTACATTAATTGTAGCCGAATGGAAGCCATTTTTTATTTTCTCTTTTCCTTTAATTACTACTTCCTTCTCAACAAAGTTACTGATATAGCTTCACAAATACTTATTACCACAATACTTTAAAACACCAGGAAAACTCAGCAACTGTACAAACAACAATAAAACAATAGCAAATATTTATAGTGTATACAGATAAAACCATGTGGCTTGAAGGGCCATTGTAATTGGGTAATCATGATAGTACTGTAATAATGATGGTGTTGCTGAGTGGCCTTCAACTCACAGCGAGCCAGAGTAGAATTGCCCCATAGGGTTTCCTAGGCTGCAATATTTATGGAAGAAGACTGCCCCATCTCTCTCCCATAGAAAAGGTGGCAGGTTCAAACCACTGATTTTTGTGGTAGCAGTTGAGTGCTTAATCACTGTGCCACCCAGACTCCTAGATGGCATTAGAAAATCCACAAACAGATTAGTAAAGAGTTTTGACTTATAGGTATATGATCTACATAAGCTGAGTTTATGATGAATGCTTTTGTTGTTATAACCATGCCGGTGTTAAGTGCCATCAAGTTGGTTCTGACTCACGAAGACCCTGTTTAGGGTTTCCAAGGAGTAGTTGGTGAATTTGAACTACCGACCTTGTATTTCAAACCAACATTGCAGTTCAGTGCTTATCTTACAGCACCATGAAAGGGATGAACAACATATGGTAATAGAGGTGGTTATGTGCTGTAGAGTTTGTTCCAACTCATAGCGACCCTGTACAGGTTTTCCAAGGCTGTAAATCTTTATAGGAGCAGAAAGCCTTATCTTTCTCCTGCGGAATGACTGGTAGTTTCGAACTGCTGACCTTGAGGTTTGCAGCCCGATTTGTAAGCACTACACTACCACAGCTCCTTTGAACAGCATATAGGGTCCACCAAAATACCAAACCAGGTGCCCTATGGGTCAGTTCTACTCTGTCCTATAGTATCACCGGGAAGGCATTGACTTGATGGAAATGGGGTTTTTATGGATTGTACAGTCCTGGTCTGGCTGTAGGGTATGCACTGGACCACAAGGTCAGTTTCAACTGTAAGGTTGGTGGTTCAAACCCACCAGCCATGCTCAGAAACTCTGTACACAGTCGATATGAGTCAGAACTGACTTGTCAGCACTTAACAACAATAGCAACGTATGTTGTTAGTCACTGGTCTCCTAGAAATACTCTATAACCCAGCCCTACCTGCCTCACTCAACACGGGCTGAAATCGTAGCAAAGGGAACTTGGAGAATAACATCAATAACATCATCAAAAACTGATTTTTTTTTTTTATTAAATAGGCATACTAAAGAGAGTTCTGAGAACTCGCTGGCATAGTTCAGATATTGAGGGATTGTTTTGTCTCTTCTTTTAAACTGATCAAATATTTACCACACTGTCCAAATGAGCCTGGATTCCAGGAAAACTACACTGAGGCACAAAAGAGTTTCAGCCAAGGTCTGTTATCACACCTTGATGGGGAAGCTCAAACTCCTCTCAGGGTGTAAGGAAGAGACAAGTCTTGACAAGCAGTTTTGTCTAAGCTACAAGACTGAGAGAGGCGGGGTGGGGTAGCAGGAAGAAATTACTGTACTTCCTTGGCTCCTACAAAACTCAGTATTAATACTGATTTAACTTGACTGAGGAAAAATGGATTCTAGCCCTGGCTTTATCACAGATTTGTGTATCTTTGTATAAATGGGTGCTGCAGGATATGCACTGGACTGCTAACAGCAAGGTCAGCACTTGAAACACACCAACCACCCCCCTCATAAAGTTTAGTTATGAGTAGGAACCAACTCAGTAACAAGTAGCATCAAGAAGTTACGCCAGGCTTCAGTTTCCTTTTCAAACTCTCCACCACAACCATGGGAGCTCTGGACTGCCAGTCTCTCTCACCTGAACGACCATGACAGACCCCCAACGGGTCTTTCTTCACCTGCTTTGATTCTGTACCAATCTACCTCAACAGTGCTAGCAAAGAGAGGTTTGAAACCTGGGTTTAAATCACATCGATCTACCCTCCTACCCTCAAGGTTAAAATCCTCTAGGGACATCCCTTAGCTTTTAGGTTGAAAATAAATGTGTTTAACAGGCTAAAAGATTGCATATCTTCTTTTTTGTCTCCTCAAATCTGACCGTAGAATCCTTTTATTCAAATACATACATACTAACACCCTGTGCAATTGCTTGTTCAAAAGAGTATCGCAAGGCTGTTATTTTCCCCCCACAATATCTTTGGAAATATTTACTAATAATCTATGGTGTGGCACTGCAGCATAATGCTGGACCACAAGGTCAGTTTGAGCCACAAGGTTGGCGGTTCAAATCCATCAGCCAATTCTCAGAAACTCTGTACCGGGTCATTATGAGTTAGAACCAACTCAACAGCATCAAACAACAGGGAATTTTATCTTGAAAAAAATGATCAACTACATATACAAATACAATCTTCCAATCAGGTATTCTGTTCATTTTCTTAATACATAATGTTCATTGCAGTATATATTCATTTATTTGTGGCCACTTTATTTCCAAAAAAGCCATACTGGAGCAGTGGGTTAAGCACTGGGCTGCTTACCGAAAGGTTGGTGTATGGAACCAACCAGCAGCTCCATGGGAGAAAGACACGGGAAGCTGCTTCAATAAAGGTTTACAGTCCACAAAGGCCTGTGGCACAGCTCTAGTCTGCCCTCTTGGGTTGCTATTAGTAACAATTCAATGGTAGTGGGTTGGGTTGGGTTTGGGTTTGTGTCAAACAGTATTGCTGTTGTCTGTCCTTTGTTAGGCTCTTCTTGTCTCTACAGTCTATGATTGTAGGTGATATTGACGTTCCTTGAAAGTAACTGTCTCTCCCGTCTCCAAGCCTAGGCTGTAGGCTGCTTCTCTGTTTGCCCTCAGCTCCCACCCATGTTTCATATCTGACCTCAAATGGTCCTTCCTCAGGGAGTTGTTCCTGACCTTCCAGTCTAGACTAGGCCCTCTTGCTATTAACTGTTCCTTCGTGACAGCTCTCTCTCTTTGTAATTAAATATGTTTATGTCTATTTGGTTACCTTAGACCCCCAAACCAAAACCAAACGCATTACCAATGAGTCAGTTATGATTCATATTGACCCTGTGTAGGAGTTCTGAGACTATAAATATTTATGGGAGGAGACAGCCTCATCTTGCTTCCACAGAGTGGCTGGTGGGTTTGAACTGCCAACTTTGAGGTTAGCAGCCCAGCACTTAACCCACAACACCACCAGAATTCCTTACCCTATGCCACATGATCTCAGTGAGGGAGATTTTGCCTTCAGAGGGCATTAATCAAACTCTTGAGGCATTTTTGATTGTCACACCTGGAGACTACTAGGTCTATAGAGGCCATGGATGTTAAACATCCCTGACAACAAATAATCATGCCGCCTAAAATGACAACAGTGGTGTGTTTAAGAAAGACTGCCCTAGACAGAAATAATCCCTCCCACCCTTAGTAGAGCCAACTCGATGGCATTTAACAACAACAACAACCCTTAGT
Source organism: Chrysochloris asiatica (assembly GCF_000296735.1). Taxonomy (NCBI): domain Eukaryota; kingdom Metazoa; phylum Chordata; class Mammalia; order Afrosoricida; family Chrysochloridae; genus Chrysochloris; species Chrysochloris asiatica. Next base: position 39,342,626 of record NW_006408519.1, on the reverse strand, counting down.
AACTTCCCACTCCATGGAAGAAATTACAGACCGATATTCAGAATGTTAAAAAACAAACAAACAAACAAGGAATGACTTTGTCACACTTCTCATGTTACATAAGGAAAAACCGAGGCCTAGCACACACCCAGGAACTTGGACTGGGAACTCACGAGAGCAGGCTGCCTTGCCGTGAAGATGCACTCCTGGGAGTATACAAGAAGGGGCTCACTGAGCTGGGAGCAGAGGCGGGAAGAGAAGCCATGAGGAGACGGGCAGGTGCAGAATCCACTAACCCTACAATTTTCTCAAGAACTGGCCTTTTGGGGGAAAAGGAGAAGGAATAGCGTAATGAGTCAAGTTGGTTATGTGTTGGGATAAACATTCTGGAGTTAAATAGGGAAGAATTTGTTGATTTGTAGGAGCGGGAAAAAAAATTATCTAAAGTCATAGATCTGCTAAGTACCAGAGAATGCTGGGATATTTAAAAGGTACCTGCCCAGTCTCCCATTCCATGAATGATGAGGTTCAGTAACACGTGTCAGAAGCCTTGCTCCCTATTTTAGGCAGGAAGACAATTAGCTGCTTTCAAACTTGCTGGGAGAACTGTAGGGATGGGCTCCAGGTAGAGTCTCCCAGAGTAGCATCACCAAAGAGGATTTTTGTTTTCTTTACATTGAGGTGCAAACTATATCGAAGGCTGTGGTCTTTGATCTTCATCACTATGTATTTTAAGTCCTTTTCACTTCCACCAAAGATCATCTTGAGAGTTATTCCTTTCAAACATAACGGCAAGATCTCAACAACATATGTTGTTGTTTTTGTTAAGTGTTGTCTAGTCAATTCTAAGTCATAACCACCCAGTACAGGGTTTCCAAGGAGCATCTGATGGGTTTGAACCACTGACCTATGATTAATAGTCCAGTGCTTACCCTACAGCACTGCACCAGGACTTTGTCAACATCAGAATACCCCTAGATGTTTCCCTTTATTCATTCTTTTATTAATCAGCCTTCAACAATAACAAAATACAGTCTACTCCTGGTGTAACAGGAGACTGGGAAGTCTATAATGGGTAAAACTCTTGTTCTTAAAGAGTTTATGGTTGGATTCTGGTGACATAGGTACAAATGCAATGTTATCAATTCTGTGGCGGGCTAAGTAAAGAATGCTTTGGACATTTTCTCTTGACTCAAAAGTAATTTCGTCCTATGTCATATCTTCCTCAAACTACCAACCTATGGAGTCGACTTGCTTATATTTACGATCCCCACTTTCTAATTTCACTGAAATGCTTCAGTCCTCTGAAATCTGACATCTAGTTTGCCCTTCACTTATACTAACCAAGGTCACCCGTGTTGTCTTCGTCATAAATCCAATGGCATTTCCAGTCCTTACCTGGGTTTCTTCTCCATGTCCAGCTCCTGGCATGCATAGTCACCATGTCTGTCAGGCTTGTAACAGAAGCAGCCAGCTCTCCAGAAGACCTCTTGATGGTCCCATTCCCACCACCGGAGCTTTTGTTGCAGTTCTTTATGTAAGAGGAGAGTGTGGCAGATTTTGAGGGAGTCTTTTCAAGAAGGGCCCAGGAGATGGCAGGGGAGATTGTTGCTATTACTTTCCTCCACTCAAGTGTTGTGGGAGGCCCAAGACCTGCAGCAGGAAGGCTCCTGGAAGAATTCAGAACCTTGGGCTGCAGCAGAAGCTGGTTATCCCCTCCTCCTCCACAGCCCAGGTTGTTGAACTCCTCTTCCGAGCAACTATTAGTCTTTAGGCTCTTATCCTTGCATTCTAAGACCAGTGATGCATCACTCTCTTCTGTAGGGTCCTTGAAAGCCTGTGAATGGTTCTAGAGAAGAAGGCATGAGCAGTAACCCCTACTGATCATCTTGACCCCCAGCTCTACAGGCTGCCCAAGTCCTGTGCCTCTAGTCCAGCTGCTGGGCCCCAGGTTCACTTGAACACCAGCCCTAACAGCAGGATCTCAAGACATACAGCCATTTCAAGGGTACAGCCTCCCAGGCTGTCTCTGTGTCCTCCTCCTCCTCACAGAACACTGATCTTTGGAACCTAGCCATGTCTTAAGTGAGGGAGTGTTCTCCCTCCTCATCTGACTAGACTTGAAACCTACAAATCTTTACATGTTTAATTAAGAACCAAATAAAGTTCATTGAGAGCTCACAGAAGGGTCCTATTGTTATTAACTGCCGTTGAGTTCATTCCAACTCCTAGAAACTCCATGAGACAGAATAGAGCATCCCTATAGGGTTTTCCAGACTGCATTCTTTATAGGAGCCACTGAGCACTTAATTACTGTGCCACAAAGCCTCCTTATCAGGGTCCTAAAGACACTTTGGTGGTTGTGGTTGTGTGCCACCAAGTCGCTTCTGACTTACAGCAGATTCTCCTGTAGGGTTGATTCTCCTCTGACCAAAAGGCACAGGGCGAGGTGGACCATGATCACCAGAACACAACCTCAAATGGGTTTCTAAAGCTGTAAATCTTTACAGGAGCAGAAAGCCTCACCTTTCTCCTGTGACGTAACTGGTAGATTCTAACTGCTGACCTTGCAGTTAGCAGGCCAGCTTGAAATCTACCATGCTACAAGAGATCCTTTAAAGACCCTAAGAAGTCAAACCATTTCTAGGTGAAATGTATAGAAATGGAGGGGACTCCTGTGGAGGCACACTGACTCTGAGAAGCTGAGAGAGTCATTAGACTTGGATTTAGGCAAAAGCACATTCACAGTTAGTGCTAGCTGGGTGACCTGGGCAAAGTACCAAGTACTCTAAATCATAGTTGGTTAGCAATGATGGCAAATATGAAGGATTTAATGCCCTAGTACATGCTAGATACACCCAGTCAACAAGTCAAAGAGTTACTTTTGCATTTTACTTGAACATTTTTCCCAATTCTGCTCCAACTCATAGAGACCATGTGTATAACCAGACAAAACACTGCCTGGCCTTATGCCATCATCACAGTTGTTGGTACATTTGAGGTTGTGTTCTGGTGATCATGGTCCACCTCGCCCTGTGCCTTTTGGTCAGAGGAGAATCACAGCATGTCCCTGGTTCGGTCCGGACTGCAATGGGAGAAGTCAGAGAGATGATGGGGCATGTTGGCTCATCTATAAAGTGGTTTTAGAACACTAACATTTACTATCTCCTGTCTGGAAAACTCTTCAGTTTTTTTAAGAGGGCAGTAGACATTTAATAGCACATGCCCTACACTCATTTCACTCTCCAAAGAGTGGCCTATCTATATTGAATGTTATTATTTTCCTGAGTTAATTCATAAATGTCTGTAATTTTCTGTGGCCTTCCCAGATTATTCTACTCCCATTGCTTGGTCTAGCTGGCTTGGAGAGGAGGTTATATACACTTCTCTTTGTTTCTCTTTAAAAAGCTCTGAGTTTGTCTTGTGAAGTGAAAGGCAGAATCCCCCAGATCCAAGTTTGTTCATGTCTTGTAGACTCTCAGACCCTTAATTACCAACCCTCTAAGAAGTCAGCTGTGAAAGCTAGAGTCCTATGATATCAGCAAATTTGTTTCAAATAAGAAAGAAATGAAACCCAGACAGTCAAAATGTCTTGCCCAAGGTCACGTATTGAGTCAGAGACAAAACTAAGGGTTAGTCCCTCAGTCCATACTATAGCCTGATCTACTATACAACCCTGCTTCCTTATTTTAACCGTTTCAGGACAGAATTATTTTTTGCTTTGAACCTTTTGATGAAACCACATGTTTTCAGTAATGCAAGTCAGTTTTAATGTAATGGGAAAAAATATTTCTGAGATAATATGGATTTTGATATAATTAGTAAGATGCATATGTCCCAAGGGTCTCTGGTACTGAGGTTGGTGGGATGAGACCACATTTCTTCAGATTCACACAATTATATAAGTCCCCTTCAGATGGCAGCATGTGCTAAAAGTGGGATAACAGCTTCCCACTAAACCTCAGAGGTCGAAAATATGTGTGTTCTATGTTCCCCAGTCATGAAAGAGTTAAGTAAACATGGTAGCAAAACAATAGCTACAACCACTTCAATCCTGTGGGAATGTCTTGGCGAATACTTGGCACAGTGAAACTCCTTAATCAGTCAGAGGAATAGGTGTGGCCATAACAAATAGACAGAAAATTGCAGGAATGAGTAGAGTTTTGATATTTCAGTAGAAATATTCAAATAACTAATCATACTTGGGAGCCATCCAATATGTCTACAGCCAACGTTGTATGGTAGGGATTGGTCCATTGTTGCCAAATGTTTCTTGGAGGAAATGAGCAATGACCATGGAGCTGACTCCCTTTGGTTAAGAAAATCTAGTTATCTGTCCTCTTTTTCCTCTACAGGTTGGTAGGAAAGACAAAGAGATATGGAGAAAGCCACAAAAGTGAAGGCACATGACTCCCAGGGATGGGTGATAAAGGAGATGGTGGGAGAACGCAATCTGTTACCAAGAGGAGCCCTGGAGTCAATCAATTGCAGATAAATCAAGGGGCAGGGAACGAAGCTAAAGGTAACTTTTGCCTATGTGATTTTGAGCTAGATAAAAGAAGCTTTTTAAAAATAGAGCCCTTCATTAAAAATTCAAAGGAACGTTAAGATTTAGTGGAGATTAAAGTGATTTATTGTATGGGAGCAGCTCTAGAAGCTGTTTATTTATAGACAATTATACACATCCCCAACAGGGACAATTACAGCCTGTAAGAAGACATGTCCCACATTGCTCCTGGAGGCCAGTTGGTGCCTGGGTGCTTTGAGAGGACTGTTCTTCTCCTAGGCTAAGCCTGCAGACATCATGAGTAACCAGATTTACCATTGGGCTCCTCAGGAGCTCCCTGGCCAACCCTGCTGTCCTCTCATTGCATCTAGAACTCCCCTTCACTGCCACTGCCAGTGCCCTTGACCTAAGGAATAGCAGCCTTCCAGAAGCAGGACAAACTGTATCAAAACAAAACTTGGAATTCTGCAGGCAGAGCTAAGGAGACATCAAGTAATAATTTCAATAATTGCTAGCTAGCAATTTATTTACTACCTAATGCATAGCAATTGGAGCCCTGGTGGCTCATTGAGTTCAGAATTGAGCTGCTAACTGAAATGTTGGGGGTTGGAACCCACCAGTCCTTCTGTGGGAGAAAGTTAAGACAGTCTGCTTTCATAAAGTCTCAGAAACCCTATGGAGAAATTCTACTTTACATTATTGGGTAGCTATGAACCAGAATAGGTTCCATGACAGTGGTTTTTGCTTTGATATTGGGATGTGTAGATTCCATAGCAGTGGGCTTGGTTTTGGTAATCTGATGTATAGAATGTCAAACTTGCCATTGTATTTTGGAGGCTAGTATATCTTCCACTTACTCATGTAAAAGCCACCTCTTCTAAAGCCTGGCCTCTCTGCTTCATCTCTTCTTGGCTGTAGTCTATGCCCCAAATGCCAGAATTAGCCCTTTAAAACATACATCTCACTGTATTATTCCTTTGTTTAAAATTCTCCACTGGCTTCAGACTACACATAAATAACACCTCATGACTCCCTACATTACAGAAACACTGCACATCTTTTTGTTCCTTGGACCCACAAGCCCACTCAGTTTAAAGCAGTTGTTTCTACTCACCTCTACGTGCAATGCACTGTCCCTAAGTCTCCCTGTGGTGACCTTTCCTCGCCATTTAGGCTTCAGTGCAAATGCCACCCCCTTGGGACCCTTTTCAATCACCTGCTCCCAGCTCTAGTAACTAGCTCATCTTAAGCTGGGTTCTCCAGAGAAGCAAAACCAGTGCAACATATACATAAAGAGAAATTTATGTCAAGGAAATGGCTCACAATTACAGAGATAGGAGAGTCCCAAGTGTGGGGCAGGTGAATCACAATCAGCAGGTGGACTCAGAAAGCAGGGATCCCAAGTTGGGACACAGAGCAGGATATTGGTGCTGGAGTAGGGGCAGTAGCACGGTGATGGGCCACTAAGGCCTGGACAGGCACACTTCAGAACTCATGGCACAGAGCACACAAGCAAGGGCTACCTGAACAGGCAAGTAGGGCCCTCCAGTGGGAGTCTGGTTTGCAGGCACACTCAGCAGGCAGGCTCAGCAGGCAATCACACAATAGAGCAACCCCCTGGCTCAGGTTCAAAGAACCAGAGGTTGATGGATGACCTAGATGCAAGATCTAGACCCAGAGGGAAAGAAAGTGAATATTTCCTGTATGTCCATTGTATTGGGAGCAGGCCATACCCCCGAGGAAACATCCTTTCAATTGATTGACTGTTCATAGCCAATCATCATAGAGTTAACGATCAACTGCCAAACAACTGGGAATCCTGGCTCAATCTAGTTGACATAGAACCTTAACTATCACATAGCTCTAAGTTCTTTGCATTTTTTCTTTTTTTCACAGTGTGATCATAAGTCTGAAATGTCTTTGTTTGTGTGCTTGTGTATTGTCCGTATCCCTCTGCACTCCCCACAAAAAAAGATAAATTTCAAGAGAGCAGAGAGCTCTCTGCATCCCCAGTGCCTAGAAGTCTGTTCAGAACCCAGCTTGGTAAATTTCAGGACCTCCACTGAAGCCTGGTCTGTCTTCTCTGTGTTCTTCCTCTGCCACCTCCTTTCCACACAACAATCTCAGAAAGTTGTACCAATGGAACCAGCTTCCAGTGAAGACTAGTCAGCTTCGCAAGCCTGTCACAGATCTCTGCCCCTCACACACTGCTTCATGAGCTTCAGGCTAAGGGACAAAGCTGTCTCCTGGAGGATCCAGAACTAGAGTAGCCATTTTCCTCCTTATGTTGCTCTCTGTCACCAGTGAAAACCCCACGTGTTGGCTTGGCAAAGCTGACAGGGCCAATTTTTTAAATAACAAAATATTAGAATGTCCTTGTTCTTATTAGCTGTTGTCCAGTCAACTCCATCTCATGGCAACTCAATGTGGTTGTTAATTGCCGTCAAGTTGGTCCCACCTCATAGTGACCCCATATCAGGTTTCTGAGGCATTTATAAGTCTTTGCAGGAGTATAAAGACAACTCGATATAGAACAGGACAAAACATTGCCAGCCGTGTGCCAACTTCATGATTGTAGGTCTTGAATCCATTGCTTTGACCACTGTGTACTAAGAGCATCTTCCAATCTTGGCGCTCATCTTGTAGCACTCTATCAGACAACATTTTATTGGGATCCATAGGGTGCTCGTTGGCTAATTTTTAGAAATAAATTACCTGGCCCTTTTTCCTAGTCTCTAAGTCTGGAAGCTCTGCTGAAATCTGACCATGGTGGTAAGCCTGCTGATATTTCAAATACTGGAGGCAGAGCTTCTACCATCACAGCCAAATGAAAGACACGGTGCAACTCATGGACAGATGGATGGTGAAGAATGCTCTTACAAAGGGAGAAATGAAGAAAAGACATATCCCTATCCCACTCAAACATAGATGCACTGTTGTGAGTTGTTTAAAGTCTCTTTCCTAACAGGTACTTGTTCTTACTGCCCGAAGATCTCAGGGTACTGCAGATGTGGTCATAAACACAATCTCCCCGAGTCCCAAACTAGCCAATGAAATGTAATGAAGAGTTCCCCAGTTTCATCCTCTACTAAGCCCTCTGGAGGAGGAAACCCATCAATCGCAGGACCCCCTCTAAGGTTGAATTCCTCTTCTAAAGAACTTTCCTTGGAATGAGCAAACATAGGGCACCAATCACTGGTGCCAGTGACCAATCACTGGTCCCAGTCCCTTAGAGTCTCACTGCTCATTTTAATGATCCAGTTTCTCCATTCATGAGAATGATCCAGTTTCCAGTTAATCCATGTCAGCACCCTAAAGTCAACTGCAACCAATAATGCTGCTGTTGTTAAGTGCTGTCCCCTTGGTTCTAATTCATAGTGACCCTACGCACAATATTACTCACTGTGATTTGTTCACAACAGACTGTTGACGGACTCAAATCCCCAGCAAAGCAAACCCATACTGTAGAGCTGGTTCAGACTCAATAGCACATAATGGAGAAGAGACTACATGGAATTTTGAAGTTTTGTCTTCCTTGCCAAATGAAGATTCCACAGGCTTTACTCCCATACAGCCCCCTATGTATGTTGTTGTTGTTGTCAGGTGCCATCAAGTCGGAACCGACTCATAGCGACCCTATGCACAGCAGAACGAAACAATGTTCGATCCTGGGCCAACCT
>NW_006408519.1:39331047-39333070 GCF_000296735.1 Chrysochloris asiatica | reverse complement strand
TGCTCTCCAACTTAGAGAAGCCAAAGCAAATGGAAAAATTGAAGAGGTGCAAGAGCTGAACAGGAAATTTCAAAGATCAGCTCGAGAAGATAAAGCCCCCTATGTATAGAAATTGTTAAATGGAAGCAAATTTGTATGTAAACCTTCACCAAAAACGCAATAATGCTTTTTTTTTTTTTTTTTTTTAAGAACTATTCACTCCGTTCATATTAATGTTTGTTACAAATCTTACAAAGGAGGGTGCTTCTGGGTATTTAGGTCCACATTCTATTTTAAGGCTGTATATCCGGTTTTCATAAATTGTCCGAGCCCATGATGGCTGCCATCTTGAGTCGCTGTTGCTCAATAATGCTATTTTTTAATCATCTGGTCTCATATTTGTTGTTGTTAAGTGCCATGGAGATGATTCAGACTCATAGCAACCCTGCACAGGGTTTCCGAGGAGTAACCGGTGGGCTTGAACCGCCAACCTTGTGGTTCATAGTCCAGTGCTTATCCTATAGCACCACACCACGGCTCCTTGGTCTCATAGATGATGCTTTTTCTAAAAGAGCACAACAGAAGCCCACGTCTTTTGAAAACTAATTCATCAAGAGAAAACAGTGCCTTTTTTTCCTTTTTCTCTGTGATCCAGTTTGTATTCAGTCCAACAGAAATTCATGGTGGGCTAGACGGAGGCAAGGTTGTGCAAATATTGTCCACTTTCTTATCAGGTTGTTGTTAAGTGCCTTCGAGTCAGTTCTGACTCATCATGACCCTGTATAAGGTTTCCAAGGAGCAGCTGGTGAATTTGAACTGCCGATCTTGCAGTTAAAACTGACCTTCTGGTCTAGTGCATTATTCCATAGCGCCATACCAGGTTAGGTAGGAAGAAAATAGTAAAAGGCTTTTGAAGGTACTGAACTCAAAATGGGGACTTAGAAAAAGATAGACTCGAGACAATAAGAGAGGGGAATTCTAAGGAAACGTAGGAAGGTTGTCAAGGGAGAGTAGTCACAGTTGTGGAAGCATCAGGAATACGAATTATATCAACAGCATTGTTCTCAGCCCTCTCAGATCTTTAACTTCCATGTTATTACATGTACATTTCATGACATCTGTGTCTCTACTTGGAGTCTCTGGGTGGCACAAACAAGCTCTCAACTGTTAACTCACCCAGAGGGGTCTCAGAAGACAAGCTGGAGATCTGATTCTGAAAAGTCAGCCACCGAAGATCCGTGGAGCACAGTTTTGTTCTGACACAAATGATTTGCCATGAGTTAGAATTAACTTGACAGCAATTGATTTGGTGCTTCATCTGTTTTGTCTATGAGGGCATTTGTTATAGTGCTTCGTGGGAGTCCATATACATGCTCTGTCTTCTTGAAAACTAGAACGTTCCATCTCATTGTTCTTTGTGTCTCTAGCACCCTGTATGGTGCTTAGCTCAGAGACGGATGCATAACTATGCAAGTATTACACCCTAGAGTTTCCTGTGGGAACTTTGTGGAAAAAACTAAAACTATTGGATGTAAAGGTGCTGCAGGTTCGGCACTGAACTGCAAGCCACAGGTCAGCAGTTCAAACCCACCAGCTGCTGCTCAGAAACCCTATACAGGGTCGCTATGAGACAGAACAGACTTGATGGTGCTTAACAACAGTCTACTTCATCAAGAAGTGTAGCATATTTCTGGAGACCTATATTTGCATATTTTTCTTAAATAGGCGAGCCAATTTGCATATATTTCCATGTTCCATTCAAAGAAACTTATTGTCAGTATGTAAATTATCTGCACATTGAGTTCTCCTTTCCTTCTTTCCATTGCTTCTCATTTTTTTACAGTTTGCTTTTCATACTTAACTATGCATATTTTATGCAAATACCCTCCATATTTTGATTGTGTCTTTCAATAGTATGTATTATTTTAAATGAAATTATTTCATTATGTATGCAGTATGTTTGTGCATATATGCTGCTGCTGTCGTTAAGTGCTGTTGAGTTGGTTCTGACTCATTGTGACCCTATATAGGATTATTGAGGAGA
>NW_006408519.1:39328211-39330031 GCF_000296735.1 Chrysochloris asiatica | reverse complement strand
AAGGTTTCCCCAGGAGGTCCCAACATCTGGTTCACATTTGAAGGCACAGAATAAGAGTCATGGCCCAGTTGAACTTTGTCCTAATGTGACAAATTGCTGGTAATCTGAGTCAGGGTTCTTGCTGGGCAAGTGCAGACCCACAAGGTGACAAAGTCAGAGTGGGTGGCACCAAAATGCCAGTCTATAGAATATCTGTGCAGTGCATCAGCAAAATTTTTCTTTTTTTTAATAAAAAATATATCTCTGTAGTTTGTTATAGCAACAGAAGCATTTTTTTTAAGGCCATCTTATATGTATCAGTATTTAAGGAGGCTTCAAAAAGTTTGTGGAAAACAAGAATTAGAGGAGAATGGAATTTCTCCACAAACTTTTTGAATCCCCCTATACCTGCAAGGCTATAACTCTTTATTAAAATGCTGTTTTGAACCGCCTAATGGGTTCAGCTCAAAGCTGTCATTATTGCCTAATCACAGTGACACTTCCAATCATGCGGCTTCATCTGCACACTCCACAAGCTTCGTATTGCCCAGTCACAGTGATGTTTCCAATCATGTGGTTTCATCTGCACAATCCATAGGGGATTTTCCCAAGGCAACTGGTTTCTTGGTTAATACACCATTTGATTTACTATAGGTTTTGATAGTTGATATGAGCAAAATTAAGTCTGTAATAACATCAATCTTTTCTTCATATATCTTAAAGCTATTTATTGGTCCAGTGATGAGGATTATTGATGTCTTTACATTGAGGTGCAAACCATAATGAAGGCTTTGGTCTTTGATCTTCATCAATAAGTGTTTTAAGTCCTCTGCACTTTCAGCAATTTGCTGATGGGGCACAACTCAAAATGAAGAGAAACAGCTGTAAATATCCATTAATAATTGGGACACAGAATGTACGAAGTATGAACCTAGGAAAATTAGAAATTGTCAAAAATGAAATAGAACGCATAAACGTCGATATCTTAGGCATTAGTGAGTTGAAATGGACTGGTATTGGCCATTTTTAATCTGACAAACGCATGGTTTACAATGCCGGGAATGACAAATTGAAGAGGAATGGTGTTGCATCTATTGTCAAAAAGAACATATCCAGATAAGTCATGAAGTACAATGCTGTCTGTGATGGGATAATATCCATGTGCCAACAGGGAAGACCAGTTAATACCACTATTATTCAAATTTATGCACAAACCACTAAAGTCAGTGAGGATGAAAGAGATGAATTCTATCAACTTTTTCAATCTGAAATTGATCAAACATGCAATCAAGATGTATTGATCATTACTCATGATTGGAATGCAAAAGTTGGAAGCACAGAGGAAGAATCAGTAGTTGGAAAATATTGCCTTGGTGATAGAAATTATGCTGGAGATCGCATGGTGGAATTCTGCAAAACCAGTGATTTGTTCATTTCAAATACCTTCTTTAGACAGCATAAGAGATGACTATACACATGGACCTCCCCAGATGGAATCCAAAGAAATCAAACTGACTACATCTGTGGAAAGAGACGATGGAAAATCCCCATATCATCAGTCAAAACAAGGCCAGGGGCAGATTGTGGAACAAATCATCAGTTACTCACATGCAAATTCAAACTGAAACTGAAGAAAATGAAAACAAGTCCACAAGAGCCAAAATATGACCTTGAATATACCTCACCTGAATTTAGAGATTATCTGAAGAACAGATTTAATACATTAAATGCTAAAGACCAAAGACCAGAAGAGTTGTGGCATGACATCAAGAACATCATACAGGTAGAAAGCAAAAAGTCATTAAGAAGACAAGAAAGAAAGAAAAGGTCAAAATGGATGT
>NW_006408519.1:39312162-39321441 GCF_000296735.1 Chrysochloris asiatica | reverse complement strand
GTGCTTAGCATAGAACTAGGTATAATGAGGTTTGGAATGACAATGATGGGTTTTGCCTGAGCATCATAACCTCAAAGTTCTTATTGTGTACCTTGACAAATTTCTACACACAGGGACCCCATATGACAGCATCCCCAAGTCCCATGGCATTTTCTGTGTTGTCAGGAACAGACTGTTACATCGTTCTTCTGCTGAGCATTGGGTGACCTTTCTGTTAGCAATGAAGTCCCCTTAACTATCAAACCGTGAAGTCCCCTTAACTACCCTCTCAGCATCTTCATGGGCCCTTTCTATGATTCTGCCATTTTAAAACCTACACAGTAGAGTGTAAAGTCTGACTCCTACAGAAATGTGAGAAAATCCCTCATTATGAGCTTCACATGCAAAAGTTAAAAATAACCCTGTCAGACAGGCATGGGAAATGCTCCACAAAGAACCCCAGACCCTGCAGCCCCAAACAAAAGCTCCATAGTGGAAAAAGCTGACCGGATCAGAATGACTTCATTACCTCAGGTTTCATAAGCTGAGCCTCAGTTTCCCTCTGAGGAAAACTGGAATAACTCTGGTGCCCAATGAATTACAGGGAGGTTTAAATGGTATGACAAAAATGCATTTAACAGCAACAACAAAAAGGCTGTCTTAAGCACTTTTCTTGCACTGACTCATTTTCATAATGTAGTAGAATTATTATCCCCATTTCAGAGAAGAGAAACTGTGGCCTGAGAAGTAATCAGTTCTCACAAAGTCCCACTGTTGGCTTGAAATTCATCAGCCTCGCTCTTAGGAAACAATATTTAGCAGAACATCTAAGCATCTAGGAATTCACCAATAAATATCCAATAATAAAGCACACTCTGGCTAACATAGTATTGAATTGTGCGTTCAATACTATGGTAGCCAGAGTGTGTTTCCCCTCCCAGTGGGGGTCATGAGGATTGATGTCACTCAGTGAGGTGACTTATGGTGTCATTCTCTAATCCCTCTTCCCATGGACTTCTCCTGTACTAGACCATGTAGGATCCTTAATAATGTTTATAATCATAGGATAATGTGTGTTAAATATAGTTGCAAATTGCTTACAGTATTTCTTAGATTGTATGAATACTAACAGCAAAATTGTTTGGTAAAGTCTTTCTACAATAAATTGCAGCATTATCATTTACAATATTGTTAGTAACTGATCAGAAGAACTATATGATTTTTTTTGCCTTCTTTATCTTTAATAACTACTTCATTCTCAATCAGCTTACTGATACAGATTCAAATTACAAATACAAATGGCCACAATATTTCAGCCAAAATACCAGAAGATTTGACAAAATCAGTGACTGTAAGAACACCAGCATTAATGAAAACAGTTCATGCTGGCGGCCTGAGCAGAGGAAACATGTGATCCAAAGTTTCTGTAACTGACCGGATAGTATTAGAATGTGGTAGAACTGTACAAACAGTACTGTGCATTCTCAAAAATTTGGAAATAGAAATATTGTATGACTCGTAAATCCCTCCAGTTGGTATACATCCTCAAGAAATAAGAGCCATGACGTACGCATATGTTTGTTGCAGCATTATCCATAAACAGCAATAGGATGGAGACAGTCTAAATGACTATCAACAGAGAATGGTTAAACAGACTAGGGAATACTATGCAACACTGAAGAATGATTAATCTGCAAAACACCTCACAGCATGATGAACCTGGAGGACATTATGCCAAGTGGAATTAGTCAATCACAAAATGACAAATATTGAATGAGACCACTTTTGTAGAAAATCAAGAAAAACTTTATTGATAAAAGAAACATTCTATGCTGGTTAAAGGGAAGGAAAAATTACTCACAGACTAGAGGGTAGACACATGTTAACATGAGTGTCAGGGAAGGCAATACACAACAAGAGGGAGATTGGCAAAGAAAAGATGAAGCTACAGGACAACACAGGAATTCAAGAATGAAAGAGTACAGAGTCCTGGTGTGGGTGGCACTGCAGGGTAAGCACTGGACTACAAGGTTGATTTGAACTGCAAGGAGCAGCTGGTGGGTTTGACCTGTTGAACTTGTGATTCGCAGCCCAATACTGATCCTACAGTGCTATACGAGGACACAACTCTTTTTAAAATGTATATTTCTGCTTACAGTGTTCTGTGCTTATTTCTGGGGAAGATCATCCATTTTTTTCACCTTGCCTTCTGAGTGAGGCCAACATTATCACAGAAGAAAGACTGAACCTACAGTCTCAACCAGGTTGCCTTAGGATCCTATGTGAGACTTTTATCCCTTTCCCTGGGGCCATCTTGAAGTTCTATGAATGGCAGAACTTCCTCTAGGTTGTCTCATGATGCCCTAACTCAGGATTTTTTTCACATCTCTGAGAAGTATGACTGATGCACTTTTACTTTGCCCTTTATTCTTTTCATCAATTCCATTAAAAAGGTATATGAACTATGACTTCATATTAGCTTGGCTGTACTTTTTTTTTTTTTTTTTCTTACTAGACTGAAGTCTTTTCTCTGGTTAACAGCTGAAAGAAATAGAGATCATTCATAAACATGAGAAAGAACTTCCCCTTTCGGTACCTCATGTCTTCACCTTTCCAGTGCAACTGCCAGACCGGTCCCATTTCCTGGAATCTGCCTTCACTATGCTATTAAATTAGGAGCCTTTAAGGTCAGTTTGGATCACAAGGTCAGCAGTTCAAACCCACCAACAGCTCCCCAGAAACTTGATACAGGGTCACTATGGATCAGAATCAACTGAACAGCAAATTAGCAACAATACAATTCACTGAAAGTTTTAATATGGTAAGCATGGCTTGTAAAATAGGTTAAGAAGAGTTTATGTGGAAAAAAGAACTTCACAATGTTCACATTTACTGATGGCTGCTTGTAGAGCCCTGGTGTGGTGCTATAGGATAAGCACTGGACTGTTAATTGAAAGGTGAGCAGTTCAAACTCACCAACAACTCTGCAAAAAACCCTTCCAGGATAGCTATGGTTGGAATTAACTTGATGACACTTAACAACAAAGCTCATAGAACATGACATATGAAACTAAAAGTTCTCATGTGAAACACAAGTTCCATATGAGGGACACCCATATTTGTCCACAAATAGACTCCAGGCACATTACCTGTGGGTGTTTATTTCATCTATGTCACTGCATGCACATTAATCATTTTACTCAAATGCACTTTGCAAATATCCCAAGAATCAGCATGAAAACAACGATTTCTGTAATATTAAATACTTGAAAATACAATCACAGAGGAAGCACATGAGAATGCAACGATAGAACATGGGGCAGTGGAATGAGCATGGCCTTTGGGAGTAGATAAACCCAAAGTTCAAATCCCACTTCTGCTTCCCCAAGCTACACCATCTTGAAAATCCTGCTTAAAAGAGTGTCAGTCGGTGTCCCCTTAAATGAAGATTGTTGCTGTTAGATGCCATTCCATTGATTCTGATGCTTTGGGACCCTATAGGACAAAGTAGAACTGTCCCATAGGGTTTCCTAGGTGATAGTCTTTATGGGAGCAAATTTTCTCTCACAGTCTTTTCTTTCACAGTCACTGTGTTGGGTTAATAGCCAAGTGCTTAATCACTGTGCAACCAGGACTCCTTGAAATGAAGGCAACCATTCTTTTTCAATCTGATTATTATAAAAATTAACTGAGCTAAAATAATAGGCTGGTTTTTCTGCCCTTTATTCTAAAAATCCATTGCTTGGGTCCAAAGGATAAAAACTGGTTGCTGGTTCTGATCATTCCTACATTTAAACAAAATCCTCCAAAAGCAAAATGCTGAGTCCCGTTGAACTTGGCCATCAATGGTGGCCATCCGTGTCCTTCCTTTCCTGTGCAAAGTTTTCACTGGCATGGCTCGCATCTACTCCTCATTCTTGTATCCACAGCAGCCCCAATGCAAAGCACTCATGATTTCACCACTGTCGTTTCACTAACCTTGGGTCTGAGATCCAGCATCTGCTAATCCATCTTCATATCAAACATATTTAAGGATTAAATTTATCTGATCATTTAGGGAAGACCTGTTATCACTTTGCTTTTTTCAGTGTCACCTTGATTTCCTAGGTAGGCTTGTTTGCTTGTACTAAAGTTCTTTTCTTAAAGGTCATTTGCATAATTCAAATAAAGAGGACAGTGGACATATATAAATGGAGAAGAAGAGGGTCAGAGGTTGTCTATACATCTTTCATGCATTCTCTCTAAACTTCATGGCATAGTAAACAAGCATGATGGTGTATAATGCATATTTTTTGGTCCTTTTTTGCAGATGAAACTAAGTCCCTGAGAAGGCCAAAGAGTTGGGTGGTAGCAGAGCTGATATTACTCTAGGAGCTATTTGATGTCAGTCTTTGATCCTTCTCTGACACTAGGCAACTTTCCCAAGTTGTCCCCACTGTCACCCAGCTCCTATCTACATTGTCATATCATTTTCTAATTATATAGTATACCTGTACTGGAGTTGAACACCACCCAACTTTTTTTGACTGAAGTCCTGAGTCTCAATTCTCATCACCTATTCTCAGAGGTTTGGAAACTGCCTTCATATTCTTCAGTTGCAGGGCATATTCTTGATCCAAACCAACTAAAACCCCAATGCAGTCAAGTCAATTCCAAGTCACAGTGACCCTACAGAACACAGTAGAACTGTTCCTTAGGGTTTCCAAGACTGCAAATCTTTACAGGAACAGACAACCTCAACATTCTCCCACTGAGCAACTGGTGGGTTTGAATCGTCAACATTGCAGTTAGCAGCCCAATGCTTATGTTTCTGCACCACTAGGGATCCTTTCAAACCAACTAGGTGAATTCAGAAATACAAAAAAGTCATCACATGCGTCTCTGCAAACAATTATACACTGATTTAGTTGGAGCCATGCCTCACAACCAAATCCCTCACCAGAGGAACCAAAGTTAATGCCCACTGGACTCTGGCTGCCACCTGGCCACTACAGAACTCTTTTTTCCAAGACACCAGCAAATAAGTAAGGAGACATTGTATTGGCAATAGCAGTTAACACAGATCATGAGGAGAATTTAGGGCACGAAGCAATGAGTTTGATACTCTAATGGTCTGCAAAGACATTGTCTGGCTCTCCTCTGCCCAGTTTTGAAAACAAGTGGTCAAGTGTTGAAGCCATGGGTAGAGTTCAGTAGGTATACCAATATATATTTATTTTACCAGTATATACTTAGTTCAGTTAGGTATACCAATATATGACCTTGAACATATCCAGCCTGAATTTAGAGGTTATCTGAAAAACTAACTTGATGCAATAGACACTAATGACCAAACACCAGAAGAGCTGTGGGTTGTCATTAAGAACATCATGGAGGAAGAAAGCAAAAAGATCATTAAAATGACAAGAAATAAAGAAAGACAGAAGAAAGAAAGAAAGAAGAGAGAGAGAGAGAGAGAGAGAGAGAGAAAGAAAGAAAGAAAGAAAGAAAGAAAGAAAGAAAGAAAGAAAGAACCAAAATGGATGTCAGAGGAGACTCTGAAGCTTGCTCTCCAGGACTGAGATACTGAAGCAAATGGAAATAATGAAGAAGTAAAAGAGCAAAACAGAAAATTACAAAAGGCAGCTTAAAAAGACAAAGTCAAGTATTACAGAAAAATGTGCAAAGATCTGGAGTTAGAAAACCAAAAGGGAAGACCATGATCAGCATTTCTCAAGCTCAAAGAACTGAAGAAAATTCAGGTTCTGGATTACAATATTGTAGGTTCCATGAGCAAAGTACTGAATGATTCAGAAAGCATCAAAAGACAATGGAATGTACATATAGTGTCACTGTACCAAAAACAAATGGCCAAGCATTTCAAGAGGAAGCATATGATCAAAACCCAACGGCACTAAAGAAAGAAATCCAAGCTGCACAGAAAGCATTGGCAAAAAGCATGGCTACAGGAATTGACAGAATACAAATAGAAATCTCTCAA
The DNA here is from genome assembly GCF_000296735.1 of Chrysochloris asiatica. NCBI lineage: Eukaryota > Metazoa > Chordata > Mammalia > Afrosoricida > Chrysochloridae > Chrysochloris > Chrysochloris asiatica. The sequence continues at coordinate 39,315,482 of NW_006408519.1, read as the reverse complement.
CAAACAGATGTAGCACTGGAAGCGCTCACTAATCTATACCAAGAAATTTGGAAGACAGCTGCTTGGCCAACCAACAGGAATAGATCCATATTTGTGGCCATTCCAAAGAGAAGTGACCCGATGGAATGTGGAAATCATCTAACAATGTCACTAATATGATATGCAAGCTTGCTGAAGATAATTCAAAACCAGTTGTAACAGCACATTGACAGGGAATTGCCAGAGACTCAAAAGAGTACTTGGAATGAGGTATATCATTGCTGACGTCAAACGGATCTTGGCTTAAAGCAGAGAATATCATAAAAATGTTTATTTGTGCTTTATTGACTACACTAAGGCTTTTGAATGTATGGATCTTGACAAGCTATGGATTGTTGTTGTTACATGCAGTGGAATTGGTTCAGACTCATAGCTACCATGTATAGAGTTTCTGAGGAGATGCTGGTGAGTTTGAACGGATGACCTTGCAGTTCAAACTGACCTTGTGGTTCAAACTGACCTGTGGTCAAGTGCATATCCTATGGTGCTACATGACATTGTAAAAAATGAGTATCTCAGAACACTCTATTGTGGTCATGAAGAACCTGTACGTAGTCCAAGAGACGGTGGTTTGAACAGAACTAGGAGACACTGAATGGTTTAAAATCAGGAAAGGTGTGTGTCAAGACCATATCCTTTCACCATACTCAGTCTGTATGCTGAAAAAATAATCCAAAAAAACTACATTACCCGAAGAACATAGAATCAGTACTAGAGAACGACTCATTAACAAACCTGCAAATTGCAGATGATACAGCCTTGTTTTCTATAAGCAAAGCAGACTTATGACACTTACTAGTGAAGATTAAAGACCACACCCTTCTGTATGGACTACACCTCAATATAAAGAAAACAAAAATCCTCACAGCTGGGCCAATAAATAATAAATGATAAATGGTGAAAAGATTGAAGCTGTCAACGACTTCATTTTACTTGGATCTATAATCAACACTCATGGAAACAGCAGTCAAGAAATCAAATGCCTTATTGCATTAAACAAATCTGTTGCACACAACCTCTTTAAATTGGTGAAGAGAAAAGATAATTTGAAGACTAATGTGGGCCTGACCCAAGCCGTGGTATTTTCAATAGCCTCATTTGCATGTGAAAGTTGGACAATGTATAAGGAAGACTGTACAAAAATTGATGCACTTAAGTTGTGGTGTTGGAGAAGAATATTACAGTGCCATTGACTTTCAAAAGAACAAACAAATTTATATTGGAAGAAGTATAGTATAGCCAGAATGCTCCTTAGAAGGATGGCAAGATTGTCTCTCATATTTTGGACATGTTATTAGGAGGGAGCGGTCCCTGGAGAAGGACACGATGCTTTGTAAAGTAGAGTGTCATTGAAAAAGAGGAAGACTGCCAATAAGATTGATTGGCATAGTGGCAGCAGCAGTAGGTTCAAGCAAGTGTAACAATTGTTAGTGTGGCACAAGAGCAGGCAGTGTTTCATTTTGTTGTGCGTAGGGTCGCAAGAAGTTGGAAGCACCTCGAGAGCACCTAACAAGAAGGTGCATGCATGTTTAAGGCATCTGATGCATATTGACAAGCTACTCTTCAAAAGGTATGAACTAATTTGCTCTCACTAGTAGAGGAGAATGTGAAAAAGCTGGACTATCTGAAGTAGAAGGTAGATTCAGGATTTGTAGAAGACATTAACAGCCTGAGAAATGCAGGTTATACAACATTGGTGGCTGAAAGTGCAGAAAATTTGAAGCACTTACTGATGAAGAACAAAGACTACAGCCTTCGGCATGGATTATAATTCAAAGTAAAGAAAACAAAAATCCCCACACACTGGACCAATAAGCAACATCATGGTAAATGGAGAAAACACTGACGTTGACAATGATTTCATTTTACTTGGATTCACAATTAATGCCCAAGAAAGCAGCAATCAAGAAATGGAATGCTTTATTGCATTGGGAAAATCTGCTGCAAACAACCATTATCAAAGTGTCACTTTGGGGAATAAGGTGCTCATGACCCAAGTGAACATATTTTTAGTCACCTTCTATGCTTGTGAAAGCTATACAAGGAATAAGGAAGACTGAAAAATAGCTGATGTATTTGAATTATGGCATTGGCAAAAGATCAGCACTCATCTCTCAGTTTGTCATACTGTGGTGGCTTGTGTGTTGCTGGGATGCTGGAAGCTATGTAATAGGTGTTTTGAATGCCAGTAGGGTCATCCGAGGTGGACAGGTTTCAGACTAAGACTTGAAGGAAGGAGAAGAGGACTGCTTCCAAACGTTTAGTCACTGAAATCTATATGAACAGTAACAAAACATTGTCAAATAGTACTAGAATATTAAATGTTGACATATGATGAAGAGTACCAGAATATTGTCAGACATGAAGATGCCCCCCTCAGGTTAGAAGACACTCAAACTATGACAGGGGTAGAACCACCTCCTCAAAGTAGAGTTGACCATGATGTTGCAGAAGAAGTAAAGCTTTCAAGACCTTTAATTGCTGATGGGGCACAACTCAAAATAAGGAGAAACAGCTGCAAACATCAATTAATAACTGGAACATGCAATGTATGAAGTATGAATCTAAGAACATTAGAAATTGTCAAAAATGAAATGGAACACATAACATCAATATCCTAGGCATTAATGAACTGAAGTTTACTCTGGCAATCACATGGTTTACTATACTGGGAATGACAAATTAAAGAGGAATGGTGTTACATTCATCATGAAAAATAACATATCAAGATCTATTTTAAAGTGTAACGCTGTCTGTGATAGGATAATATCCATCCACCTACAAGGAAGACCAGTTAAAACCATTATTATTCAAATTTATGCACCATCTACTAAAGCCAGTGATAATGAAATTGAATATTTTACCAACTTCTTCAGCCCAAAATTGATCAAATATGCAATCAAGATGTATTGATAATTATTGGTGATTGGAATGTCAAGGTTGGAAACAAAGAGAAAGGATCAGGACTATGAAAAGATGGCTTTGGTCATAGAAATAATGCTGGAGATGGCATCATAGAATTTTGCAAAACCGATGACTTCTTCTTTGCAAATACCTTTTTAAACAGCATAAAATGTGATCATATACATGAACTTCACCAGATGGAATTCATAGGAATCAAACTGACTACATCTGTGGAAAGAGAAGTGGAAAATCTCCATATTATCAGCCAAAAAAAGACCAGGGGCAGACTGTGGAACAGACTATCATTTGCTCATATTCAAGTTCAGACTGAAGCTGAAGAAAATTTAAAAAGTCCCCAAGATCCAAAATATAGAGAT
>NW_006408519.1:39203329-39310927 GCF_000296735.1 Chrysochloris asiatica | reverse complement strand
TGACACTGAAAGGTTTAAAATCAGAAAAAGATGTGCATCAGCATTGTATTCTTTCCTCATACTTACTCTATCTGTATGCTGAGCAACTAATCCAAGAAACTGGATTATATGAGGATGAAAGTGGCATCAGGATTTGAGGAAAACTCATTAACAACCTATGATACAGAGATGATACAACCTTGCTTGCTAAAAGAAAAGAGTACAATGAATAAGGATGACCATAGAAGAACTGATGCATTTCAGTTATGACGTTGGAGACGAATATTAAAGGTACCATGGACTACCAGGAAAACAAATCTGTGTTGAAAGAAGCAGAAGCAAAAAAGTGCCTTAGAAACCAAGATGGCCAGACTGTATCCCTCATACTTTAGACATATTATCAGTAGAGACCAGTCCCTAGAGAAAGACATTATGCTTGGTAAAGTGGAGCATCAGCAGAAAAGAGGAAGACCCCCCAATGAGATGGATTGGCACAGTGGGAGCAGCAATGAGCTCAAGTGTAATAATAATTGTGAGCATGGCACAAGACAGGGTGGTGTTTTGTTCTGTTGTACATAGGGTTGCTTTGCATCAGAGCTGACTCTACGGCACCTAACAACAATCAATTGGCAAAGGATATTGAATGTACTTTGGACTGCCCGAAGAATGAACAAATTGGTCTTTGTAGAAGGACAGTCAGACTTTTCCTTGGAAGAAAGAATGGTGAGACTTCATTTCACATACTTGGGACATATTATTAAGAGGGACCAGTCTCTGGAGAAAGATATCAGACCTGCTAAAATAGAAGGTCAACAGCAAGAAGAAGAGCCTTAATGAGATGGATTAACTCATGGCTGCAACAATGGGCTCAAACAAGACACAGATCATGAAGATGGTGTGGGATCAGATAGGGTTTCATTCCATTGTACACAGGGTTTCTGTGAGTTAGAGACAACTCAACACACCTCACAACAACAACAGATGAGAGTGTCTGCTTTTTCTCTCAAACCAATGCTAAATCATATTAAATAATTTTGCAATTAGCATGTTGTGTGATTTTTCCTAATTGACATGTATTGTGGATTAAAAAAAAGAACGAAAGAAAGAAAAAAGAACATTTATAGTCTAAACTCCCAAGAGAGTGTAATCTCAAGTGAATAATGATTCTGTTATCAGGAACAGAGAGCCCAGAATCCTTCACAGTTTAGATTGAGCAGGTCTAGTACAGTTTGTCCTCATCAAATAATTAATTAATCTGTATTACCTCACCTCATTCCAACAAAGCAGCAGATGTCAGGGTTTAAATTGCTGCAGCCAAAATGTCTCTACCCACCCAGTAAGAAGAGCAAATTCTTTGAAGATTATCTCATCAGTATCATAAGGAAATTCAGAGGCAGTACATAGATTGGGGAAAAGACCAGATGGAAGTACAGCTCTTTCATTAACCATCTTGGAGCCCGCAAAAACAGTAGTCAAACATCTTTGGGACTCTCAGCAAGGAAGTCAGACTAGGTCATATCTAAGTCCTTCCAAGCTCTGACAATATCTCAATCTGTCTTGTGGGGCTTCATTACTGTTGTTGTTGTTGTTGTTGTTGTTGTCAAGTGCTGCCGAGTCGATTCTAACCCATAGCGACCCTGTATAGGGTTTCCAAGGAACAGCTGGTGAGCTTGAACTGCCGACCTTGCAGTTCAAATGGCTTTGCAGTCTGGCGCATTAACCTACAGCGCCACACCAGGACTCCTGTTGTAACATTACTAATCCCCAAGCCCCATCAAGACAAAACATTCTGCCCAATGTTTTGTCTGAAGGGGAAATCAAAGAGATTTTCTTTATGTTTAGGAAAGCAATGGTTATTCATTCCTTTATGTATTATTTAATTCATCCCAAAGTAATTCTTGTAAGTAATAATATCAGATAACTGAGAAAATTAAGACAAAAAGCAAGAGTAAAGAGTAAAAAGAATCACTATAGAAGAATGCTTAACTTGCTGTGAGCTTCCTGGCAGGCATGGCAGAAAAAGCAATACAATAGATCTCAAAATCTGACCAACGGAAGCACATTTGTTTGTTAGGAAAAGTGTATTTCTGTTTTGGTTCCCTTGCACTGAAGTCTAAGTGGATATTTATATGTATAAGTTACATCACTGGGATGAATTCAGTAGTTTTAAATCTATACTGACACTGATATCAAACATCAAGATTCAGGACATACCCAATTATCCCTCATTTCGAATTTTGACTGACTTCCCAAAATATGGATTGGTACAATGGCAGCTGCGATGGCTCAAGAGTTGCAGCAGTTGTGAAGATGGTGCAAGACGGAGCGGGTGTTTCATTCTGTTGTACACAGATAGGGTTGGAATGGACATGACAGCACATATAAACAAAAAAGCCCAAACATAAATGCTGCACACAGCATCATCAGAATCTTTTGATAACTCTTTTATGGGATTCCCTCAGTCTATCTGAACTTTTAGAATTAATTATTGGTATCTGACCACACTAATATGGTAGCGATTAGCTGATGCCAATTATTTAAGCATCTTGAAGAGACTTCAAGTTGAGATGTGCTGTGCATGGCCAAAACACAGTCAATATTGAAGATTAAGTGAATAAAAGGAGTCCTGGGGTGGCGCTGTGGGTTAATGCCATGGACTACAAGGTCAGTTTGAACCACAAGGTTGGAGGTTCAAACTTACCAGCCACTCATCAGAAACCCTATAGAGGGTCAATATGGGTCAGAACCAACTTGATGGCACTTAACAACAGCAACAAGTGAAGAAAAATAAATGCAAAATATCTCATTTCTAATTTTTATACTTGTTGTTGTTGTTGTTGTTGTTGTTAAGTGCCATCGAGTCGGTTCCGACCCATAGCGACCCTGTACAGGGTTTCCGAGGGCGTAAATCTTTACGGGAGTAGAAAGCCTCATCTTTCTCCCGCGGAGCGGCTGGTAGTTTCGAACTGCTGACCTTAAGGTTCACAGCCCGATTCGTAACCACTACGCTACCAGAGCTCCTTAATTTTTATACTTACTGGATTAAAATTAATATTTGCTTACAGTGCATTCAATTACATAGATTATTAACATGTTAGAAAACAAAGATGTTGTCCTGAAAACTAAGGTGTGTCTGACCCAAGCCATGATATTTTCAATTGCTTCAGCTGTATGTGACAGGTGAGCAATGAATGAGGAAGAACAACAAAGAACTGATGCCTTTAATCATCATTTGTGTTGGCAAAGATTATTGAATATACAATGGACTGTCAGAAGAATGAACAAACCTGTCTTGGAAGAAGTACAGTCAGAATGTTCCCTAGAAGCCAGGATGGTAAGCCTTCATCTCTCATACTTTCGACATGTTATCAGGATGCGCTAGTCTTTGGAGAAAGACATCATGCTTGGTGAAGTATAAGGTCAGCGAAAAACAGCAAGGCCTTCTTCAATGAGATGAACTGACATGTAGATGACAACAATGGACTCAAATGTAACAGTCCTTGTGAGGACAACGCAGGACAAGGCAGTGTTTCATTATAGTCTATGTAAAGTCACTTAGTGTTAGAATTGACTTGATGGCACCTAACAACAAGAAATTAAATTTTATTCCACTTATTTCTTTTCTCCATTTTTAATGTGGTTACTAGAAAATTTTTCAGTTACATACATGTCTTGCAATTGTGGCTCACATTACAGTTCTGTTGAACAGTACCTACCACCTGTAATAATAATGGTAATAAATTTTTAACAACAAGCAGATACAGGTTATACCTGCTGCTTTAGCTATATCATCTCAATACCCTACAATAACACCGCAAGAGTCAAAATATTACATGTCTTGCCCAACAATGGAAAACTGCTGATGTGTGCCATCGAGTCAATTCTGAGTCATAGCAACACGGTGTAACAGAGTATAACTGTCCTACGGGTTTCCTAGGCTGTAATCTGACTCAAAGACATTTAACAACAACAATCTTTACAAGAGTAGATCACCTGTGTAGCCGTGGGGTGAATCCTAACCAGCAAGGGTGATGTGCAGTCATGGGGTTATTGGAAAACTATTTTGTGACAATTGCATAAATCATTTCCCCAAAACAATGCTTCTCATACTTTAATGTTGCGTCTCCTGATCCTGATGAGCAGTCCTTTTTTGGTCACCATAATCCTATTACTTGATAATGTTTAGAGGTCTGCAAGCTGAGTTAAAAATAAGGAAGACTTGTATTGTAATCTTATCTCTGCTAACAGCTCATTTCTACCCCAGCGTCTCACTTTTCCATCTTGAACAATCTGAGAGCTGATGTGTATTAAGTGTTTATTATGCTCTGGGCACTCATCCAAGCACTCATTTCCATATTAATGTATTTGATCTATGCAAATTAATTTAATTAGTCATATTAGCATAATGATAGCAACTCTATGAGATCATGACAACTATCTCTGCATTTTTCAGGTGAAGTGACTGAGTTACTAAGAGGTTAAGCAACTTTCCTAAAATCACATAGTTTAGAAACAGAGGAGACAGGATCGGAAACAACTCATCTAGCTCCAGTGTGGTACTGAAGGATAAGCACTGGAACGTAAGTTCGGCTGTTCAAACTTACCAGACATTCCTTTTAAACCCTATACTGGGTTGCCATGAGTCAGAACTGGCTCAAGAGCACTTCACAACAACAAAGGCAACATTTAGCTCCAGAATCCATGCACCTACATTCTCTTACACCAAGGACTAGACTTCAGAGCAGCCAGCCCTGGTGCATAAAACAGGAAGTGCATTGTCTTAAGTCATTTGAAAACAATGATTTCACCAGCACCAACACCTTCATTTTCTGTCAGGGAGTCAGCTCTGTTAGAGACCTCATGTACGTTAGGGTACAACTGTGCTCCACAGAGTTTTTTGGTGGGTGATTAATTTTTAGAAGGCTATCACCAGACTTTTCTTCCAAGGCACCCCTGTGTGAACTCAAACTTTTTGGTTAGCAGCTGAACACACTAATCACTGCACCGCTCAAGGACCCCAAAGCAATGATACACCTGACTCCACCATCAATCCACTTTTATTACCACCACACATGGATGATTCTAAGCAGTGTCAGTGACAAAATATGTGTCCCCACTCCCTACCCAGAATGATTTGTTGTTCTAAGTGCTAAGCAATTGTTGAAATTGAGGAATATGTAAGCACTAGGCTTCATATTAGGAGTTCTGGTAGCGTAGTGGTTACAAATCGGGCTGCGAACCTTAAGGTCAGCGGTTCGAAACTACCAGCCACTCCGCGGGAGAAAGATGAGGCTTTCTACTCCCGTAACTACCAGCCGCTCCGCGGGAGAAAGATGAGGCTTTCTACTCCTGTAAAGATTTACACCCTCGGAAACCCTGTACAGGGTTGCTATGGGTCGAAACCGACTTGACGGCACTTAACAACAACAACAACAAGGCTTCAAATTGGCATATGTTTCTTATGCATTAATAAAATGGAAGTTGGTTCCGAGAACTTCTAGTTAGGGTTAAGCTCTGTGATACCCCAGATCAGATTATTTTTATTGCCAGAGTGTGGCTCCGACTCAGTCTCCATGCTCTCTGGAACAAAATGCTGCCCAGTCTTATGCCATCTCATGACTGGTTGTAGATAGAGTTGTTGGGATCAATAGGGCTTTTATTAGTTCATCTTTGGGAAGAGATCACCAGGTCTTTCTTCTAAAATAGCCACAGATGTTGATTTCAAGAAAAAAAAATGAACTGTTGGGAATCTTTTGAGGTCAGTTCAGGTGAAGGTGTAATTTGTGTCTTTAACTTCAAGTGGTACTGTGAATTCCTGTGTTCATCCATAGATTTAAGATAAGCAATGATAACAGAGTAGCGATAAAGTTGAAAAAAATAGATTTTGAGTTACTCTTCTCTTATTCCATGTAACCACTTGGAGTGTGTTTAAGAGCATCAAAATAATATGCAAACAATACACAGTCACTCTATCAAAACGAAATGGTTGGTGTTCAACCATTTCAAGAGGTAGCATATGATCAAGAATCAATTGTACAAAAGAGGTCCAAGCTGAGTTGAAGACATTGGCAAAGAGCGAGTCTTCAGGAATTGATGGAATACAAATTGAAATCCTTCAACAAACTGAGACAGCACTGGAGGCACTCACTCAACTATGTGAAGAAATTTGGACGAGAGCTACCTGGCTGACTGATTGAAAGAGATCAATATTTGTGCCCATTCCAAAGAAAGGTGACCCATGGAATGTGGAAATCATTGAACAATACCATTAATACCACATGCAAGTAAAACTTTGCTAAAAATAATTTTTAAAACAGCTGCAACAGCACATTAAAAGTTGTCAAAGGTTCAAGCCTGTTCCAGGCGAGTAAATGGAGCAAGCGATATCATTCATTGCTGATGTCAGATGAATCTTGTTCAACAGCAGAAAATACCAGAAAGATGTTTACTTGGACTTTGCTGACTATGCAAAGTGTTTCAACTGTATGAATCATGACAAGCTGTGAACCACATTTTGGAGAATGAGTATTCTGATAAACTTTATTGTGCTCATGAAGAACCTGTATATTGACCAAGAAATAGTCATTTGAACAGAACAAGGAAACACTAAATGGTTTAAAATCTGGAAAGGTGTGCATCAGGGTTATATTCTTTCACCATTCTTAATCTGTATGCTGTGCAAATAATATGAGAAACTGGATTACATGAGGGAGAAGAGACATAAGGACTATAGGAAGACACATTAGCAACCTGCGATATGCAGATTATACAACCTTGTTTGATGAAAATGAAGAGGACTTAAAATACTTACTGATGAAGATCAAAGACCTTCATCTTTGGTATGGGTTGCATCATGATGTAAAGAAAACAAAAGTCCTCACCACTGGAGAGCTAAATAATGTCACGATAGATGGAGAAAAGACTGAAACTGTCCAAGACTTTCTTTTCCTTGGATCCACCACCACCACTCATAGATTTAGCAGTTAACGTGTTCAAGAGCAAGAATATTAGTTTGAGGGCTCACTTGTGGCTTACCCAAGCCATGGTATTTTCAATAGCCTTATATGCATGTGAAAGTTGGACAGTGATTAAGGAAGATCATAGAAGAATTGATGCATTTGAGTTATGGTGGTGGAGAAGAAAATTAAAAGTACCATGGACTGCTACAAGAACCAACAAATCTGGGTTGGAAGAAATACAACCAGAATGCTCCTTGGAAGTGAGGATGGCAAGACTTCATCTCTCATATTTCGGATATATTATCAGGAAAGACAAGTGCCTGGAGAAGAATGTCATGCTAGGTATAGTGAAGGGTTGGCAAAAAAGAGGAAGACGCCCAACGAATGGATTGGCCCAATGTCAGCAGAAATGGACTCAAGCTTAACAATGATTGTAAAGATGGCGTCGGACCAGTTTCATTCTGTTGTGCAATCAGGACGGACTCGATGGCACCTAGCAACAAGTTTGTGGTGTTGATTTCTGCTTAGAATTTGAAACAAATGAAACAGGGTGTGAACTGCAAGGTGTAATGTTTTTATTTGGAAAGTACACATTTTAGTTGATACATGACACATGTAATTCAAACATCCACAAAGAGCTGCCAAAAATCCAAGCCAGATTCAGAAGAGGACGTAGAACAAGATGGAGCATTGTTGATGTCAGATGGATCTGGGCTGAAAGCAGAGAATAACAGAAACATGTTTACATGTTTTCTATTGACAAAGCAAAGGCATTTGACTGTGTGGAACATAACAAATTATGGAGAACTTTGCAAAGAATGGGAATTCCAAAATACTTAGTTGTGCTCATGTGGAACCTACCCATAGACGAGAGGTGACCATTCACGCAGAACAAGGGGATACTACATGGTTTCAACTCAGAAAAGGTGTATGTCAGGGTTGTAACCTTTCACTTATTTAATCTGTGTGCAGAACAAATAATCTGAGGCGCTGAGCTGTATGAGAAGAATGCAGCATCAAGATTTGAGGAAAACTCATGAACAAACTGTGATATGCAGATGACACAACCTTGCTTGCTGAAAGGCAAGAGAACATTAAGCACTTCTAATGACAATCAAGGAGCTCTGGTAGCGTAGTGGTTACAAATCGGGCTGTGAACCTTAAGGTCAGCGGTTCGAAACTACCAGCCGCTCCGCGGGAGAAAGATGAGGCTTTCTACTCCCGTAAAGATTTACACCCTCGGAAACCCTGTACAGGGTCGCTATGGGTCGGAACCGACTCGACGGCACTTAACAACAACAACAACAACAATGACAATCAAAGACAACATCAGTCAGTATGGATTATACCTTAATGTAAAGAAAGCATAAATCTTCTCAAGTAGAACAAGAAACAGCATCATACTAAATGGAGAAATGATTGCTGTCATTACTCAGATCCACAATCAATACCCATGGAAGCAGCAGTCAAGAAATTAAATGATGTATTGCACTGGGCAAATCTACTGGAAATGGGCTCTGTAAATTGTTGAAAGTTATTCAGTCAGTTTGCGAACTAAGGTGCTTCTTGTCCAAGCCATGGTATTTCCAATCTCCTCATATGCATGTGAAAGCTGGACAGTGAATAAGGAAGACTGGGAAAAAAACGGATGCATTTGAATTACGGTGTTGGTGAAAATTATTGACAAAACCATGGACTGCCAGAAGAATGAACAAATCTGTCTTGGGAGAAGTATGTTGCTGTTGTTGTTAGGTGTCATCGAGTCGGTACCGACGCATAGCAACCCTATGCACAGCAGTATGAAACACTGTCCAGTCCTGGGCCAACCTCACAAATGTTGCCCATTGATGTTGCCACTTTGCTAATCCATCTCGCTGGGGGTCTTCCTCTTTTTCTCTGATCCTCCACCTTACCAAACACGATATCCTTCTCCAGCGACTGGTCCCTCCTGACAATATGTCTGAAGTATGACAGATGAAGTTTGGCCATCCTGGCCTCTAAGTAGCATTCTGGCTGCACTTCTTCCAACATGGATCTGTTGGTTCTTTTGGCAGCCCACGGCACTTTCAATATTCTCCTCCAAAACCATAACTCAAAAGCATCAATTCTTCTATTGTTTTCCTTTTTCACTGTAGCTTTTGCAAGCATATGAGGTTATTGAAAATACCATGGCTTGGGTCAGGCACACCTTAGTCCTCAAGCTGACATCTTTGTTCTTCAACACTTTAAAGAGGTCTTGTGCAGCAGATTTGCATACATTCCATGTTCCAATTATTAATGGATGTTTACAGCTGTTTCTCTTCATTTTGAATTCTGCCCCACCAACAAATGAAGGTTCCACAGGCTTTACTTCCATACAGCCCCATATGTATAGAAGTTGTTAAATGGGAGCAAAAAAATTTTTTTAATAATATTATTGTGTTTTTGGTGAAGGTTTACATATAAATTTTGGCCATCCTGGCCTCCAAGAAGCACTCTGGCTGCACTTCTTCCAACACAGATCTGTTGGTTCTTTTGGCAGCCCTTGGCACTTTCAATATTCTCCTCCAACACCATAACTCAAATGCATCAATTCTTCAATAACCTCATATGCATGTGAAAGCTGGGAGCAGCATAAATGGTGAACATTTATTTGTCTCATATACTTTAAACATGTTATCAGGAGGAACCAATCTCTGGAAAAGGGCGTGATGTTTCATAAATTAGAGAGTCTACAAAACAAGGAAGACCCTCAATGAGATGGATTGATAGAGCTGGCTGCAGCAATGGACTCAATGATTGTGAGGATGGCACAGAATGGGTAGTGTCTAATCTCTTGTACATGGGGTCCGACTAACAACACTTAGCAACAACAACAGCCATAGCAACATGATACAAATGTATTCTGTTTCATGATTATGATGGTCATCCATTTTATCCTATAGACTAAGCAAGCGATCTGTTTCAGATGTCAGCTATGTTGGATTTGCTCCTCCGCTTTGAGTTTCTAAGGACGAGCTGCTCTATAAGTGGTACATCTGACCCAAAATGTTATGTTTTATGATTATATCCACTCTCATTCTTCATCTTTCTGAATGAAAGCAGCTCAGAGTGCCTGAAATCCTTTTATAAAATGAATCAGGGACAAATAAACACAATTATTTTATGCCAGGTCCTTCAATAATCCTTTCTTTATTTCCAATGCTTCACTGTATCTTATCAGCCATGCTTCTCAGAAACTCATTCATAATATGAAGTTAATGTTTCTTTGTAGCTCTAAACCCAGCTTCATCTCATTCAAATAAAATCTTGCAATTTCCACAGATGTACCATGATCTTCCCCAGTTCCACACTTCTGCAGTGCAGCACAGACTCTTTCCACAAAAGAAAATAGGATAGATTACTCAGTGTAGTGATCAAGAATAAAACAGGCATTGCATTTTCTTTATAAGATATAATTATGATAAGAAAAGATAACATACAAAGTTTTACTGAAGATATTAAATATTAAACTTGTGTGAAACATCTAAGTAAAATCCCATCAACATTTCAATAGGCACCTTAAACTGGCTTCTCTATCTTTATTTAGTTCTCTGATGACCACTTTTATTTTGCAGCACATTTTATGCTTGAGTTGGTCTTATAGAACCTATGGTCAATAGTTTTCAATGAGGAGCTTTTCCTAGTTTTAATAGTCACCACTCTCTTTGTCCCAGTGTTTGGTGGTTGTGTGCCATGGAGTCGGTTCTAACTCATACCAACCTTATATGGGCTTCCTGAGGCTGTAAATTCTTACGGGAGCAGAAAACCTCATCTTGCCCCCTACAGAGCAGCTGGCAAATGAAACTTCTGACCTTGTGGCTAACAGCCCAACCCGGGCTCCTTTTGTACCAATTGTTGTTAAGTGCCTTCGAGTCAATTCCAACTCACAGTGACCCTGTATAGGATTTCCAAGGAGCAGCTAGTGAGCTTGAACCACCGACCTTGTGGTTCAAGCCAAATTTGCATTCCAGTGCATTAACCCACAATATCAAGCCAGGACTCTTTTGTACCTGCTGTTGTTTTTAGAAGCCACTGAGTCGGTACCGACCCATTGCGACCCTATGCACAGCAGAACGAAATACTGCCCAATCCTGGGCCAGCCTCACTATTGTTGCCACGCTTGAACCCATTGATGCTGCCACTTTGTCAATCCAGCTCTTTGGGGGCCTACCAGTACGTGATAATAAAACGTATAATAATTGTTACAATTATTCAAAATTTACAACTGCTGAAATTAAATTTATAGAATCTGTCAGATCTTTCTCTTTATTCACTGATGAAAGTAATGAGGGAATTTCTTGTAATAATGTGAGTGAATTTCGAATGCAATCAAATGTTTTCATATAGAGTATCTCAAGACAATGGTAATGCTCTAATTATTGACAACATACATGAATTGTTATGGTAATTATCCTTCTGCTAGTTTGTACTAAAGGGGCATGAAAGATCCATTAATACAAGAGCAGATAACCACAAATAGGAAGGAAGGGCCCAGTATTTGCAAATACAAAGGATTCTGGATTGTTTTCTGGAGTTGTGCCTTTCCACCAATCCCACCACCTAGAGCTGTAGGTCATGCACACAGGGCTGCTTGAACAGAAACTGCTCCTTGGATTCTGCAGGCCATCGGCCCACACGGGGCAGGGAAGTGCTTGGTGGCTGAGGCTTCCCTGGCCCTGTTTTACATTTAAGAGCCAAATGTTGCTGATCTGGCCACTGCCTGCAGAGGCCAGACTTGGCTTCAGTCATCAGCCCCACCCAAAGTCCAAAGACTCTAAGAATCTGCAGCCAATGGCCTTGGAGTCCTGATGTGGCACCGTAGAGTCAGCACTAGACTGCTAAATGCAAGATTGGTGGTTCTGATACACCAGCCGCTCTTTGGAAACCTTATACAGTGTCACTATGAGTCAGAACTGATTTGACAGTACTTAACAACAAGGAGAACAAAGATCTGGAGACCTTGCTGTCCATAGAAATCAGGAGTGTAAAAGCATTCCAGTAACCCTCTCCATTCAGACCAGGTTCTGGAAAGTTCTGCTTAGAGGACCCTTCTCTATCCTTAGTATAAAACCTACTTCCAATCAGTAGATTCCAAATCATAGTGACCACTTATAAAGTCTCTGAGGTTATACATTTTTTTAACAGCAGAAAGCTTCATCTTTCTCCTGCAGAGTGACTGGTGGGTTAGAACCTCAGACCTCATGGTAAACAGTCAGAAAAGAACAGAAAAACAGTTGCCATCAGTCGAGTTTGATGACAATCCTAAGTCATGATGAAGCCATATGCGTAGAACAGGGTTTTCAGTGGCTCACTTTTGGGAAGTTAATCATCAGGCCTTTCTTCTGCGATGCCAATATTTTTGTTAATAGCTGACTACGTTAGCTGTTTGTACCACCCAGTACAGAGGAAGGAAAGAGGATGTGCATATGTTGTTAAGTGCCATCGAGTCAGTACTGACTCATAGTGATCTTACGCACAGCAGAAGGAAACACTGCCCAGTCCTGGGCCAACCTCACAATTGTTGCCACGCTTGAGACCATTGATGTTGTCACTTTGCCAATCCATCTCACTAGGGGTCGTCTTCTTTTTCTCTAACCCTCCACCTTCCCAAACATGATATTGTTCTCCAGCGACTGGTCCCTCCTCATAATATGTCCAAAGTATGAGAGACAAAGTTTGGCCATCCTGGCCTCCAAGGAGCACTCTGGTTGCACTTCTTCCAACACAAATCTGTTTGTTCTTTTGGCAGCCCATGGCACTTTGAATATTCTCCTCCAAGACCATAACTCAAAAGCATCAGTTCTTCTATGGTTTCCTTATTCACTGTCCAGCTTTTGCAAGCATATGAGGTTATTGAAAATACCATGGCTTGAGTCAGGTGCATCTTAGTCTTCAAGCTGACATCTTTGCTCTTCAACACTTTAAAAAGGTCTTGTGCAGCAGGTTTGCCTAATGCAATACATCGTTAGATTTCTTGACTGCTGCTTTCGTGAGTGTAGATAGTTGACCCAAGAAGAATGAAGTCCTTGACAACTTCAATCTTTTCTCCATTGATAAGAATGTTGTTTATTGGTCCATTGGTGAGGATTTTTGTTTTTACGTTGAGATGCAATCCATACTGAAGGCTGTGCTCTTTGATCTTCATCAATAAGTATTTTAAGTCCTCTTCACTTTCAGCAAGCAAGGCTGTATCATCTGCATATTGCAGGTTGTTAATGAGTCTTCCTCCAATCCTGATGCCACATTTTTCTTCATATAACCCAGTTTCTCGGATTATTTGCTCAGCATACAGGTTGAATAAGTATGGTGGAAGAATACAACACTGTTACACACCTTTCTTAATTTTAAACCATTCAGTGTTCCTATGTTCTTTTCAAACAACTGCCTCTTGGTCCAGGTACAGATTCCTCATGAGCTCAATTAAATGTTCAGGAATACTCATACTTCGCAATGTTGTCCATAGCTTATCATGACCCACACATTGAAAGCCTTTGCATAGTCAATAAAGCACAGGTAAACATCTTTCTGTTATTTTCTGCTTTCAGCCAAGAATTGATAGAATTCTTGTATTTCATCCACATTGGCTTTAGTGGTTGGTGTGCAAATTTGAATAATAGTGGTATTAACTGGTGTTTCCTGTAGGCACATGGATAGTATCCTATCACAGACAGCATTGTACCTCATGACTGATCTTGATATGTTCTTTTTGATGAAGAATACAACACCATTCCACTTCAATTTGTCATTCCCGGGATAGTAAACCATGTTGTTGTCAGATTCATAATGGTCAATACCAGTCAATTTCAGCACACTAATGCCTAAAATATCGATGTTTATGCGTTCCATTTCATTTTTGACAATTTTCAATTCTCCTAGATTCATACTTCATACATTCCATCTTCTAATTATTAATGGATGTTTACAGCTGTTTCTCTTCACTTTGAGTTGTACCCCATCAGCAAATGCAGATCCCGTGGCCTTTACTGTCATGGTCTGTACTCCATTCGTGTCATCGTGGTCAACTCTACTTCGAGGAGGCAGCTCTCCCTCAGTTGCATTTTGAGTGCCTTCCAACTTTAGAGGCTCATTTTCTGGCACTATATCTGACAGTGTTTTTCTGCTATTCATAAGGTTTTCAGCGACTAAATACTCAGAAGTAGTCCATCACTTCTTCTTCCTAGTCTGTCTTCATTTGGAAGCTCATCTGAAACCTGTCCACCATGAGTGAACCTCCTGGTATTTAAAATAGCTGCGGCATAGCTCCAGAATCACAGAAACTCACAAGACACCTTAGTATGACAAACTGACAGATGAGTGGTGGATGTTCATATGAGACACCTGTAAATCCAATATTGGTACTTAAGATGTGCTGGCATTCCCTTTGGGGACAGTTGTTGTTAAGTGCTTTGGGGTCAGTTCCAACTCAAAACAACCCATTTTGAGTTTCTAAGGCTATAAATCTTTACAAGAGCAGAAACCCCATCTTTCTTCCAAGAAAGCAGTTTTGTGCGTTTGAACCTGTGACCTTGTGATTCGTAGCCCAATGCTTATCCTATAGAGCCACAGCTCTCCTGCGGATGGTAATAAATTCAAATAAATAAGCCCAGGTACTTCCAGGAGTGACCTTACCTGTAATGCAAGAGAACAGAGTATACCTCTATCTTCAGAGCTCCTATCTAAGTGATGCGGTAATTCTAATTAGCAAGCACAAACCTGAGCTTTTAAATTTAAAGGTGACCATGAGTCAACAGCGCATTACATATGTAGGTTGAAAATCATCACTGAAGGTGTAATTGTATCCACCTTACACCTCAGAAGCAATTTAGTAGAAAGAAAGTTTATTTGTACTCCTCAGCTCTTGTCAGGAAACAAATAGTTCAACATAATTTCACCAGTGGTTTTTGTTTAGTTGAGCAATTATCAAATGGAAATCATAATTTATTATAAATTCTATCTGCAATGTCCCTTAAAAAAGGGGGGACTTTTTCATTGAAAAAGAAGATACTGCCTCTATTTCCTTTTTCCTTTTAACTCTTAATTTTCTGCACAGGAAATGCCCTGTCATTGAGTTGATTCAGCTCATACTGACCCTTTACGTGAGCAGACATTGTCCCCTTTCTCCCTTAGAGCTGCTGGTGGATTTGAACTGCTGACCTTTTGGTGAATAGCCCAATGCATAACCCACTACACTACATTGGCTTCTTGTGCACAGGAACTTGCTCCCAAATAGGGCTCAAAAGACGCACATTCTCAATTCTCTTCTGCTGGTGTTAGGCATGTCACTGAAAATCAAAGTCCATTTTCCATATGTATAGAACAGAAATGAGATGATGTTATACAAAATGCCATAAAACTCTAAAATGACTTTTCTCTTAGATTGGTTTAAGATCCACATGCTGTAGTCTATTTGAACTAGTCTCTGCAGGAGCTGTGTATTTCTTGGACTTAAAATGACATTTGTAGTATCATTGAAAGACAATAAAATAATACACCCTTTAAGTAATGTGGACAGGAATTATGATTCATTATTTTATTTACTATTTAGATAACACAGGCAGTATTATTTATCTTTACATCTTGGAGGATGTTTGGCACATATTAAATGCTCATTAGATATTTAATGAATTTGAAGAAGGATGCCTGCTAAACACATAACCTCTTTCCATTATTCAGGATTTTTTTTTCCTGTTTGCTTATTTGATTTGCTTTATTTCTGAATAGGATTGCTTTTCTTTTTGTTTTTCTTGAACGTTTCAATACAAACGTTGGGTGACATTGGAATCAAGGAAGGTCTTCATATTGGTAAAATGGCTGGAAAATCTCTTTCTTTGATTTGTAGCAGCTCCACCCTCAACTTTTCTCATCATACATGAAGGTATCTTACAGTTGTTCATCTAACTACTCCTTCTAGAACATTTCCTAGATATCTACCGTGAGCCAAGTACCTGTACTCAGTAATATAGTTATGGTGGTAAGTAAAGCCCACAAGTGTCTAGTTGCCATCATGGAGCTTGAATTTTAAAAGAGATAGAGACAAGGTAGGGAGGTAAATCAATAAGTGACAAAGGAATTCTTTAGATAATAGTAAATGCTGAAAAGACAACAGTATCATTGAAAATTAGTGGGATGGTGAGCAGGTATGCCATATAGGGTGGCTTTCAAGAGTCAACGTTTTAGAAGAGACCAAAGAAGTTGATGCTGCTCAATGGAAGATCTGGAGACCCAGTGACCAATCAGAAGCCAGGGTAAGTACAAAAGTCCTCACACATGATGGAACCTAGGGAAGTAGAAATAAAGGTCACTGTAACCATGTTCTGAGGGAGGAAAAAGTGAGATAAGAATTAGGAAAGTTTCAACTGGCTGTTTATTGGTTGTGTGGAATCAAAATTTCTCATGTGCCCTCTTCGAAGTTCAACTTTTCTCTTCAAATTTGGAGTTATAAAACTTGCCTTCAATATGGATTGCATCTCAATGTAAACAAAATGAAAATCCTTCCCACTTGACCAATAAATAGCATCATGACAAATGAAGGAAAGATTGAAGTTTTCTTAAGCTCCATATTGCTTAGCTCTACCGTCAACACTCATGGAAGCAGCAGTCAAGAAATCAGACTATTTTCATTTGGCAAATCTGCTGAACAAGAATTCTTGAAAGTGTTCAAAATCAAAGATGTCAGTTTGAGGACTAAGGTGTACCTGGCCCAAGCCATGTAATTTCGATACCCTTATATACATGTGAAAGCTGGACAATGAATAAGGAAGACTAGAAGATTGATGCATTTAAGTTATGGAATTGAATATTAAAAATACCTTGGACTTCCAGAAGAACAAACAAATCTGCATTGGAAAAATACAGTCAGGCTGCTCCTTAGAAATTAGGATGGCAAAACTTCATCTCTCATTCATCGGACATATTATCAGGAGGGACCAGTCCCTGAAGAAGGACATCTTGGTAAAATGGAGGACCAGCCAAAAAAAAAAAAAAAAAAACAAACAAACAAAGAGGAAGACCTCCAACAAGATGAATTGACACAGAAGCATCACAACAATTGTGAGAATGGTACAGGACCTAACATTGTTTCATTCTGTTGTGCATGAGGTCATTATGAGTTGGAACCAACTCAATAACACCTAACAACAGCAGCAAGACTTGCCTCACAGGATGGTTGTGAGGGTTGCATGGGTCAAAATCTTCCAGAACCATCCCATTACATACCAAATGAAGTTCAAACTGCCCAGTACTATCAGCCGGGGGTCTGACTACTTTTCTAGCTTCACTTCAGTCAACAGGCCCTGATTCAGCTTGACCCAAACACAGTATGTTCTTGTTGTTGCACATTTTCAACTCATAGTGACCCATGACAGAGTAGAACAAAGACCATCAGGTGTTTTTCTCATGGTGAAACTGGGTGGGTTTGAACTGCCAACCTTTTCATTAGCAGTAGAGAACTTAACCTTTGTGCTACCAAGGCTCCTAATGTGTCC
The DNA here is from genome assembly GCF_000296735.1 of Chrysochloris asiatica. NCBI lineage: Eukaryota > Metazoa > Chordata > Mammalia > Afrosoricida > Chrysochloridae > Chrysochloris > Chrysochloris asiatica. The sequence goes on along the minus strand of NW_006408519.1, from coordinate 39,293,484 downwards.
TTCCAGCTTCCTAAAAGGCCAGGATTTTCCATTTGTCTGTTTCACGTGGCTGTCCCTCTATTAAACACACCCTCCATTTCCTTCCCCTAACTCATTTTTCTTGCTCATCAAGAGCTAGCTCAAGCAATATGTCTTGGTGGAAACTCCCATGATCCTTCCTGTGCAGTACAGATACTTCTCCTCTGTGGTCCAGTAACACCCTGAGAACCATGGACCTGAACTCAACGGTTTTACTGATTTTCTTACCGTCTTTATTGTACACTCGTTTGAAAGAGAAGCAATGCCGCATTTGCATATCGGATTCTAACAGAATGAGGCACAAGATGTTCAAGGAATGTTTACTGCCCAACCCCTATGTCAGCTGAGGTCTCCTGAGTGCTGGAGCTTCACATATAACTGACTTCCACCGTGAAATTCAAATTCCCAGTGTTAGTCATGATGTTATCGTTGTTTTTAAGTGCTGTGGAATAGGTTCCAACTCATAAAGACCCTTAGAGGGTTTCCAAGGCTTAAAAAAAAACTCTTTGCAGGACCAGAAAGCTTTATATTTCTCCCTTGGAATGGCTGGTGGGCCCAAATATCCGACCCTGTGGTTCACTAGTCCAGTGTATATGGTATGGATCCCAGTGCTCCATTAGTCAAGGTAAACTGGGTTATTCCATAACAACAAAGAACTCCAAATCTCAATGGCATGTGGCCCTTAGACACCCTTCAAACCTGGGGATCACCTTGTACACAAGTAACAAACCAGGTTTATAAAGTGACAGTAACACATGTGAGGAATTCACACCAACAGTAAGGGCAGCATTTGCCCCAAAACAAAATTCAGAATACAGGAAGGGCAGGAAGGAAAGACAAATGGGGAGCCCAAAGGGAGGAAGTGGGGAAGCGCTGTCATATTATAGGGATTGCAACCAGTGTCACAAAACAACTGTGTAAAAACTGTTGAATGGAAAACTAATTTTCTGTGTGAACTTTCACATAAGCCACAATAAAACAAACAAACCAACAACAAAAAACAACTCTTGAATGTAAAAAAATCTCAACGGTTAACACAAAAAAGGATTCTTTCTCATCATGAGGCATGTTTAGTGAGGGTTAGTAGTGGGGTCTTCTCATTGTACCTCTCAGGGACTCACCTTCTTGGGACCCGATTCCTCAGTGAACAACACAGAGGCACAGGACAGGAAGAATCACACCCTGATGCTTCTGGTCCAGTTTCACTGGCCTTAGCCAGCTGCATGGCCCTACTGAAGGAGGAATAGTACCTGTTCTCCGAAACAAACCATCTGTGAACAGACCTAATGGCCACCATACCTTTCCCCACATCCTGTACGAATTCCCAGGGACTTATTGCATACCTTCGTCCCTCAGATCTTTTGCCACAGAATCCACAGATGTTGTCTCTGTTACATTTAACCTAAGTTTACATAGAACAATCCAGCTTCAATTTTAACACTTTCTCTAAGAGATTATTGAGTCCTGGTGCGGCCCTGTGGGCTAATGCGTCAGATTGCAAAGTTATTTGAACTATAAGATTGGTGGTTCAAGTTCACCAGCTGCTCCTAGGAAACCCTATACAGGGTCGCTATGGGTCAGAATCAACTCAGTGGCACTTAACAACAATAAAAGGAAACTAATTGTTTAACAGGTTGTGCATTGGGCTGCTACCCACAAGGGCAATAGTTCAAATCCACCAGGCATGTCACAGGAGAAGAAGGAGGCTTTCTGCTCCCATAAAAATTTATAACCTCAGGGTTGCTTTGAGTCAGAACCAACTTGAAGGAACACAGCTAGCCAACTAGCCAGTGAAGGCCTGGGGGTCACCTGCAGAGGATCCCCTCTTCAAATAGAAACAAAAGACATTGCTGTCAGTTGTCAAGTTGACTCTGACTCGTGGTTACTCTTTACAGAGAAAATCGCTCCAAAGGGTTTTTTGGAAGGGCTCGAACAGAGCAATGACAGTAAAGAGGAAGCCACACAGTGTTTCATTCTATTGTACATCGGGTCACTATGCATCAGAACCAGCTTGACTGCACCTAACAACAGCAACAACAATCTTAATGAAGCAGATGGCCAGGCTTTTCTTCCGTGACACTGCTGGGCAGACTCAAACCTTTCAGTTAGTAGTCTAGCACAAACTGTTGTGCCACCAAGAACTTTGAACCTTATCCATCCTACAATTACTTCAGGCTTTGCTTCAAACCCTTCAAACTGCTCTAGGAGCCCCCAGAGTGTCTCCCTCTCTAATACACAGGTCCTATGAATCTCTAGGCCCCAAACCAGTCTACACAATTGATCAAGGTGCACAGTAGAATAAGAGCACCCCGTTTAGCGAGACTTCCCTGCCTAGCAGATGCTCATGACTCAAATTAGTAATGATTTTGGTTTTTCTGTCTATTTTGTATACTAGAGTAGTGGAGTAAAGCTTACCACAAGTGAGTGAATGAATGAATAATTAGAAGAGCATGGAAGGCATTTCCATACTTGAATGAACACATCAGTCCTGGTATTTGTCTGGATATTTGGCTTAACTGCTTTCTAAGGAATGACTCAACAGAGAACTCATCTAGTCCATCAGTGCCTGAGGAAGTGATGATTTAGCAAACAAACACTTTGGACACTAATGAATGACGCTCCAAAGGTTGTGTGGCATTCCAGTTTTAATTTGTAGCTGTCCAAACTCTGTCAGCATTTCCTTCTTGAATGTCTGAGAGTATTTGGCAAGAGGACTCTCAAAATCACACTTTCTGCCTTCCCATACTTTCCAATTTGGCTAGAATTTCCATGAGAACATCGCCCTTTCAATAGATTTCCAGAGCTAACTGGAATGAAAAAGGCCTACACATGCCCTCCCACACATGCACGCACGCGGGCATGCACACAGTATTCAACAACTATTTCTGAAATGTCACCAGAACTGGTCCTGTAGTCATCGGTGTTTGGAACGTGAATTGATTTGCCTGGTGCTTTGCTGTCGTGGCAGCTGTGTTGGCTTAGACTTAGGATTTGGAGTCAAATAATATGGAAGCGCTCCACCTAGAATAAAATCTAAGTTTCAGTAGTAGCTGGAGTTCTGGTGTGGCATTATAAGATAAGCACTGGACTGTTAATCACAAGTTTGGTGGTTCAAACCCACGAGCTACTTATCAGAAGCCCTATACGGAATTGCTATGAGTCAGAGGCACTTAATAACCACATTAGTAGATAGATTAGTAATATAGAAGCATTCCCACAATCTTTTTGAAATTCAGCTTCTACAACTCAAATCAATAGCATCAGGGCCACAGGAATAGTAGAAACAACCACTTACATTCATGGGGCATATTGTTGTTGTTATTAAGTGCTATCAATCAGTTTCTACCCATAGCGCCCCTGCATAGGGGTCCCTGGGATCTGAAGGTGAGCTTGAATTGCTGACCTTGCGGTTCACCTTGTGGTTCAAACCAACTTTGTAGTCCAGTGCATTAACCCACAGCACCACACTAGGACTCTACCTGTGTGCATATATTATCTCATTCAATTGTCTCTTTCTCACACATACACGCACCACACACACACACAAACTATAAACTAATGCTACTATCCTAATTTCGTAGACAAGGAAGTTGAAGCAAAGAAAAGAGTTGACAAAATTCAACCAAGATTGAACCCAAACCTTCCTGAACTCAGAGCTGGAGCTCTTAATTATAAAGTTATACTCATAAAAAAATGACATTCTGAGTCTAAACCTATGAGTGCATTCAATGAGAACAGATTTATTTTTTTAAAAAGCTTGTGAAATATGAAGAAGAATTCTTTATGAATGCTGTAAACTGTTAGAAGACAGGAACTACACTGCCATCATGTGAATGCTCCCTAGCACTAAGTGGGCACTCAATTAATTCCTGATTTATGTAGCAAACACCAGTTCAGATGACCTCCTGATCAGTATCCACATCTGTCTCCTGATCAGTATCCACATCTGTATGATGGAATCTTGCCTACCTAACTGATGATGGTATTCTTGAATAGAAGCACTTGTTTGGAGCTGGCCAATCCAGTTTTCTCTTCTACAAATGACAATTCTAAACAGAAGGCCCTAGAGACAGAGAGTTCTTGGAGTTATAACCGTAACCTGGAGGGAAGACCCATTAGCTCTTTCATTTGTTTGTTTGTTCCTCTTGTTAAATTTATTACTAAATATGTAATTTGGGGGGCTGGCGATTGTACTATAAATGGCATTGTGTCCCTGATTTCTTTTTCAGAGTTTTCTTTATTAGTGTAAATGAATCTGACTGATTTTTGTATGTTCATCTCGTACCCTGCTACTTGCTGAATTTTACAATGACTTGGAATAATTATCTTGCTTATAGTCTTGGAGATTTTCTATGTATAGGATCATATCAAAGGAGCTCCAGCAGTGTAGTGGTTACAAGTTGGGCTGCTAATGTCTAGATCAGCAGTTCAAAACTACCAGCAGTTCCCATAAAGATTTACAGCCTTGGAAACCCTATACAGGATCACTATAAGTCAGAACCAACTCCATAGCACATAACTACCACTACCACAAGGATCATATCAACTGCAAACAGAGAGAATCTTACTTCTTCCTTGCCGATTTGGATAACTTTGATTTCCCTTCTTGCTTTATAGCTCTGGCTAAGACTTCTAGCATTATATTAAATAGGAGTGTTGATAAAGGGCACCCTTGTCTGGTTACTGTTTGCAAAGGGAATGCTTTCAGTTTTTTTTCCTTTGAGAGTGATGTTGGCTGTTGGTTTTCTATGTCGCTTGTTATTGTTATTTAGTGCCATAGATTTGGTTCCAACCCACAGGGATCCTGTGTAGGGTTTCTGAGGAGTGGGTGGTGAGCTTGAACTGCCAACCTTACCCTACAAACTGACCTTGCAGTCTAGCACATTAACCCACAGCACCATACCAAGACTCCATTGGTTTTGTATATTGTCATTGCTTGTTGTTAAGTGCCACTGAGTCGGTTCCAACCTGTAACAACCCTCTATAGGGTTTCCAAGGAGTGGCTGGTGAGCTTGAACCATCAATTTTGCAGTCCAGCACATTAACCTACAGTGCCCACCAGAAGTCATGGTTTTGTATATATACTCTTATTATGTTAAGGAATTTTCCTTCGATTCGTATTTTGTTGAGTTTCTTTTTTTTTTTTTTTTCCCTTCTATTCCTATTTTGTTCAGGGTTTTTGTTTTTGTGGGTGTTTGTTTTTTTTTTTAAATATCAGGAATGCATGCTGGAATTTGTCACATGCTTTTCTGCATTCATCAATATGATCATGTGGCTCTGAGTTCCATTAATTCTTGGTGCTGAAGTCCTTGGAGGTTCTCTAGTTTTCATCCTAAGGCATCACTGTCCATGCTCTCCTTTACTCAAGGAGCTAATTTAATTTCTTACCAGAAAGAAACATCCTACCAACTTTTTTTTTTTTTTTTAGTGTTTTATTGTGAATTATATGATAGTTTACATGGGAGAACATTAGTTTTACATTCATTCTTTAGTATATCATTTCATTGCCATGGTTACAATCCTCTCCATGCATCATCAACCAAGCAAAGGGTATACCCTGCAAGCCTGCCCCCTACACTATCCCCACCTCCCAGTCTTCAGCACACAGTCGCTCTTCTTCTCTGGATCTAAAGTCCCCAGTTGCTCCATCACTCCATGTCATCATCTCTGTCTCCATCTCAGGCATCACTGCTTCTCTGGGTAGGGTCACGCTCTCGGCTCTTCTCCGTTGATGGTCCTAAGGACTGGAAAGTTAATCACTCCCTTCCTTGCTATAAAACATCTACCTTTATATTTCCAACACTCACAATCAGTCCTGATAACAATTATTCATTTCTGTATCACAAGAGACCCATCTGCATTTCATTTCATCAGCTCTGCCTACCTACTAACTTTTATTAATCTAGCTGGAGCCAGTTTCTATAGGTTGCAACTGATAGCCCCTTTACTCATAAAACTAATTAATATTTGTATGATTACTATAAGAAATTCAAGGGGTACAAAAATGTCTATCAAAGGGGAAAAAAAAAAAAGGTACAAAAAGTATCTAGCCCAAAGCACTGATCCTTTCATAAGAAGTCTTCAAACTACAGCCCGTGGGTTTTTGTCAAATTTTATTAGGACACAGTCATATCCATTCACTGACCAATGCATTTTGTCTATGTCCACTTTTGTGCTACAATAGTTGTTTTTGTGTACCATCGAGTCGGTTCCGACCCATAGCAACCCAGAATAAAGTTTCTGAGGTGAGGCTGGTGAGCTTGAACCATCAACTTTGTGGTCCAAACTGACTTTGCAGTTCAGCGCATTAACCCACAGTGCCACACCAGGACTCCAAGAGTACGCAAATGTGGCACAGACCATATGGCCAGCAACACCTAAAATATTCACTATCTGATCCTTTTCAGACATCTTAGTATGATGATAGGCATGTACCTTTATTATTGTTTCTTCTTTTAATGCTATCAGTATAATTCTATGATCAAATGTTACAACCTGAGAGATATCATGTAAATCTGTGGTTCTTTTTCTGTTTAAGAACCAAGAACCAAATGGCCATCCTTCTAAGTTGGTACTTCACTTGAGGTCACACTTGGGTCAACTTCATCTCACCATGAAGCTTCACAGATAACGCTGCGTTGGGTCAACAACTCTAAGAATACAGAGAACTTAGAAGCATGCCCAGCCTTGGAGACCTTGGTGGTCCCACAAAACAGAGAGGAATGTAAGCCCAGAAGGAGGTTTCTTTGTGATGACTTCTTTCTGAGTTCCATAAACACGGTGTCTGAACACTATTTATTGTCAATGATAGATAGTGTTCAGACACTGGAGGGTAGAACACTGTCCTTGGAATTGTAAGGAATATATTTGATGAGTCTAATAAATCAATCTAACTAACAGTGTGCATAATCCCTACAGAGTAGCCACAGCTTCAATGAAGTCAAAAGGGTACCAGATGTCCCCTTTGATCTTAATTCAGTTGATTTAATCTCCAATCCTGTTCTTGTCTTTCCTTGCTTAATTCTAACCAGTTTCTAGTTCTCTTTGACACCTCCCTCCTAGCATTTTCACTCTTGTAATTGACTGACAAGTGCAAGAACTCTGAAGTCTCTGTGGATACTAGCCTCTATTCCGGAATCAGGGAAAGGAATTGCTGTGTGAGTTCAAAGATGCCTTGGTTTCATCATCTGTACCATGGACATGAAGATCATATCTACTGTGTGGGTTGAGCAGATTAAACACATGAAAATATGTGAGAGTGTCCAGTTCACACTAAGTAAGTGTTAAGTCAGTGCTGGTCACATCCTGTCTTCTTTCAGTCTTGCCTTCTCGGATTTTCCTTCCTCCCGTCTTCCTTTTCACCTTTTACATCTTGTCCTTTTCTAACCCTGTTCGAACTCTCTTTCCTCCCTCCTTTTTTCCTTTTCTTTTACTTCCTTCCTCCTTCCGTCTTCTCTCCTTTCCATCCTGCCCCCACCCTTCTATGCTGCTGCCTCTCCTCACCGCCTCTCGTTACCACCTGGAGACATCACAGGTACAAGAGAATTCTCAAAATGTCTGACAAGACCGGCAATTTTTTTAAAGACTAAAACACAAGAATAGCATTTGAAGTGGCAAAGTGATAAAGGTGTTTGCTTTTGCTGTTGCAATAATTTGAGTTTTCTTGCACCATTTTGGTGTGTGAGGCACGTACGCTAAAACAAGAGATTGAGGACAGGAAGACGGGACCTTCCCTCCTACAGGATAGCTTGTAAATATCTATGTCTATCTTGGAAATCCTACATAGGGTGGCTATGAGTCAGAATTGACTCAAGGGCATTTAACAGCAACACCACCATCTATAACAAAGGGATCCTGGTGCCACTGTAGAATAAGCATTGGACTGCTAACCCCAAGGTCACAATGAGTTGGAACCAACTCAGTGACGCTTAACAACAGCAACAACAATCTATAACAAAATATTTGTTGTTTCAACATTTCTTCATATACAATTAAGTTGATCGTGTTGAGCAATTACCACCACTATCTTTTCCAAAAGTTTCCATCACCCTAAGAGCAACTTGAAGTCCTGATGTAGTGCTGGAGGGTCAGCATTTGACTGCTGACCATGAAGTGGAAAATTCAAACCCACCAGCTGCTTTTATACAGGATCACTATGAGTCGGAGCCCACTAGACACACTTAACAGCAACAACAACAGAAACTCAGTGTCCTCTAAGCAATGACTCCCCTGGCTCCCATTCCTGAGGAGCACTAATGAGTTTTGTTTCTATATAATTGCCTATTCTAGAGTTTTATTCTTGATATTTCATATAAGTAGGCTCATACAGTATTTGTTCTAGAAAGGTAAACACATGATATGTCTCTCTAACACTGACTAAATGGACTAAGATCCATTCGTGCAACCTACAAGTGCATTTGCATTTATTGTACAGTATTGTACATAATTTCTAGCCTAAATAGGTGATATAAATCCCAAATATCTTCAGGGAGAAACTGTCATAGATGAAAATATTTCAAAAGTTTTGCAGTCACAAAATAGCAATCAAGTTCATTTCTTTTCAAGGACAAAGGGAAAAACCATCTCCTTTGTTTACCCTGAGACTTCTCATTTTGCCTCAAGACTTGCTGCATAGATCAAACTACAAAGCAGGTCTAAACTATGGCCAAAAGAAGGCTTGGTGACACGAATGAGTTGGCAAGAACGCTTTCCTCTTGTTATTGTTGCTGTTGTTGTTGTTGTTGCTTTTTCACTACAATTGCTCTTGCCTAGGAGTCCTGGTGGATAAGCACTAGACTTCAAGGTTGGTTTGAACCTCTACATCAGTGGTTCAAATTCACCAGTCACTCCTCAGAAACCCTATACTGGATCGCTATGAGTCGGAACCAATCTGACAGCACTTAACAACAACTCTTGCCTAGGGATCCTGGGATAAAGCAAGATCGGTTTAAACCACAGGTCGGCAGTTTAAACTCACTCGCTGCTCCTTGGAAATCCTATACAGGGTAGCTATGAGTCAGGACTGACTACATGGCACTCTACCAAAACAAAACAACTCTTGCCTATAATGTCTTGGTCATTTCTCCAGTGGGGTACATGTATGTTCTTATTAGGATTTCAGTAAGTGAAGACTCCTGGAGTGGCACTGTAGGGTCAGCACTGGACGAAGAACCATAAGGTCAGCATTTCAAACCCACCAGCTGCTCCTCAGAAACCCTATAGAGAGTCGCTACCAGTCGGAACTGACTCAATGCACTTAACAACAACAAAAAGTGAAGGCACAGTGTGTGTTGTAGTGTGTGATGTCACAGTAAGCTCATCTTGATAAAAGCCAATGGGTAACCATCTCTCCCTGGGATGGTTCTGTCCCTCACTTACCTGGCTGATGAGTTCTTCCTTTCTTGTCTGGAATTCTTTTCCCACCAAAGAAACACTCCTCTGCTTCCAGGCACCAGAATGTAACTTAAACTTTCCTGGGAAGATCCAAAATGCCTACAAAGATCTTTACCCTCGCCTACATTTTTCAAGGGAAAGAAAACATAAGACAGGAGTGAAACAGACCCTTGGTTTTTCTATTGTCAGTTGTGCTGCATTACAGAGGAAATGAGATCCCTGGACTTAGATACGCATGATGCCTATTGACTTTAGCACTGCCTTCCCCTGGAATTTTGTCAGAGCCCCAAAAAGCCCATTGCCCTGGAGTGGATTCCAATTCATAGGGACCCTACAGGACACTGTAGGATTACCCTAGAGGGTTGCCAAGGCTAGAATCTTCACAGAAGCAGGCTGCCACATCCTTCCCCCATAGAGTAGCCGGGGTTTAAACCACCAGCCTTTCAGTTAACAGCTTAGTACCCAGGGCTGTGCAAAACAATTCAAGTCTTTGATCTTTCCTAAGAGCAGTGGTCCCAGGCAAGGCAGGCATGTCATTTTCCTTTAAGGATTTCCAACTCTGGAATCTGCCATGTCACAAACACCAGTCTTCCCTTTGGAAACAGGATCTCTCTGGTTTCAGGTCCCTTTCTTGAACCTAGCCCATCTTTTCTTCTACATGTGAATATTTTATACATCTTCAGTGAGTGTCAGGAGTCCTGATGGGCATTTTGCAAAGGGGACATCAACACTGATAAAATTCAAAGGTAGATGGTAATATAATCATAACCTTGGTAATTGAAAGTGAATTTCAGGAAAAGAAATGTCCTCTTCTAAAGCCTATCTTCTGTCCATGTGGCCAAGAACAGGCAGCAACGTCACAAAACAAATGTGTTATTTTCCAAGAGGCAGCGCCCTTGCCACCACCACCACCACTATGCATACGAAATAAAGTAAGCCAAGTCAATTATTTTGTCTAAATCCAAGATGTAAATATCTTTTTGTTTGTTTGCTTACAAGCCATAGAAAAAGTATCTCTGGTTGGAACCGAGCACAACAAACAGTCCTTCCATCAAAATAAGATCATGTTCTGCTGCCTTCACCTGCCACTTGGGGTCATCCAACCAGAGCACATACAGCCAAAACAGCTCAGAAGTTTCTGATTTATTTTGCTTTTAGTAAGGCAAAATATATTTGACATTCTCATTTCTATCAGCCTTTTTAAAATTAGGTCAACATTGACTGATGGTATATTACAGCATTCTCACGAAACATATGCGTACTTGATTTATGCAATCCAAGTTTAAATTGCTACAGTTTTGCTAACAATCATGAGATCCAGAGTGAATTACTTAATTCCTACTACTCAATATTCTAGTCAGGGAATTGGGAATAGAGAAGAGAAGACTCTATACCTCATAGAATCACTGAGATGATTAAAGCAGATGTTTGCAAAAGACCTAAAGAGGCCTGATCTCTAACTAGGTGGGTGCTCAGTAAATTGTTGCTAACCATATGTTGGAAGACCAAGAATGCTCTTCAGAAACAAAGATGGCAAGACTGTATCTCCTGTCCTTTTGACATGAAGGGACCCTGGAGAAGGACTTCATAATTGGTAAAGAGGTTCAGAGAAAAAGTTAATGCCCCTCAACAAGCTGGACTGATACAGTGGCTCCAACAGTGAATGCCCACATAATACTTTAATAATTGTGAAAAGTGTACAGGATGGGGCAGTATTTTCTTCTGTTGGACACAGGATCCCTGTTAATCAGAACTACACAGCACCTAACAACAGCAACAATTATATACACTACCACAGATGTTAGAAGCTGGGAGATAAAAATCCAAGAAAAAAAACAGTCCTTCTCTTTAAGGAGTTCTCTCTGCTTTATGGGAAGAGATGATAGATATGCAAGCCAACAACGTACAGTTAGTCCCTGTAGTAAGGACCATATGAGAAGTACCCAAAATACTGGAAGTACCCAGATTATGGGAGAATAGAGGAGGACACCATCCATTCTCCCTGGGGGTACTAGGGAGGTTTTTTAGAGAGACAACATTTCCCAAGCTCTGGAGGGTGAGGTGAGCCACATTTAGATGGGGATGAAGGAACCATTGCAAAAGAAGGAAACTTGAAAAAAAAAAAAAAGACAGTAGGATGGCAAAGTACAGTCCCTGGATTACGGTCAAGAACCAGTCTTCATAAATATTGTAGAATAAATGAACGTACATGAGTGAGTGGTTCATGAGGCCTCAATGCAGTCTTCTGTCATCTCATATTTTAAGTGAATCACAATCATTCAGGAGTTTGCATCTTCCAAAAAGTCCCTTGATATGATATTTGCACTAAGCTATTGTTGTCATTCAGAAAACAGTTTTGTTTTGTTTTGCATATAAGTAATTTCCACCATGTAGACAGAATGGAGCTGTGGTTTCAACAAGAAGGATAACTTTGGGATTTCATCAATGCAACCTACCGTAACACCCATAAAGCCAAAAAAAAAAAAAAAAAAAGACCACTTTGGAGTGCCTGGAACAGATGTAATGTTTTCCCCCTGATACATGTGCTTCAACCTTTGAGTTCAGGAAATTCTTTGAGTTTCATTCTGTTGCAGACTACACTCATTCATCAGTCTGAGTCATTTGATCTGATTGGGTCCAATCTCCCCCTCCTTGGCCCGCCTTCTTTTGCTGCTGAATAAATCATCCTGGGACGGATCCAGGTTGGAGGACGATTTTCATAGGAAAGTTCCATCTGCTTTCAATCCTTCATTTATTCAGGCTGAGTGCTCAGGCCCCCAAGGAGAAAGAATTGAGAAAATAAAGAAGTGTCTTCCACTGCCAAGTTTGCTAATATGGTCATTAGCACGGATGGCTTGGGGCAATGTGGCCTTAGAGAAGGCAATTCCCCCATTGGCTTCTGCTGTTAGCTTGGGTAGGCAGATACAGTCTCCCAGTCCTTCTGGGCCAGTCTGGGCCAGTCTGTTCAAGTCAAGAGAATTATTACCTAGCCTGGAGTTTTAGGCCAGCTGAAGAAGCAGTTGAGTCCAAAGGCATCCTGGAAGGGAAAGCAGGCATTTTCTTTCCCAGAGATGCAGTTTCTGGATTTATTTCAATAAGACCTAGATCACAGAAGTCGAAAGGATTTTCAGGTGTTTTGCCTTTAGCTCTCAACCCAGCCCACCCCAGGAATGGGCCAAGCACTCTGGAAAATGTTCGCTCATTAACAAATTGAATCATCTAAAACCAGATGAAATGTAAACTGGCATTACTTCTGTTTAGAACCCAGCATTTTCTTTTGTTCCCTTTCTTGTCTAGAGGACTGGAAGGGACATACTTGCAGAATGTGTGTCAAATCCCAGAGAACTACAGTGAAAGGATGAGGAGCACTGAAGGTTAGGGCCTTTTTCCCTCTTCTTTCTGGGATTTTCTGAAAGACAGGAGATCTGTTCTGGGGTTAAACCGAAATCCCTGAGAGTGAGAAAGAACAGAAAAGCATTTAATCCCGTGTTTCTGGGGCACATCTAACACAAATAACCCTAGAGATAGTGTGTACGCGTAGGGGGCAGCTAAACCTATTCCTGGTCTGGTCAGCTGAGAAGGGAGGACGAGAGAATAGAGAAGGGGAAAACACTGGCTCAGAAGGGGCGGAGGGGGGCGGCCAGGTGGTTTTTTGGGTTTGCTTGGGACGCCACCGCGAGCCCAGAAAGCGCCCAAGGTCTGACGTCATTGACCATCAGCTGACTGTTCAGGGCCCGGGCTCCACCGGCTTCAGCCGCAGTTGTGGTGGCGGAGGTGGCGGCTACCAAGGCTCCGCCACCTGCAGCCGGCCTCGGGACTGCGGAGGCGGCGTCACTCGCCCTGCAGACCCCGAGACCCCGTTCCGCTTGGCGGTGGCTTGGGCTCATCGCGCCCAGCACGCTGCGCCTTGGCGCGCCCGGGCGCTTTGTTGGCAACCACTCGGCGGGAAACCGGCCCCTGGAAATGCCTTCCCCACCTCCTATGCTTCTACCCTATTAGCGGAGAGAAACTTAGTGTGCGGGATGCGCTGGGAGCGTCCTACAGCTCTCCGGATCCGGATGGCAAAGAGACGCCTGCAGAAAGCTGCCTGCCTCTAAAATCAGGCTTTCTTGAGGGATTTTGCTTTGAGTCTGGAAGTTGGCTTGCTACAAGACGCCGAGTGGTGAGGAAGGCAGGGGACCCTCTATCCAAAGCACTGGGCTCTAGGGTCGGTGGGTAAAGCCGCCTACGAGCCGAGCACCGCACCTGTCCGAGACAGCGGAAGACACTGTCCGCGCGGTCAGCCAGAGCAGTGGCTACTAGCGCGTAGGACAGGCCGGAGGGAGAGCCGGGCGCGGGCGGAGCCGAGCCGCGTCTATCCTCCCCAACCGACCGGCGAGCGCCGCTCAAACCCCGACCGTCAGGGAACAATCTGGAGTCTGCATCGCTGCACCGCCACCCCCACTCCAGCTCTGGGGGCGTGGCTTGGCGTGGGGGCGGGTTCAAGTCGCCGCGGGGGTCTGACCGCTCAGACAAGTCTCCAAATTCCTGCCAGTCGCCGGGTGCCCGCGGAGCGCTCCGGAGCTCCAGGCTAGCACCAAGCAACTTCACTAGATCCCGAGGCGTCTCAGCCGACTTCCACGCGACCTGTCTAGTCGTCCACACCTGACATCCGCGCCCCCGCTGACTTTCGGGGCTTCAGCCTCCAGTCCGCACTAGTGGCTTCTCTGCATCTCGAGCTGGTAGCTTTGAAGAGCTCCACTTTTTCCTTTCCCCGCCTCCCGCTCCTCTAGCTCCGGACCAGATGGTTTCCAAAGGGTGAAGTGAAGGGGATGGGAACTGCGGGTTGCCACCCCGCGAATACACAACTGGAAAAGCCGAACTCGCCTTTTAGCCGAGGTTGGGACCCTGGGACCAGGCCTTCTGCATCTCCGAGGGATGCTTCTGGCCAAAGGCAGTCCTGAGCTGTCGCTCCTCGCTCTGAAAGTGGGGGCAGCCAAGAGCGAGCCGAGGATGGAGCCTCAGCCCACCCTCTCCTCCAAATTAACTGTTTGGTGATTTGTTAGCGCTGAGGCTACCACCTCTCCAAACCCGCTAAGCGTCCGCCACCTGGCGGTCCCCCACTCCTCCCCTCTCTGCCCCCGCCTCAAGCTCCGCCCCGGCTCCCCATCCCGGCGCAATGGAGTTCTCTGAAAGGCGATGTTTCAACCGCAGCTGCTAACTTCGTACCCGCAGCCGCCGCGGGTCACCCAGGCCTGTTCCTCTGCAGCCGCCGAGTGGGCGTCCCAAACCCATTGCTGGAACCAGGAGCCGCCTGCCAGGCGAGCAGCTGAAACGCGGTGACTAGAGTCAAGGCGGCGCCAAGACGCAAAACGCAGAACCAGTCGAGGAGCCGGAACCCGGGAAGGGGCTGCGTGGTTTGGAAAGCCGGATTCTGCGGACAAATAGCCGCGGCTGCCGCGCTCCCAAGCTGCGCGGCGCGCAAGGACGCAGAAGTCAGCTGCGGTCTTCTTGGTGCCCTTTGCCCCCCGCGCACTATGACTTGACCTGCTCGTCCCCTGCCCAGGGCTCTTGGCAGCAGGAGGCCAGGGAGTTGAGCACTGGCCACCAAGCCCCCGCCAGGCCTCCTCTGGGTCTTTGGGCACCCCGGGCCCGGCTGTATCCCGCGGGTCGGCGCTTTCCTCCTTGAGGCCTGGTGCCATGGAGCTCTCGGATGTGCGCTGCCTTAGCGGCAGCGAAGAACTCTACACCATCCACCCGACGCCCCCGGCCGGCGACGGCGGGAGCGGGTCCCGGCCTCAGCGGCTGCTGTGGCAGACGGCGGTGCGGCACATCACCGAGCAGCGCTTCATCCACCCGCACCGCGGCGGCAGTGGCAGCGGCGGCGGCGGGAGCGCAAGCTCGGACAAAAGCGCAGACCCTGCGGTAGGCGGCCCCAACCACCACGCGCCGCAGCTGTCCGGCGACTCGGCGCTGCCCCTCTACTCGCTGGGCTACGGGGAGCGCGCGCACAACACTGGCGGCATCAAAATTTTCCCGGAGCGCCGAGGGAGCGGCAGCGCCAGCGGGGGCGGGGGCGACTTGGGTTTCCTGCATCTCGACTGCGCCCCGAGCAACTCGGATTTCTTCCTCAGTGGGGGCTATAGCTACCGAGGGGTCATTTTCCCTACGCTGCGCAACTCCTTCAAGTCGCGGGATCTGGAACGCCTCTACCAGCGCTATTTCCTAGGCCAGAGGCGCAAATCCGAGGTGGTGATGAACGTGCTGGACGTGTTGACCAAACTCACCCTCTTGGTTCTCCACCTGAGCCTGGCCTCAGTACCCATGGACCCTCTCAAGGGCATTCTGCTGGGTTTTTTCACTGGCATCGAGGTGGTGATCTGCGCCCTGGTCGTGGTCAGAAAGGACACCACCTCCCACACGTACCTGCAGTACAGTGGCGTGGTTACCTGGGTGGCCATGACCACCCAGATCCTGGCAGCAGGCCTCGGCTACGGGCTCTTGGGTGACGGCATTGGCTACGTGCTCTTCACCCTCTTCGCCACCTACAGCATGGTGCCGCTGCCGCTCACCTGGGCCATTCTGGCCGGCCTGAGCACCTCGCTTCTGCAAGTGGTCCTCCAACTGGTCATCCCCAGACTGGCGGTCATTTCCATCAACCAGGTAACTTCTACTTTCTCCAGGGGCTTCTAGAGAGCCAGAAACACCTCCCTCGCTTTGTGACCTCTCCCCCAGGCCAGCCTGGCGGTTGATTTACACCTACTTTACACCTAGGAGGCCTGAGGTGTTAATGGGAGCCATCTCTTTCTTTCTGAGGGATCAAAACCCCTGAGCTGGAGAATAGGGACCCTGCAGGATAGAGCGCTGCCCCATAGGGTTCTCAAGGTTGTCATCTTTATGGTTGTGAACTGCCCCCTCCTTCTCCTGCTTATTAGCAGGTGAGCGCTTAACCACCGCGCCACCAGGGCCCTTTTCTTTAAGGGCAACGAAATTCCATATTGCCTCAGAATTTCGTTTAACGTCACCCTTCCTGTATGATTCTGGGATTGATTCTATTCTGACACCTGTTAGAGATGGGGAGGAGAAGCACTCCAATTTAGAAAGTGACCAATTCTTTAAAGGCTTTACTTTTAAAGTCACACTAGGAGTTGGATGTTTGTACGTCTCCATGCCATAAGCCCTCAGTTCTACAAGGAAGGAGGGCCCACGTTTGTGGGGTGTATACTAATTGCCATTTCTGGGTTATTACTTACATGCTATCTCACCCCATCCTCCAGCAATGCTATGAGACATGTTTCATTAGGGAATGTTTTATTGCCTTGGGGATCTGAGATACTGTGTATTCATTCTTATTACAGTCTCCAGTCGACGTTCAGGAATTGAAGGGCAGGAGGACAGAACTGCAGGAGGAATGCAGTTTTGCTGAACTGCTAAGGGACATTTTGATGTCCATGGTTTGAAATGATATTTGAGGGCAATATCATTGACTCTGTAGGGCCCTTTTTCCTTCGATCCCACTTTCTATCCCTCCCCATTAATTATAGATGTCTATGAGAACACAGTTCCCCTGGTCTGGGGATGAGAGTGTTGAGTGATGACTTCATTGTTTAAATTCATGGTAAGCAATAAATAGATAAATAATGGTGGGACATTTTCTTTGCCAAATGTCTGGAAGATACGAGGAGGGTTAATTTAGGAGCTTCTAGAAAACCAGGGAAACCTGTCAACTGAAGTGTTTTCAAACAGCAAGCAGATGGGAGGGGCTTGGGCCAGAGGCTACCTGTATGGATGGAGTGCCCTGCCTCAGAGCCATTTGTGCTCCATTGTTGTTACTGTTGTTGTCAGCTGCCATCCAGTTGGTACCGAGAACAAAACACTGCCCGATCCTGGGCCAGCCTCACTACTGTTGCCATGCTTGAGTCCATCGATGCTGCCACTTGGCCAATCCATCTCAC
The DNA here is from genome assembly GCF_000296735.1 of Chrysochloris asiatica. Lineage (NCBI taxonomy): Eukaryota > Metazoa > Chordata > Mammalia > Afrosoricida > Chrysochloridae > Chrysochloris > Chrysochloris asiatica. The sequence goes on along the minus strand of NW_006408519.1, from coordinate 39,276,139 downwards.
TGGGCGTCCTTCCTCTTTTTCTCTGACTCTCCACCCTACCAAACATGATATCCTTCTCCAGCGACTGGTCCCTCCTGACAATATATCCAAAGTATGAGAGACCAAGTTTGGCCATCCTGGCCTCCAAGGAGCACTCTGGCTGCACTTCTTCCAACACGGATCTGTTCGTTCTTTTGGCAGTCCATGACACTTTCAATATTTCCTCCATTGTGTCCCATTAAAAGCTTACAATTCCTCCTCCCCCCTTGTCGTTGGGCTTGAGTGGATGGTTCTTAGACTGACCAGGTACTACACCTCTGAAAATTGCTCATGATTTTTGGGATTTAGACTCTTCTTGATGAGTCTATATTCATGTGTTCAGTTTCCTTATCTGGCTGGCTGCTTTTACATTGATTTTAAAGGTCTTTCTGGTTAAAGCTAAGAGTATGAAAAGTACATGAATGTCATCATCAGACACAAAATGGGGATCACAGAACCTCTCTGAGTATGGTTGGATCAGACAATAATAAAAACCTTCTCAAATCATATAAACCAGCCTCAGTTTGGGAAGAGGAAATCACTTTCTTTCTTTGGGATTGTATACACTTGTATTTTCTTCCTTGTATTTTAAAATCCTGTTTGCATGTAAGTCTAAACCCCAATATCTTCTAAATCTCTTGTTTCCAAGTTCTCACTCTCTCTCTCTTTTGGATGTGCTTTATTGTGTACCTGTTGTTGTTGTTAAATGCTGTAGAGTCATTTCCGACTCATATCTGTCTTATACAGAGTTTCTGAGGAGCAGCTGAAGAGTTTGAACCACTGACCAGGCAGTTCAAACTGACCTTGTGGTCCAGTGTTTATCCCACAACATCACACCAGTACTCCTAGGTGTCAGCAATGCCTCTCCCCACAGCCCTCTTCTTCTTCTCATCTCCGTTTCCTTCTTCCTTCCTCTCTTCTTCTTTCTTATCTCACTATCTCACTTGAAGATGTCTTCACAACCGATTCCTTCAGCTACTCAAAGATCTGAAGAAAACTCAAGCTATTATAACCCACTACTTGTCACGTGGCTGCCTCCTTTGGTACACATTACTAAAAACTTCACCAACTAAGTTTGGAAGAGTGTTTAGAATAACACATCTCGAGTGGCACATGATGAATATTCTTAAGTTCTAAGTATAGAGATCCTTTTCTTGCCAAATGAATCCAGAAAGTAAATTTTTGCTCCATATTTGTTTTCTACTCTACTCAAATACTACCAGATGGGAGAAGATTAAAAATAATTCCCAAGTGCCTTCCTACTCCCACCCGATCATAAACAATTCTCCACTGTGAAAATCAAGAGCCCAGTCCGGTACATACACGCGAACAGTGCTCATTCAGCTTTCTGTTTGGGTAGGAATTGTGGATAAATCCTTGGGTCCTAGGTTCAGTTACCTTCTACTAGTTCCTGCAAGTACAACCAGAGCCCAGTCCCTTCTCTTAGGTGTTGAAAAGGCCTTGGCGCCTTTGGTTGCAAAACGTTGACTTTGGCGCCCTCTAGGGGTCCAAGCTTCCTTCCTAGCTCTTGCTATATTGCAAGACTGGAAGAATTAATCAATTTGAATAATGTTTTAAATGTATGATTTTGAATGGACCTCTTTGGCTTTGCTGGAGCCCTGGTGATGCTCTGCTGCTAACTGAAACTTTGGTACTTTGAACCCACCACCCACTCTGTGGGAGGAAGATGAAGAATGGGTTTCCCCGAAGATGCCAGCCTTGGAAACCCTACGGAGTCCTTCTGCTCTGTCTTATAGGGTCGCTGTGGGTTGCTGTCAACTTGACGACCATGAGTGTTTAGTTGTCCATGCTTGGTGATATCCAAAGCATACTTAAAACCTTCTAATAACCTTTCCTAGTAATTAAAACAAAATCTAAATTCTTCCCAAGGCTGATTCAATCCTCTGCATGCCGGTACCTGTTTATCTCTGCAGTCTCATCTCCTCGGGCTCCCAATAATATCCCAAGCTCATGCCTACTTCTGGATCTTTGTGCTTTCTGCTTAGAGCACTTTTCCCCAGGTTCTCACAAGACTGACACATCCTCACCACTCTGGATTCAGTTTCAGTGCTACTCTCCAGACTTGACGTGTTCTGTTTGATTTTGGTGGTGGTGGTGTTCTATTTGGTAGCACATACACTCTCTGAAATGATTCTATCTCTTTGTACATGGAGTTTCTCACCCTCCCCCCCACACACTATCACCACTATACAAACTCCTCTCATGCAAGTGTACTGTCAATAACACTCACTTGCATCTAGAAAAACTCCAAGCACATTTTTTGTTGTTCTTAAATGCTGTTGAGTCACTTCCAACCCATAGCGACCCTGTATAGTGTTTCCAAGGAGTGGCTAGTGAGTTTGAACCGACCTTGCCGTTCAAGCTGACTTTGCAATCCAGCACATTAACCCACAGTGCCACACTAGGACTCCTCCAAGAATATGTTGTTGTTGTTAGGCGCCATCGAGTCGATACCGACCCATAGTGACCTTATGCACAGCAGAACAAAACACTGCCCGATCTTGAGCCAACCTCACTACTGTTGCTACACTTGAGCCCATTGATGCTGCCACTTGGCCATTCCATCTCGTTGGGGGTCTTCCTCTTTTTCTCTGACCCTCCACCTTACCAAACACGATATCCTTCTCCAGTGACTGGTCCCTTCTGACAATATGTCTGAAGTATGGGAGATGAAGTTTGGCCATCCTGGCTTCTAAGGAGCACTCTGGCTGAACTTCTCCCAACATGGATCTATTGGCTCTTTTGGCAGCCCACGGCACTTTCAATATTCTCCTCCATCGCCATAACTCAAAAGCATCAATTCTTCTACGGTCTTCCTTATTCACTGTCCAGCTTTCATATAGCAGTCAATAAATTAACAGTCCCTGAAGGAACAAAGGCTGTTCATGGCATGAAACCCACCACCCACGGCCATCAAGTAGATTCCAAGTCCTAGTGACCCAGTATGACAAAGTAAAACCTGCTCCAGAGGGTATCATCCCAAGCTGTAAATCTTCAAGGAAACACACTGGCACACCTTTCTTCTTTGAAATTGCTGGTCAGTTCAAACCACCAACCTTCTGGATAGCAATTCAATGCCTAGCCCACCATACCACTTGCTGCTGTTGTTGTTGTTATGTGCTGTGGAGTCGGTTCCGACTCATAGCGACCCTATACAGGGTTTCCGAGATTGTAAGTCTTTACGGGAGCAGAAAGCCTCATCTTTCTCCTGCGGAACAGCTGGTAGTTTCGAACTGCTGACCTCGTGGTTCACAGCCCGATTCGTAACCACTACGCTACCATACCACTAGGAATCCTTTATTCATGGCATAGGGAATATTATGAAATAAGAAGTGCCCTGAGACTGTGTTCTTGAAAGCTTTACATACATGCACGAGTCATATGTGTAATATAGTTGTTTACACATGAACATGCTTTAGAGAAACCAAAGCACAGTTTGGTCTCATCCTTAACATTTGTAGGGTGCTGTAGGTATGACTGAGCACTTTGTGGCACTGTAGTATCAGCACTGGACTGCAAACCGTAAGGTCAGCAGTTCAAACCCATCAGTTGCTCCTTGGAAACCGTACGCAGGGTCTCTGAATCAAAAGCGGCTTGATGGCACTTGATGGCACTTAATAACAGCAAGCATGTTCACACGCATTAGTACATCTCATTGTGACACATAGATGGGATCGTGTTTCATTTTCATTTCAGAAATGAAATGGCAAATTCTCTGAAATGTTAACAGGATGTTCCCAAGATTTTGACTCTAATAAGTGATAGAGGCAGTGTTGAAACCCAGGCTCCAGTGCCAGTCAGTGTTCATAACCCTTCAGGGGTAGTATTCCACACACATGAGCATTTGCAATGGTCCAAAAGCAAGGAGTACCTGTCTCAACTGTTCAAGAAAGTAATACTCCACGTAACACATGGGTTAACACTTACTGAAAAATCCAAGGGAAATGATGAGGAAAATGACTGACTTGTGGAGACAGGTGATTTTGCAGCTAGCTCATCATTTTGCTCAGCTCGACACAACTTTGTCTAATGAAGGCCATAAACCCTGGACTATCATCTGTCTCTGCATTCATCTGGAGGCCCTCTTAGAGGATGGCTTGCATTTAACTTAGCATTTTTAAGAATCGGGAAATTAAAATGAGAGCATAGTGTCACTGTGCCTCGGCAGCAGTGATACTGCCCAGAAAATGACATTTTCTACAATAACAGATGAGCCAATGATCGTGTTCCCCAAGTCTAAACACTAGTCATCTGCCCATTCTCTCTCCCTTACAAAGCCTTTACTTCTCTGTAACAACCAAGCTGCAGCAGATCTCTGTAGATGCTCAGTGTGAGGAGGCAGAGCTGTGTGTTCATTTAGATCAATGGGTACTTTCCACTATACATACAAGGTGGACCCTCAAAGAGAGCTACCTAGGAGCTCTGTTACCATTAGCAGACGATAGATGCTTCCTCCATTCAGTTATAGCAAGCTGAAGCCATCAAATCGTCATCTGGTCCTGTTACAACCTTATAATCTGATAGGGCTGGACCACTGTAATCCACAAGGTTTTCATTGGCTCATTTTCAGACGTAGATTTCCAGGCCTTTTTGGAACGTGTTCATCAGCATATAAGCTTCCACTGACAGGTGTGATTGTGAATGAGATGCATTGGCTTGGAACTGACCCGGGTCTCCATCAGGGGAAGTGAGAATCTCACTACTGAATCACCTGCCCAATTGTCAGTTGTCGTGGAGTTGGTTCTGACTCATGATGGCCCCTGGGGTTTCCGAGTAGAACTGCCTTTTGTAGCACTTTCATGACTGCCACCTTTCCAAATCTAGACTGGCAGACCTTTCTTCCCAAGCACATTTTGGTGAATCAGAACCGCTAACCTTTCTGAGAGTAGCTTAGTACTTAATTCACCATTTGTACCATTCAGGGCTGCAGTTACTCCTCCTTGGGGAAGGAGTTAACACACCTTTCAGTCTGTGACTCAACCTCCTAAGTGTGCTTTGTTATTCTGAGACACTGGTTTGTTCTTGCTGTTTGTTTTCTATTTCGTAAGCAAACTTTTACCCATAGGACAATTCATCACCTAATGACATCATATACAGAAAATGATTACTGATGAGGTTCTGTTTGCTGGATTTTTTCACCGCTAGACAGAGTCTAAGCTAATGCTGTCATTAGCATTTTGTTGCTTTTGTTGTTGTTGTTAAGTGCCGTCGAGTCGGTTCTGACTCATAGCGACCCTGTATAGGGTTTCCATGGAGCAGCTGGTGGGTTTGAACTGCTGACTCTGTGGTTCACAGACCATTGCTGATCCTACAGCGCCACACCAGGAGTCATTAGCATTTTACCCTGTTTTAATTGCTTGTGACGAGACTATGAACTACCTAACATTTGGAAGTCACCTCGATCTCATTCTTCAGCTCATTAGTGGGAAGACAGTGAAAATCATTTAGTTATTGGGGAACTGAGAGGCAGCAATATTTAACCTGAAAGATTGCTGCATGATGCTGTTCTCTTGGGGATTTTAAAATGTTCCAGCCAGTGGCTAATGAGGCTCCTGGAGCTCTTGGTGAGGCAGATAGCAGATGTGTCAGAGAAAAAGTGATCTCTCCAACATAGGTCTGCCACCCCAGGCTCCAGGAATGCAAATCCAGGCAAGTTAGCTCTCAAGGTCATGCTGTTGGACTTGAATTTCTCAGACAGCACTTTCCTTCCTGGCTTATACACTCATCAAACAGTTGAGGTTTGAGCCAGAAAAATATGATTTAAAGCATGATCCTTCCATTTGAATAATAACGCAGGACATTTTCAGTTTACCATTTGGTTTTTTAAAAACCTCCTTGGAGAAAAACCCTTGTTTGTCCTGGGCCAGAACGTGGTATGTGGTACGAGCAGGTGGAGGTCAGTTAAGAGACGTCGTCTGTGTCTCTGGCTTCCATATTCATTTCTGATCATGGAAACACGAATTGACTTCACAGTAGAGATCCAAGTATAGGGTGAACGAGAAACCTTTACAAAATATGAACTTAAATGTCTGGATTTTATGTCCTTCTGTACTTCATACCCCCAAGAAGGAACCACAGTGAGTCCCTTTGGAATTCTGGATGGTATAAATGGTTAAGTGCTGGGCTACTAACCCAAAGGCTGGTGGTTCAAATCCATCCAGACGTGCTTGGAAGAAAGGCCTGACCATCTGCTTCCAAAACACCACAGCCGTGAAAGCCGTAGGAGTGCAATTCTACTCTGACACACATGGGGGCGCCATGAGTCGGGATGGACTCAAAGGCAAATGGTAGTTAATGTTAGGCAGACAGCATGTAACTGTAATTGCCCCAATTTGGTAGTTTGTATCAAGGTATAAATACTCCAAGACATAATATTCACAAATCTTCATTAAATGAGTATGATTAGGTTCCGCTTTCATGCACCTCAAAAAGTCAGCTATGCAAACCACCATTCGCTCTAAGGAAGAAAGATTCCGCTCCCGTGAAGATTGTTGTTGTTGTGATGTGCCATGAAGCTGTCTCTAATTCTTCCCAACCCCTATGTACAAGAGAATGAAATAATGCCCTGCCCTCTGCCATCCTCACAATTGTTATGTTTGAGGTAGTTATTGATGTCACTGTGTGTAGGAAGCTTATTGGGGGTCTTCCTCATTTTCACTGACCCTCCACTTTTCCAAGCATGATGTCCTTCTGCATAAAGATGACCTGGGGAACCCCACAGGGCACTGTCATTCTGTCCTGTAGGGTTGACATTGGTGAAAAGACTTGAAGGCTATACGTTTAGGTTTTGCATTTATAGTTTTAGTGAACATTAAAAAAAAAAAGTTGTATCTCTCTATTTTTGTACATTTTCCGTTAGCAAATTCATATAGACTCTAAAAGACATAATTGCCGCATCTCAGCCTATCTGAGAAAAATACCTTTCAAAAACAGCTGTGAGTGTCAACCTTCCCAAGAGGTTCCGGCAAATGCCAGGAAATGGAAACATTATTCTCTTTTACTAGTGAAAAAATAGCCGGAGAATGTCTTTTTTTTTTTGCTTTTCTTCCAGTTTTGCGGGAGAGAATGGGCTTTTGCAAAGGATATTTTTAATGACTACTGAATTGAACCATTAAACCTCTCCAGCTTTAGCCTATAGACACCTTTGCCCTGGGGGTTACAAAGAGTCTCGGAGCCTGCGTGTTTTAGGGAGTGTGGTAAAATAATTGTGTGCTGTGTGTGCTTTGTGAGATTGAATTATGAATTTGTTTTTCTTCATATGCAGTAACATCACCTGACAGATCTCTGTGGCTCAGAGCATAATTAGAGGAGAACTGGGAAGACTGGGCGGACTTTGCTTCTGAGGCTGTGGCTACAATGTCATGCTAAGTAGGGCAAATGCACTAGCATATTTACACTTCAGTGATGGATGGCATTTTAAGAGCTCATCAAAAAACAAGGGAAACCAAGCAGAAAGATGCGAGATTAAATAAAAAAGCCGTTTACCCCAAATTCAGTGCTATTAGCAAATTGTAATCACCTACTGTGACATTTCACTGTTGTCTAAATATTTCTGAGGATGCTGGTCTTTTCATTTCACAAGTGGGTCTCTCTGAATTGATCTTACATGTGTTTATTTTCAGTACATAGGAGACACTTGCCACATTTTTCTCGAACCTTCCCTTTCACCAACCAACAAGGTTGATTCTCTGAATGAATGTCCCATCTGTCTAGATTATCCCATGGGACCACATACCATATCCACTCTATCTTTGCTCATTCTCTGGGCTAGAATTCAAGGTAGCAGGAGCTGAAGGTTGGAAGCGCTGGAGAATTTGTATAAGGCATAGGTTTGAACCTCAGTGAGGAAGAGGATGGGTTATGTAAATAGATAGGTCTTCCTGGGATTGGAGTAGAGGAATGTTGTTGTTCCCAGCCAGCCGCAAGGAGCAGAGCAGAGGAAGCAGGGATATCTGCCCAGTGCTTCCCCAGGAAATGTAATTGGATTTACACACTCAAATTATATCATGTGCGTTGTGTTTATAAAGGACTATTTTAGGAAGTGAGGTCACTTAAACAGCACTCCAGAAGCCAGCTCTTCCCTTTGCTGTTGCTGCTGCGAGCTTTTTCACAGCCAGCCCTGCGGGGTAGAGGAAGGCACCAAGGAGATGCATTAACCTTTGAGATGCCAGACATTCTGCCCGACTTTCTGAAAGAAGCCTGACAATATCCTGGTAGGAGAACTGTCATTATGCTGGTGAATAGAAGTCTCTGGCTATCTTCTCAACAAACAAACATGGCTCCACACACTCTGTGTTTCCAGACAAAGCTGTTTCTTTGCTACATTTGCAAAGGATTATATAAATGGACTGAGACTTGAATTTCACTCAGCTGTTGCTGTTCTTTTTGTTGTTGTTGTCAGGTGCCAGCGAGTTGGTTTTGACTCATAGCAACCCCATGTACAACAGAACAGAACCCTGTCCAGCCCTGCACCACCCGCAAAACGTTTTCAATGCCTGAGGTCATTGTTGCAGCTACTGTGTTAGTCCATGGTGTTAAGGGTCCTCCTCTTCTTCTCTGGTGCTCTGCTTTATCCAGCATCATCTTCTTCTCCAGGTCTGGTCCTTCCTGATACTATGCCCAAAACGCATCAGATGAAGTCTCATCATCCTAACTTTTAAGAATGCTAATTATACTTCTTCCAAGATGTATGTGTTATTCTGACAGTCCATGGTATATTTCATATTCTTCATCAATACCGTAACTCAAGTGCTCAATTCTTCTTCAGGTTTCCTTGTTCATTATCTACATTTCACAAACATAAAGCATGGTTTGGATCAGGAGGACCTTAATCCTCAAAGCGACATCTATGCTTTTTAACAATTTGAAGAGATGTTTTGCAGCAGATTTATTCAGTATAATACATCATTTGATTTCTTGAATGCTGTTTCCATGGATGTTGATTACAGATCTAAGTCAAATGAAATCCTTGACAACTTCAATCTGTCCTCCATTTATCATGATGTTGCTTATTGGTCCAGTTGTGAGGATTTTTCCCCCATTTAGTTAGATCATATATTTTCATATGTATAATACCTTGCACATTCATTAGTTTCTTTCTTCCCCATCCCTCCTACTTCACCTATTGCTAAATATGCTTAAATTACGATGTTACTAATTGCAATATATCTTGCAAGCACAGAATTCTCGTACATCAGAAAATGATAAAATTATACAAGACAAAGATGTGCTCTAGATGTCCAATTAAATCATATTATATACAGTGAGTAGAGTCCTGGTGTGGCATTGCAGGATAATGCACTGTATCACAAGGTCATTCTGAACTGCAATATCAGATGTTCAAATCCACCAACTGCTCCTCAGAAACCCTATACAGGGTTGCTATGAGTCGGAACTGACTTAACAACACTTACCAACAGCAGCAATACAATGAGTGAAATTCCAAAATAGCCATCTCTATTCTACCTAAGTAGAGCTGGTAAGCAGAGTGGTTATGAGTCGGGCTGCTCATCTCATGGTTTACCAGCAGTTCCACAGGAGAAAGATGAGGCTTTCTGCTCCCATTAAGATTTACAGCTTTGGGAACTCTATACAGAGTTGTTATGAGTCAGAATCGACTCCACGGCACACCACCACTATGGCGCCACCACCCTACCGAAAGTGCATACTGAGGGGAAACATTCACAGGAGACCAGACTATTAACTACTGCATTCTGTAAACCATCCACACTTGTCCTGCATCAATTGCTTTCCCGGTTGACTGGAGCAAACAACTTCAGAATCTTTTCTTCATTTTTTAATTATTTACTCTCTGTGTGTGCACATGTGATTACATGTTGAATACACATAATTGCTTATAGAGAGGACTCAAGATCAGGGAATGAAAAATCAAAGTAGATTTCTTGAATGCAAAGCATGTGGAGAAGAATTGTTGTTGTTAGGTGCCACCGAGTCGGTACTGACTCATAGCGACCTTATCTATGCACAACAGAAGGAAACATTGCCCAGTCCTGGGCCGGTCTCACAGTTGTGGCTACGCATTGAGTCCATTGCTGCTGCCACTATGCCAATCCATCTCATTGGGGGTCTTCAGCTTTTCACTGACTCTCTACTTTATCAAGCACAATGTCCTTCTCTAGGGACTGGTCTCTTCTGATAATATGTACGAAGTATGAAAGACAAAGGCTGGCCATCCTGGCTTCTAAGGAGTATTCTGATAGTACATCTTCCAACACAGATTGGTTTGTTCTTTTGGGATTCCATGGTACTCTTAATATTCTTCTCCAACACCATAACTCAGATGCATCAATTCTTCTATGGTCTTCCTTATTCGCTGTCCAACTTTCACATGCATATGAGGTTATTGAAAATACCATAGTTTGGGTCAGGCAAACGTTAGTCCTCAGAATGACATCTTTGCTGTTCAACGCTTTAAAGACGTCTTCTGCAGCAGATTTGCCTAATGCATTACATCATTTGATTTCTTGACTGCTGTTTCCATAAATTTTAACAAATGAAGTCTTTAACAACTTCAATCTTTTCTCCATTTATTTTGATGTTATTTATTGGTCCAGTTGTGAGAATTTTGTTTTCTTTACATTGAGGTGAAACCCATACCAAAGGCTGTAGTCTTTGGTCTTCATCAGTATCTGCATATCACAAGTTGTTAATGAATCTTCCTGTAATCCTGATGCCACATTCTTCTTCATATAATCCAGTTTCTTGGATTATTTGCTCAGCATACAGATTTAGTAAGTACAGTGAACGAATACAACCCTGGTCCACACCTTTCCTGGTTTTAAACCATTCAGTGTCCCTTTGTTTTGTTAGAATGACTATCTCTTGGTCTGTGGACAGTTTCCTCATGAACACAATCAAGTGTTTTGGAACATTCATTCTCTGCAATGTTGTCCATAGCTTGTCATGATTCACACAATAAAAAAACCTTAGCATAGTCAATAAAGCACAGGTAAACATCTTTCTGGTATTCTCTGCTTTCATCCAAGATCCATCTGATGTCAGCAATGACATCCTTTGTCCCACATTCTCATCTGAATCAAGCCTGAACCTCAGGCAGCTCCCTGTGAATGTACCGTTGCAGCCGTTTTTGAATTATCTTTAGCAAATTTTTACTGTCATCTGATATTGTTGATATTGGCTGATGATTTCCATATTCTGTTGGGTCACCTCTCTAGGTACAAATATGGATCTCTTCTAATCAGTTGGCTAAGTAGCTGTCTTCCAATTAGCTGAAAGCATACAAAATCCAAGAGAACAAACAAATGGAAGAAACCTGGAAGAGGGGACACAATTGCTGCCCTCCAATATTTTGGGGTACTGCTCTGACAAGGAGATTGGTAATTTTCCAAGTGTCTCCACAGGGACAGAACCAAAACCACTGGATGAACATTATTTCTCAAGACATTTTTATTTCTTAAACGATGAGGGTTTTTAACAGAGAGCTCTTCAGGAGTTTGCTTTGTGACATGTTGGGCTCCTTGGCATGGGATTCTTCAAGGAAAAGGGTTCAGTTACCCATCAGGGGCTTCATAAAGGAGGGTCCTGGACAGGGAGATCTTTTCCTCAAGGTCAGTTAAGAACCGTTGGTTGCATCTCTAGCCATCAAGTCTGCTTTGCAGGCAGGAAGAAGAAGAAAGAGAAGGGCAAAAAGCTGAAATGGTAAAAGGGCACATGCTAGCTGAAGGTGCCTCCCTTTTAAGGAATTTTTTCCTGGGATTCCTGCCCAAGAACGCATGTGTGTATTTCAGGAACCAGAACTGTGTCACACCCTCCCTCAAATCCGCAAGGGAGAACTGGAAAGTTGCTGGCCCAACTTCTAGAATCAGAATTATATGAGGGAGAAGGAGAGTTGAGTAATGAGTAGGTACGTTGATTCCTTCTTGGTCCTCTATCACCCTGGTTGAGAATTACAACACCAATACCCTGTTCAGGCCTACTTGCTTTATGGTACACCTAGAGTCAGGCACACCTAGAGTCACTTCTTTGTTTGACTTGACCTCTCACTGTTGCTCCATTTTGGTCACCATCTGATATTCTCCATTGGCCCACTCAGGGCAAGAAGGACTCTCACCTTTTCCTCAGATTCCTGACTGTCCATTCCTAGGGTGGTCTGCCTCACTCCTAAGGGGAGGGAATGAAACAAAGTGAGTTGGCTTTGCTGAGCATTAAAAAAAACCCAAAAACAAACAAACAAACCCTGTTGCCATGGAGTCAGTTCTAACCATGTGGAACCCCTGGGTGGTAGAAATGGTTAACACACTGAGCTGCTAATTGAAAGATCAGAAGTTCGAGACCACCTTTAGGTCCCTATGAAGAAAAATTTGGTGCTCTACTTCCAGAAAAACCGCCATTGAACATCCTATAGGGCACAGTTCTACTGTGACATACAACATATTGCCATTGCTGAGCGTGGGGTTGTTAGTTGCCATTGAATCACTTCTGATTTTTACAACAACCTCACAATCATGGGCCCCTGGGTAATTCTGCAATCTTCCTTATTCTGTAGTTTAAAATGTATTACCTAAAGGCCACTTTGTATCCTAACTAAAGCAGTTTCTCTGTAAAAGCAAAATAAGTATTGGAACCCAGTACAGTTGCCTAAAACACACTATATCAAGTTCAAGAAATCTTATTAGTATGTCTTGTTTTTAATTGTGTGGAACATTTCCCCACTCACTTCATTTTTCTCCTGTCAATTAGTGCAAGAATCAAAATAAAAATCAATAAGAGCCAGCAGTGTCTTTTCTTCTAAGCGCAAAGTCAAACACCCCCATCGCTTGGGCACGCTTCCTAGCCTATCCCAGCTGGGTAGCTCACTTAAGGATGGTTCATGGCCTCAGAAAGACAGTCTTCACTAAGAACCAAATCTCTCCTTTCTATTTATAAGACCAAGATACCACCTTTGTCTTGCTAGGTGAATAATGATGTCATATGCATCTCTTGTCTGTTGGGGCTGTGCCCAAGTCATCTCAGCCAGAGAAAACTGTGCCAGAGGACGATCAGAGACATTTGTGAAATTCTGTAGGCTTCTCATTTCCTTCAAAACTTAGAAACCACAGACCCTCAGGGACTTTGGTCAAATGACTTTGGTTTCTTCATACCTAAAAGGTTTGTGAGGATTTCCATGCAGCCCAGACTGGATTGGCTATTCTTTTCCTGGGAGCATGATCAAGGACTCAACAACTAGTTAGAAGGCTGGCAGTTTGAACCCACCCGGATGTGCCTAGGATGACATACCTAGCAATCTGCTTCTGAAAGGCCAGAGCTTTGAAAACCCTCTGGGGCAGTTCTACTCTGCACACACAGGTTGGGACTGACTTAACATCAATTAACACCAATATGGTCATCATAGTTTTTAACCAGGGTGTCCAAACAGCCACAGGTTGTGTGGCTGTTTGCCTCTGTGTGTCTCTCACCATGGGGCCTGTGGGCTTCATAATGGCTGGGAATGTACCCGAGTCACTAGGTCTGTAGAACATTCTAGTCTAGGGTTAGTTATAGAATGTTCTTTCTCCAATTCTGCAGTGAGTTAAAATGTGTGTCTCCCCCCTCCCCCCCCCCCCCCCCAGCCAAATTATATGTTTAAGTCCTGATGTCTGGAACCTGTGAACATGATGCTATTTGGATATAGAGTCTTAGCTGACATAATCAAGTTAAGATGAAGTCATATTGAATCAGTGTGTGCTCTAACCATGTGGAACCCAATGACTTGTGTCTTTATAAGAGAGAGAAGAGAAAGCTTTGCACATAAAGACATACACAGACATTTCCAGACGGGAGATGGTCATGTGAAGATGGAGTTAGAGGTTGGAATGATGCCTCTACAAGCCAAGGAATGCCAGAATCAACTAGAAGCTCAGAAGAAGCTAGGGATGGTTCTCCTCTGGAGACTCTGGCAGGTGCATGTCTCTATCAACACCTGAGTGCTATGGATGGTTAACATGCATAGCTGCTGACTGGAAACTGGATATGAAAATTTCCAAAAGTGCCTTGGAAGAAAGTCCTGGTGATCTGCTTCTGAAAAATCAGCCATTGAATACCCTATGGAGCACACTTCTGCTCCGACACACATGTGACTGCCATCTGTCAGAATCATTGACAACTGACGTCCTCAGAAGGCACACCTGAGATTGTCCATCTACTCCAGTGCATCAAGATCACTCAGCGTGTCATGGATTCGTATTAATTCCTCCCGGCTCTGACATCCTATCTCTGTACATTTCTGAAGTTCCTAACTGTTGTTGTTCTTATTAAGTACTGTCCAGTTGATTCTGACCCATAGTGACCCTTTATATGGTTTCTGAGGAGCGGCTGGTGAGCTTGAACCGCTGACCTTGCAGTACAAACCAACTTTGCAGTCCAGTGCATTAACCCATAGCACTACACCAGGACTCCAAGTTCCTAACAGCCCTGAGGGTTTTTTTATCCACATGACTTACAATGAATGTGATGGGGGCGTTTCTGATGTACCTCAAAAGGTGCATCTTTATGGACGAAGATTGCCTCATCTTTCTCCAAAGGAGTGACTGGTGGGTTTGAACCACTGACTTATCAGATAGTTCAACACCTAACCCATTCCACCATTAGGACTCATGTCATTAGAGGGTATTTAACATTTAATCTGTACTGCTGGTCTCATTACATGGGTACCATGAGTTACAAAATTGAGTGTCATTTCAGCCATTGGATTTTTTTCAAAGGGAACAGTGATTGGGATATTTAATTGACAGATAATTATTTCCTTTGGATATTTAATGAGTGACTTGGTGCTTGTCAGAATTGCCTGTCTGGCTTTTTCAAAGTGTGCATACCAACTGTGATCAACAAACCATTGTATGTCAGTATTGTCCCACAGTGATTGTGTTGGGCATTTATGGTCACAATATCCACAATCAGGAGCCTGGCTCTTGTAGATGCCTCTCATGTGTTTATGACCCCAGGAAACAGATAATGGGATCTTGAGAAAGTCACTTAATTCCACTGTGCATTGGCTACTTTGTCCACAATAAGATGAGAATCAGATAAACATTGAGTCTAGACTGACTCATGGCAGCCCTGTGTGTGTCAAGAGTAAAACTATGCACTGTAGGGTTTTCAGTAGCTAATTTTGTGGAATTAAGTCACAAGACCAAGGTGCCTCTGGGAGGACTCAAATCGACAAACTTTCAGGTAGTAATTCATTTTATCTAGCTGTGCCCCCCAAGGATTCCATCTTACTGAACACTTCCTAATTTTTTGGAATGTGGGAGCAGACTATATTGGTCACATTACATTCTGATAACCCATGGGTTCAAGGTCATTTGCACGTAAGCATGGCTGGGAAGATAGTTTTAAAGTCTGGTTATATTTATCTTTCAGCTCTATTTCATGCATAGGGACCTATTTCAAAATAGCGAAGCTCTCCCAATATTGGAATCCTGGTGTGTCGCTGTGGATTAATGCACCAGACTGCAAACCCGTTTGAACTGTAAGCTTAGCGGTTCAAACTCACTAGCTGCTCCTTGGAAACCCTACACAGGGTCGCTATAGGTCAGAACCAACTCAAGAACACTTAACAACAACAAAAACAACATCCCAATATTGGACTGCTGGTGTGGCACTGTAGGATCAACACTTGACTGCAAACCACAAGGTCGGCAGTTCAAACCTACCAGCTGCTCCTTGGAAACTCTATATAGAGTAGGAACCAACTTGACAGTACTTAACAACAACATTCCAATATTAAACAGTCATTCAATGGCAGCAAAACTAGATTCCAGATCAATCAAATAAATAGGACAACTCATATAATAATTCCAAGTTCCCTCCAGTAAATAAGATAAACAAAAGAAACTGTGAAAATAGCTATAGATGCATCATCCCACCCCCATACTCTTATATGGGGAAAACTAATGGTTATAAACACTGGCATGTAACACAGATGAAAGTGGCATAGGGACATTTAAAGAGTGGAGGGAGACCTTCTTGCTGCTTTGCCCCCTCTCCTCATTCTTGACTTGCGGAGACCCCGCAAAGATTCCCCCGTACATTGCTGGAGAATCACTGCTTTAGGAATCTCCCTTCCAAATCCTCAAGCTTTGAGAACTTGGTGGTGGTGTTGGTAGCCGCCATCAAGTCATTCCAACTCATAGTGATCCTATGGACAACAGAATGAAACACCGCCCAGTCCTGTGCCAGCTTCACAATTGTAACGTTGGAGCCCATTGTTGCTGCCACTGTGTTAGCCCATCTCCTTGAGGGTCTTCCTCTTTATCTTTCATCCTTTTCTTTACCAAACACAATGTCCTTTTCCAGGGACTGGTCCCTCCTGATAACAGGTGATGTTCCTAAAGGTTGAACCAGGTACTTGGCACTACCTTGTTAATGTTGGTGTTGGAGTACATTTGGGCAGAATACGTACTCTTTGGGTTCAGCATGTCCTTGGCACAGGGCAAGGTTATAAGTCTCAATTTACTGCATGTTTGCTGTGTATGAGTGGGGGTAATGGTAGCTCAGTGGTAGAATTCTCCCCTTCCATGTGGGAGATCAGAGTTCAATTCCTGGCCAATGCACTTCATGTCTAACTACCCCCTATCTGTCAATGGAGGCTTGTGTGTTGCTAACATGCCAAACAAGTTTCAGTGGAGCTTTCAGAGTAAGACAGACTAGGAAGAAAGGCCTGTTGATCTGTTTCCAAAAATCAGTAAGGAACACCCTGTGTTTACAATGTTATTGCCCTCTACTGATCATGGAGATGGTGCAGGATTGAGAACACTTCATGCCAAGGTCCATGGAAACAGCAATAACAACTGTGTCTAAATCTTGGTCTCATGGTTCACACACATCCACATCCTATCCAATCCCAATGATATTCCTGCAGAGTCGTACTGGAAATAGTGTTGGAAATTACAGATCAGCGAGATCAGATTGGCTGAAATCATTGAAATTGTATGTGGCCAAGTGAGGATTCGAACTCAAGTCTGTTTGATTCCAAACATACATGGGTTCCACTGCCCCACCACCCTGCACTTTCCAGGCAGCCTAGTAAGCAAATGCATTGTCTTACTTACTGAATGATGTACTTTTGTTTCATTATCAACTCTCAGCTGTAGGGATACAAAGTCAAATAAGACATGCTTCCTCAAGTAATAACACATATTACTGCACACACACACACACACACACACACGAGCTGATGGGTTGATACCTGGACCGCCTCTTGCAACATCTCTATTGAGAGCTGCAAAGGCTTCCAGATCTTGATGTTAGAAAGATGGGAGAAACAGCACCCTTCTTCCTTTCTTTATTTCCCTCTCATCAATGCCCAAGGTGTCTGCCTGGCAATCTGCAATCTTCATGTACCTGAGATGACAGGAGAGCTAACACATAGGTGAGGAATTGAGACCTGCAACCGTTTAGGGTTCTGGTGACTTCATAACTCCCCACTGTCCTTCCATACCAAAAGAGGGTGCAGGAAGGAAAAGACATCAGTCATCACAATCCACAGTCCATGCCCACATCCATACTAACAAAAATAAAGTTCTCTCTTAGCTGCTTATGTTCCTCCTTGTCCAGAGATAGTTTTACTTATAATTTTGAATTTCCCTGAATTATTTTCACATGTTCTTCAACATGACAAGCCATTTGACAACATGCCTGTTCTCCTGGGCATATCTCTTCCCCTAAGGTGTGTTTCAGAGACTCCTGGCTATCTATTCTATGCACTGTCCCTGCTTTCTTATAAATAGAACCAGATATTATCTTGGGAGCTATTGTGTCCAGCTAAAAGACTGTACCAGAGTCCTGATATGGCACTGTGGGTAAAGTACAGGACCGCAAGTTCAGTTTGAATTACAAGGTTGGTGGTTCAAACTCACCAGCTACTCCTCAGAAACCCAGTAAAGGGTCTTCACTATGAGTTAGAACCAACTCGATGGCTCTTAACAACAATGAGAGACTATATTGGAGTGTTGCTGTAGGATAAGAATTAGACTGGGAACCACAAGGTTGGCAGTTCAAACCCACAAGCTGCTCCTCAGAAACCATATACAGCATTATGATGAGTCAGAACCAACTTAGCAGTACTTAACAACAACACCAAGAGGTTATATTGGAGTCCTGATGTTGTGCTGTATGATAAGCACTGGATTGCTAACTACAAGTTGCAAACCCAACAGCTGCTTCTCAGAAACCTTATACAGGATCACTATGAGCTGGAGTTAATTTGATGGCACTGAACAGCAACAATAAGAAGAAACTATCCTTGTCTCCTATAACCATGGTCAGTCAAAGAGCTGTAAGTGGTGCTCATTACTGGAGGAGTTTGGGAAGCATTTAACAGATGCCTAATTCATCTGGGGGATCATGCATGTTTTCTCCCATCTCACCTCTTTCAGCCAGGTAAGGTGACATAATGACAACAGCAGCAGCCATCCTGGATCAAGAGGACAGAAGTGACGCCACACTGTAAGAATGGTGAACCACAAAGAATGAAGAATCCTGCAGGTTGATGATACTATGTGACCACCATGCCAGTTCTACACTGCCTTTATGTGACAGGAAATACACTCCAGAGAGATTTCATTCACATGAAATTGTAATTACTTCTCTTGTGCTAACATCCAAGTGCAATCTTTAATCAATATTGGTTCTAAATACCTTTGTGGCCTATATCAGCCAGCAAATTAACATTGACTATTTGCAAAGTCTGTTTGAACCAGGAGACCTGTGGTTCAAGCTTACCAGCTGCTCCTTGGAAACCCTATACAGGGTCGCTATGGGTCAGAACCCAATTGATGGCACTTAACAACAAACAACACACATTGTAATGCTTCTATCTTAGCATCCTTGACAATCTGGTCATGGAACACAAATACAGCCATTTTTATTTTACATTTTACATTGTTCCATCCTTGAAATCTGGGGAACAGAATGACCCAATTCAAAGGTTGAGTCATCTGAGGTGCAACTAACAATTAGGGAAGGAGAAGACTTGTAGGACTATTCCCCAAGGGAGAAAATTGATGTTTTCCTGTTCATTGTTGTGAAAGTGTACCAGACCTAGTAAGGTCAAAGTAATCCCTCAACTTGCAATATTGAAGGAGTCTATAGGCAAAATGGAGTCCAGATGTGGAGCTATGGGTTAATGCACTGGACAGCAAAGTTGGTTTGAACCGCAAGGTTGATGGTTCAAACTCACCAATTAAAGTTGACCACCTTCAGTTTGATTGCATACTGAAAGGGGATGGGGAACAAAGAACTTGATACATATTCTGGAGGCACAGTGCTAGGCTTTGATCCTGTTACTAGCACTCATTAGCTTTATAAGCAGGCAAATTTCTCAACCTCTGTAAGCCTCAGTTCCCACATCTGTCAAATGAAGATGTTTTAGGTATCTTACAAGGGAGGCAGGAGCGTTGACACAGATGCTGAGGTTGAAATCTTTGGACAGTGCCTATCTCACAAAGACCACCTAATACCATGTAGTTTACAAGGGAACTTTCATGAAGACTGAAACCTTGCTTCAATGCCAAGAATAGAGCCTAGTAGATTAAAAAGTGCTCCATAGATATGTTATGGATTGAATGCGTAGCAACGAACCATCAGAGTGAGTAACACAGCCAACCAACACAAAGTTGGCAGTAGGCTCTGGCCAAAGTGCTAGCAATGGGTCTGGTGAGTAAAAAAACGTGTGCCTTTGATATTTTAAACTCATTTCCAAATCATATGTCTGAAACGGTAAGAATAAGTTGAATGCAAATATCATTTCTCCAAATGGAGTATTTTAACTAAAGGGGCAGGAAAAAAAACAACCTGCTTCTCTTTCCTTGAGTGCTCTCTTTGACCTTTAAAAAATAATAATAGCTAAAGGAGACAATATTGGAAGGGCGTTGAGTCACTATTTTGATTAAATATTGAAGGAGAACATGTATTTCAAAACCCACTCCTTTCCCTTGAACCAACACTTATTCTAAATGATCCACTCACTCAATGCACTCATACTAAAAAGTATACTTGGCATTTGTAACGCTATTTGTGTTTTAACTTCTTCTGACATTTAATGTGCCGGATGGCATAATAACTTGGTTTTAGAGGTCAGACTACCAGCCATGCTGCTTATCAGAAGCGGAAACAGAAGTGTGAAAGGTTTCTGAAGAACCAAACACCAAGCAGGCTACAATCTTGGCTTGTTCATCTCCTAGAAGCTTTTGATTTTCCTCTTGGTGTTGCTGTCAAGTCGGCTCCAACTTAACATACACCAGAAGCAAACATTGCCCAGTCCTGCACCATCTTCATGACTGTTGGTATGCTTGATGTGGTCACTGATGTGGTCACTGTGCCTTTGAGTGTCCTCCAACCCAGGCGGCTCATCCTTCCTCCAGCACTTGATTGAGTAATATTCTGTTGGGATCCATGAAGCCTTTGTTGGTTGATTTTCAGAAGTCGATTGTCTTTCATCTTTGTCTGTCTGTCATAGTCTGGAATCTCCATTGAATCCTGTCCATCCTGAGTGACCCTGCTGGCATTTGAACTATGATACCAGTGGCATAGCTTCCATTATCATAGCAATATACAAGCCTCCAGAGTAGACCAAACTGACAGGTGCTGGTTTCTCCTCTTCTGTTGCATATTTTTTTATTACCATTTCTAAAACTCAAGGTGCAAAAAGAAAGTTAACTGTCAACAGGTTGCAACTAGCAATGCAAAGATGCATGGATAGTTCACTGGCTCCGTGCTTGCTCTTTGCGTGTAGTTCAAACCCACCAGCTGCTCCTTGGAAACCCTATACAGGGTCATTATGAGTTGGTACCAAGTCCATGGAACTTAACAACAACAGCAACATGGGTAAAACATTGAATTATACAAAAAGTATCAAAAGAAGATAGAAGGAGTACATAGAGTCACTGTACTCAAAATAAATGGTCAATGTTCAGCCATTTCAAGAGGTAGCATATAATCAAGAATCAATGGTACTGAAGGAAGAAGTCCAAGGGGCACTGAAAGTCCTGATAAAAACAAGACTTGAGGAATCGACGGAATACAGATTGAAATCTTTCAACAAATAGATGAAGCATTGGGAGCAGTCACTCGTCCATGCTAAGGAAGTTGAAAGACAGTTTACCTGGCCAACCAATAGGAAGAAATCCATATTCATGCCCATTCCAAACAGAGGTGACCCGACAGAATGTGGAAATCATCAAATAATGTCACTAATATCACATGTAAAGAAAATTTTGCTGAAAATAATTTAAAATGGTTGCAACAGTACATCGACAAAGCACTGCAGTGAATTCATGCCAAAGTCAGAACAGGACGTGGAATGAGGGAAATCATTGCTGATGTCAGATGGATTTTGGCTGAAAGAAGAAAATACCAGAAAGCTCTTTACCTGTGCTTTAATGACTATGCAAAGGCTTTCAACTTATCATAACAAAATACAGATAATATTGGGAAGAATAGATATTTTAGAATAATTATGCTCATGAAGAACCTGTACATAGACCAAGAGGATGTAGTTAGAACCTGACAAGGGGATACTAAATCTTTTAAAACTAGGAAAGTTGTGTGCCAGGGTTGTGACACTGTATGATAAGGACTCGACCACAAGGTTCGTTTGAACCACAAGGTATGCAGTTCAAATCCAGCAGTTGCTTCTCAGAAACCATACACAGGGTCGCTATGGGACAGATAGACTCAACATCACTTAACAGAAACAACATTCAGTCTGTATGCTAACAATATAATCTGAGAAGCTGGTTTATATGAAGAAGAACATTGCATCAGGTTTGGAAGAAGACTCATTAACAACCTGCAGTATGCAGATGATACAATCTTGCTTGCTGAAAGTGAAGAGGACTTAAAATACTGACTGAGGAAGATCAAAGACTACAGCCTTCAATAAGGACTGCACCTCAATGTAAATAAAAAAAAAATAATAAAATCCTCACAATTGGACCAATACATAGCATCATGATAAATGGAGAAAAGATTGAAGTCATCAAAGACTTCATTTTGCTTGGATCCACTATCAACACTCATGGAAGCAGCAGTTGAGAAATCGAATTACATAGTTCACTAGGCAACTCTGCTGCACAAGACCTCTTTAAAGTGTTAAGGAAAAATCTGTCAAAGGACCATGACTCAAGCCATGGTATTTTCAATAGCTTCATATATGTGTGAAAGTTGGACAATGAATAAAGATCATAGAAGATTCCATGCATTTGAGTCATGGTGTTGGAGAAGAATATTAAAAGTCTGTCTAAAAAACAAACAAGTCTGTGTTGGAAGAAGTAAAGCCTGAATGCTCTTTGGAAGACAGATGGGGAGACATCTCTCATACTTAGTACATGCTATCAGGAGGGACCAGCCCCTGGAGAAGGACATCATGCTTGTTATAGTTGTTGTTGTTAAGTGTCGTTGAGTCGGTTCCGACCCATAGTGACCCTGTACAGGGTTTCCAAGGGTGTAAATCTTTACAGGAATAGAAAGCCTCATCTTTCTCCCGCGGAGCGGCTGGTAGTTTCAAACCGCTGACCTTAAGGTTCGCAACCTGATTCGTAACCACTCCGCTACCAGAGCTCCTAGAGGGTTGCTAAGAAAGAGGGAGACCTCCAACGCAATGGATCTACACAATGGAAGCAACAAAGGGCTGAAACTTAGCAATACCTGTGAGGATGGTGCAGAACCAGGTAACGCTTCATTCAATCTTGCATAGGTTTGATATGAATCAGAACCAACTTGTCGGCACCTACAACAACATAGTTTGAGGACTTATATTCTTGGATTCTGTCTTACATGGTGGCATGTGGAACTGGGAGAGTGTCCACATAATCTGTTGTGCCCAGGACACTCCTTTTTATGTTTGTTCCTTGGCATAATCATAAATGGTTCTCCCTTTCACTCTGAGAAGTGTTGTCATTTGTGCAATAAATCACATGGTCACAGTAGTTATGAATTCCAAAAAAAATAATATGACACATAATCTCATAAGAGGAACATATTGTTCAGATGAGAAAGGGTAAGGAATAGCCACAGATAGTTTCAGCTAGCATATCTTGGGTGCTCACGCTATACCAAGGACTTTATATAATTATCCCAAGCGTATGAAATCAGCACTGTTATTTTCACATTTAATATATGAGGAGTGTGAGGCATAGACAAGTTAAGTCAATCTTCCATTGCCCCACAGATAGTAAAAGGCAGGGCTGGGATTCAAGTCCCAGAAATAGACCTCTGAAGTACCAGGTTAGAGAAGCTTTTCTATATGAAGCCTCAGTTTATCCTGTGGCAATCCTAGAAGGTAGTTATTAATTATGCCACCTTTTAAAATTAGTGAAATAGGCTTAAATTAAGTGGCAAAATTAGTATCCACATCTAGAATAAGCATTTTCTTTTTAAATTATGAACAAGATGACTCTAGGTCTGAGTCACCAAGGACTAAGACATTTTTGTTCTTGGATTCAATTATATTTTTACTACCTAATGTGTCATAAGGCATATAATTCAACATTATGGACCAAAACACATTGCAGTTACTCATAACCACTGTGTTCTGAAATTTGGCAATGATTTCATTTGATTCAAAGATTAAACGAGTAAACTTAAGACAGCAAAGGTAAACTAAATTTTACTAATAAGTTTGCTAACATTTACTGTGTGGGGGCTGTAGGATAAGCAATGGACTCATAACTGCAAAGTTGGCAGTTCAAACTCATCAACTGCTCCTCAGAAACCCTATATAGAGTCTTTATGTGTGAGTACTGACTGCATGGCACTTAGTACTTACAACTAATTATATTAACTAATTTTTTTTTGAAAGCTCAATGTTTTTAAAAAGTCTCTAGTGCCTACACATCTTTGGGTCAGTGGTAGAATTCTTGCCTTCCATGTGGGAAACACAGATTTGATTCTCCTCCTGTGAGCTTCCTGGGTAGCCACTACCCATCTGTCAGTGGAGGCATAAATGTTGCTAAGATGCTGCACAAGGTACAGTGCAGTTTCCAGAATAAGATGGACTAGGATGAAAGATCTTATGATCTACTTCTGAACATCAGTCAATGAAAACCCTGAGTATTACAACAGTCCTATCTGTAGCTCACCCTGGAGACAGAGCCAGACCAGATTGCATTTCATTCACTTGTGTTTGGGGTTGCCATAAATCATGAGTTAGCTTGACAAGAAGTCTTTATACTTGTCTGAGAACTAGAGTTTTAGGGGACTAATTTATCCTCCATCGTAAGCAGTGCAGCCAAAAAAACTTAATAAAGTTATTATTCCATAGGAAGCCATCTTCTTTATGAATTGGGCTAGTAAATGTGGACCCTGATAATATATTTCTTTTATCACTGTTCAGTCAACAAAGTATTCCTGGTAGTGCAGTGGGTTGAGTGTTAGACTGCTAGCCACATGCTGGGCAGTTCAAACCCACCAAACCCATGCCCACTCCACAGAAGGAAGATGAAGTTATCAGTTCCTAGAAAGATTTAAGGCCAGTGGATCCTCTGCATTCTGTCCTACAGTCAGAATTGACTCGACGGGGCAGTTATTAGTTCAACATGACATTCATTAAACACATTTGTTTGGTGGTTTGGGCAAAGTAAAGCAGAAGATATAACTGGGCTTCTTTGGAGGAGTCAGGATTAAGGCTTAGGTGACTTGGGAACATACTCCAATCATTACTCTACATTGTTCTTTATCAGTTCTGAACAACAGATGCATTTTAAAAGAAAACAAGTGCTTGGCAAGTTGCTATTTTTAGCTCAGTAACTAATGATGAATCAAAATGTTTCTTCAAATCCAATTACCCAATAAAAATTGCCATAGTAACCACCACATTACACGACATATCCTGCACACTCACACCAAAACTTTCTTAGGAACTGCCACTGCCACCTCCTCACCACCACCATCTGCAGTGTAGCTAGAAGGAGGAGAAAATGGTCTGGGGGGTGGAGTGGGGGTACGAGGCTGCAGAATAAAGGTGATTCTAATTTGTGCAAATCCCTGAGGTGAGGGGACTTGGAGGCAAAGATACATGGATAGAAATCAACTCCTATGGAATTCTGTAGGGTTTTGCCATGATCTAGAAGTGGTCCTACCCAAGAACTTAGAACCATGGGGTTTCACTATGATCTAGAAGTGGTTCAACCTAAGAACTTAGAACCTAGTTTGAAACTTAACTAAAAGGGACCTCATTGTTTCCCCCTTCTCCCACCTCCTCATCGCTCTACAATCTTCCTCGCTGCATTTCCTCTGCCTGCAGTGATAGTTACCTGTCTCTCCTCCTGGCCAACTACCCCCCATTCTTCAGGTTTTATTTAAACATTTCCTGTCCATCTAGGTCTTCCTGTCTTCCTGATCTAAATCAGATCTCTACAGGATATTACACAAAGTACAGCCTCTGTTATTTGCCACTGGAACCTAAAAGAGTATTTAGGTCATATTGGGGCTCAAGAAATATTTCTGAAGTGAAGAAAGAAAGAAGGAAACTATGTCTGAGGCCACCCCCCTCCCTGTAATGGTCAGCATTGTTATTGCTGTTGTTCGTCACAGAACCAGCTCCAACTCCTCAACCACATATGTAGCAGAAGAAACCCAGCCCTGTGTCATGTTCATGCTCATTGGTTTGATTCCATGCAAACTATTTAATTAAGTCACTCAAGGAATTCACTGATTTAACAGATACTAGAGGCTGGATACATTAGTAAGGGTAGTTACGGCTTGCTGCTGGCTACAGGTCAGATCCTCTGGGAAGCAGAATCTGACAAGGAGGTTAATGTCTGGAAAGTTTATTAAAGAATGATGTTGGGATCAGCACATGTGAAAGGGGAGAAAAGGAAATAGCTATAGATAATAGGACAAATGAGCAGTGATGAAGTTTCAAAAGAGACCTCACTCCATCGCATATGGAATCCTGAAACTGGGATGGGCTTTCTGAATCATCTTGAGTTGCCAGCACTGACACTCCCATGCCGACTAACCTTGAGCGAGAAGGTGCTCGTCGGCCGAGACTAAAGAAAGCTGATAGCTGAGGACTGTCTACCAGCAGACGTCCCTGGAGAAAACACTCTTCATTCCTGAAAAGCAACCTGGTAGCTCATCACAGACTCCACCAAAGGCCATCCATTGTGCTACTAAAATCCACATCTTCATTCAAGCTCTGAGAGCAGTCCCTCCACAGTCCTGAGGGCCTGTCTTCTGGGAGTAAGAGGAAGGTGGTAGGATAGATTAGAAACCCACTCCTGCAGCTGGTCTGGGAGATCCAACTGGTCTAGACTGTCTTTCTTCTTTACTCTGCACTCTTGATTCCCTTGACTTTCAGGCAGCACGTCTGCTATTCTTGATGGCTCACCTGGTGACATCACCCAAACTCTCATCCACGAGAGATATGAGTTCCTGGTCACCTTGGTTGTTTTGTGCTAGGGTATAACCCCCGCCTGCATGATGACTCCTCTTCTTGGGTGTTGGTCACTTGGCCTGTGTGGTGGTGTCATCGAGTTGGTACCGACTCATAGTGACCCTATGTACAACAGAACAAAACACTGCCCAGTCCTGGGCCAACGTCACAATTTGTTTGATCCTATTGTTTCTGCCACTGTGTCAATCTGATTGGGGGGGTCTTCCTCTTTTTTTCCCAACCCTTCACTTTACCAAGCATGATGTGCTTCTCCAGAGACTGGGCCCTCCTGATAATATGTCCAAATTATGAAAGATAAAATTTCACCACCCTTGCTTATTAGGAACATTCTGGCTGTATACTTCTCCCAACACAGATTTTTTTTTTTTTTTTTCCTTTTGGCAGCCCATGGCACTTTCAATATTCTCCTCCAACACCATAATTCAAAAGCATCAATTCTTCTACGGTCTTTCTTATTCACTGTCCAGCTTTCGCATGCATATGAGGTTACTGAAAATGCCATGGCTTGTGTCAGGCGCACCTTAGTCCTCAAGCTGACATCTTCACTCTTGAACACTTTAAAGAGGTCTTGCTCAGCAAATTTGCCTAATGCAATATGTCAGTAGATTTCTTGGCTGCTGCTTTCATGAGTGTTGGTTGTAGAGGCAAGAAAAATTAAATCTTGACAACTTCAATCTTTTCTCCTTTTTGTCATGATTTTAATTATTGGTCCAGTGATAAAGATTTTTACTTTCTTTACATTGAGGTGTAATCTATACTGAAGCCTGTAAGTAATCATCAGTAAGTAATTCAGATTCTCTTTGGTTCCAGTAAGCAAGGTTGTGTCACCTGAATATTTCAGGTTGATAATGAGCCCTCCTCTAATCCTGATGCCATGGTCTTATTTAGATAATTCAGTTTTTCGGATTATTTGCTCAGCATACATATTGAATAAATATGATGAAAGATTACAACTCTGGCACACGCCTTTCCTGATTTTAAACTATTCAGTGTTCCCTTGTTCTGTTCCAACGACATCAACTTCTAGGAGTGAGGTAAATAATGCAACCATGGGTCCCTCTGTCAGTCCCTTACCTATAAAGGAGGTCCTTGGTCTGACCCAACTCTATTATTAATGTTGTTAAGTGCTGTTGAGTCAGTTCTGAATCACAGTGAACCTGTATATGGTTTCCAAGGCTGTAAATCTTGGCGGGATCAGAAAGCCTCATTTTCCCCCCACAGAGCAATTAGTGGTCTTGAATCACTGACCTTGTGGTTCACAATCCAGTGCTTATCCTACAGAGCTACTGCATCCCCCAACTCTATTGAAAATACTTAAAATACTCTCCCAAAGTCGGACTTTCCTATGTACATCTTGTTCCCAAAGCTATAGTGAAATTACTCTAGGCCCAATCTCATTTTCAGATTTGTAGAGATAACCTTGGAAGAAACACTCCCAAGAGAAGCACAAGCCGGCTGCCAGCTCTCCCACACCCTGGGAGTCAGGAACTGAGAATGTGGTGGTCGTGACAGTGACCTGACCAGGAGGGTCAGCAACAGAAGACCGATTCGCTGGAGTCTCCTAGGCCGTGTCTGGCCCTTCGCCTCCTTTTATCCCCATCCATAAAGTGCTTTAGATGCCGTGCCTGACAGAGCTTAGATAAAGAAGGAAGGGAATTGAATCAATGTCTTTTTTGGTCTCCAAACCATATCTGATTTGCCTGCCTGTGAATATTTATTTATCGGTTTCATTTCCAAGCAGTGTTGCATAATGCCATATTGTCCACATAAGGAGCCTGTTAGAATGTACATCCAATGCCTTGCTGACAGCCAGCAACATTTTTTCCTTCGACAAACATGTATTACTATGCCCCTCCTGTTGCTAGCTGCATTGCCAGGGGCTGTGGGCATGCATCATTGTTGTTAAGTGTCATCCAATTGGTTCCAGCTCATAGCTACCCTATATTGGGCTTCTGAGGCTGCACATCTTTTCAGGAGCAGAAAGCCTCATCTTTCTCTCCCAGAGTGGTTGGTGGGCTCTAAACCATCTACCTTGTGGTTCGAAGTGCAGTGCTTATTGTGTTGATAAATACTGTGAATGAAGTTAATTCTGAATGATAGTGACCCCATATTGGGTTTCCTGGTTGGTGGATTTGAATCACTGACCTTGTGGTTAGCACGGCAGTACTTATCCTACAGCACCACACCAGGTTTCACCCAAGTGTTGTTAGGTGCCATCAAGTTGGTACCAACTCATAGCGACACTATGCACAACAGAACAAAACACTGCCCAGTACTGGGCCAACCTCAGAATCATTGCTATCCTTGAGCTCATTGCTTCTCCATCATGTTGGGGTCTTCCTCTGCTTCACCACCCCTCCACTTTGCCAACCAGGAGCTAGTCCCTCATGATAATGTGTCCAAAGTAGGAGAAATGACGTCTGGTCATCCTGGCTTCTAAGGAACATCCAGTTGTATTTCTTCCAACACAGATTTGTTTGTTCTTTTGGTAGTCCATAGTACTTTCAGTATTCTTCTCCAACACCAAAACTCAAATGCATCAATTCTTCTATGGTCTTTCTTGTTCATTGTCCAACTTTCACATACATATGAGGTTATTGAAAATACCATGGTTTAGGTCAAGCACACCTTAGTCCTCATATTGACATTTTTGCCATGTACCTACTTGGGTGAAACCAACATGATATTGGCGATCACAACTTGCACAGTGGTCACATGTTAATGTTGATGGCTGAGTCAAAATCAGGCTTTAAAAATCCCCTTGTTGTCATTAAGTGTTGTCTGGTAAAAGTTCTGACTCATAGCAACCCTGTATAGGGTTTCTAAGAAGTGGCTTGTGGCATAGAAGTGCAGAACTTTCAGACGGCAGTCCAATGCTTATCCCCTTTGTTGTTGTTAAGTGCCATCCATGTTCCCTTGTTTTGGTCTTTGTATAGGTTCCTCATGAGCACAATTAATTATTCCAAAATACTCACACTTGGCAATATTGTCCATAGCTTGTCATGATACACACAATTGAAAACCTTTGCGTAGTCAATAAAGCAGAGGTAAACATCTTTCTGGTATTCTCTGCTTTCACCCAAGATCCATCTGATGTCAGCAATGGTATCCCTTGTTCTATGTTCTCTTCTGACACTGACTTTAACCTCTAGATGATCTCTGTCAGTGTATGGTTGCAGCCATTTTTGCATTATCTTTAGTAAAACTTTACTCACATGGGTTATCAATGATATCATCCAGTGATTTCCACGTTCTGCATTTTGCACTTCACATTCCATTGGAATTCTTTGAAATGGGCACAAATACAGATCCCCTTACTTGTCCACAAAAATCAGTAAATGTATGTTTTGTATTTCAATAAGTACAGCACAGCCAAGGTTCCCTCCAATAAAGTTTCTTCCCAGTGAGACAGTGGACTTGTGGATAGGGTCCATGATGTATGTAAAAGCTAGAACTATAAACCTGGTGGCACACCAAGCCCAACAGTTGGGCACACTGAGCCTGAAACAGACTGCAGGTCCCATCTTCTCTCTCCAGATTATAGGCTCAGTAGGCAGGCTCTAGTGCTCTGTTTTCCCTTCCCTTCCATCGCTGCCTTCTCTTCTTCCCATCTCCTCCTTATTCCCTTTCCCTCCCTCTAACCTTCTAACTAAATTACACATAAACTAAATTCACACGGAAGAAAAATTTACTGTATTAACATTGTTCACCTGGTAAAAATGAGTACACCAATTGACGTCACATCGTCTCTGACTCATGGTGACTCTATGAGTGTTAGATAGGAACTGTGCTCCATGGGCTTTGAGTGGTTGGTTTTTCAGAAGTACATTTCCAGGCCTTTCTTCTGAAGCATTTCTGGGTGACATGAACTTCCAACCTTTCAGTGAGCAGATGAGCATGTTAACCATTTGCACTCCCGCCAGGTAAAACTCAGGACCAAATGGAGAACATTTCCACAATACCATACAGGCAATTGACATAGTTCTGGTCCTGGCTGTTAATTTTTTTGTGTGCAAGTATCACAGAGTTATCATATGTGCCACATCTCCTCAGAGCAGTATCTTACCCAGAAACTACATTAATCAACATTGATGCTAATAATTCTTTTCTTCAAGAAAGTTTCTTTGAGTCCTAGGATAAGGAAATCCAAATATTCTGAAGTTAGAGACTGAATGCAGTGATATGGAATGAGTTTTCCAATTAGACATACTCAGCTTCAATATACGATTTGTAACAAGTTAATGAAGTTAAATCTAGGCTCTTAGATGTATGGTGGTGAATGCCATACTTTGCCCAACTAGGATGAGGTTTAGTGAGACAATGACACTAATATGTGAAGTACTGATATGTGACACTAATATGTGAGACAAGTACACTAATATGTGTAGTCATGCCTCAGTATCCTGGTGCTTACCCTGCTGGCACCCCATTTCTGGACACCCCCTCTCCAACAATGCTCCCTGCTTATCTGGCCACCCAGCTTTTTGCTACCTTCAGACCCTATTGTTGTTGTTGCATTTAAATGGAAGTGAAATTCACATTGGGTATTTAACATATTCACAAACACCACCTCTTATCTAGTCCCAAAGAATTTTCATCCCCCCAAAGGAAAGCCCCTGGTCCACTATCTAGTCACTCCCAGTTTCCCTCTCTTCCCATACTTCCCAGACAACCACAACGATACAACTTCACACCCTTTTGCATGACTATCATCTAAGTAATGGAAAAGAACAAGGATTGGTGAGGATCATGAGGAATTGGAACCTTTATAAATTGTTGATGGGAAGGCTATGTTGCTGTGAGTCGATTTGACTGTAGCATTATGTCCTGTCTACAGTTCTCTGCTGCACCAGTGGAGATATTGAAGGGTACCTGGCCATGCAAGAGTTTGGTGGTTCCTCAAACAGTTAACCATAGAATTCTCATTATTCTTGTTAATTGCCATCGAATAGGTTTAGACTCATGACGAGCCTCCTCCTTTTCATTCTTCTTCACCATCGCATCTTGAGTTTCTTCTCCATCTCTTTACATTCTCCTCCTTCCCATAATTCTTGAAAAATGGGGAAACCATTCATAACTTGCTAGCTGTACAATTGCAGGCACTACCCCCGTGACTCAATTTTCAGCCAAGCAACAGATGCATAGTGGGGAACAACAGCCATAGTAAGCTATGCACACCATAGAATGATCAACCATTAGTGATCAAAGGGTAGCATTTACCTCCGGACAAAATTCAGAAGAGAGGGGAAAATGGTGTAATGGAAAGAAGAGTCCTAGGGAGCAAGTGGAATAAGTAATGTTGCATGGAGGGAACTGCAATCATTGAGGTGAAACAAGAGTATATAATTTGTTGAATGTAAAACTGATTATCTGCTCTGTAAACCTTCACTCATTTCACAATAAAAAATGTAAGTCAAAAACAAAACAACATGCAGATGTTGTGGATTGATGTGGTCCATCACTGGGAATGGCATGGATGAAAACTTGGGTTTTCCCACCATTATCCTGACTTTAGGGAGCCCTGATGTGGTGCTGTGGGATAAAGCACTGGATCCCAAGGTCAGTTTGAACCGTAAGGTCGGCGGTTCAAATTCACCAGCCGCTTCTTGGAAACCCTATGGTGGTGGTGGTGGTTATGTTCCGTGGAGTTGGTTCCGACTCGTAGCGACCCAGAACAGGGTTTCCAAGGCTGTAAATCTTTATGGGAGCAGAAAGCCTCATCTTTCTCTCGCGGAACAGCTGGTAGTTTCGAACTGCTGACCCTGAGCTTAGAAGCCCGATTTGTAACCACTACGCTACCAGAGCTCCTTTGGAAACCCTATACAGGGTCGTTATGAGTCAAAACTGACTCAACGGCACTTAACAGCAACAACAACCCCGGTTTAAAACTGGAAATCCTGTGGCTCACCCTTGGATTGCTATTGGATTGTCTAGAAAATAGTGCAATGGTTAAGTGTTTGGCTGCTACCCGGATGGTTCTAGTCTATCAGACACTCCCTGACAGAAAGATGTGGTAGTCAGCTTCCATAAAGAGTAGGGGACAAGGGACACCAAGTTGGTTGTGACTCATAGCGACCCTGTGTTGGGTATCTGAGGCTGAAGCAGGAAGCCTCATCTTTCTCCCAGGGAGCACCTGGGAGATTTGAAGTATGATCTTGTGGTTAGCAGACCAGCTCAGAATCCACTGTGATACCAGGGCTCCTTTCCATAGAGATGGCAGCCTTGGCACCCTTATAGAGCAGTTCTACAATCTGCTGGGAGTCAGAATCAAATTGATGGCAGTGGGTTTGTCTGGTACACAGCTGGGAAGAGCAACCAAATTTCCTGTCGAGTTTCTTTGCCACGAAGTTTGCAGGGAAAACTCAAGGGTAGAGGCGTCTTAGCCAGGAAGACCCTCCTGAGACCCATTATGGCTTCTTGCTCTTTCTGAAGACAGTGGACTAATAAATGAAGAAAATTGAAAAGATTCCAACTCATGGTGACCCCATGGATGTCAGAGTAGGTCTGTGCTCCATTGGGTTTTCAGTGACTGACTTAGGTCACCAGGTTCTTGTTCCAATACACCTCTGGATGGACTCAAACCTCCAACCTTTGAGTCAGCAGCCAAGTATGTTAACTGTTTGCGCTACCTGGGAACGCTGTGGTAGAATGGACGCTTTACTAAACTGTGTAACTATCTGAAATCTCCTTGCTTCCCCAAACTGTGTGCTATCCATTCGTCCAGTTGATTCAGACTCATAGAGACTGTAGAACAGAGTAGAACTGCCCATAGGGTTTCTGGGGCCTTCATCTTTACAGAAGCCTCATCATTCTTCCAAGAAACTACTGCTGGGTTGGGACCACTGACCTCTCGGTTGCCAGCTGAATGCTTACTTACTGCGCCACTAGGACTAATTCCTCTTGACATTTTCTCCTACCATCTGTTATTTATATTTCTCATCTTAAAAAAAAAAAAACCTCTTTTTTCAGCTTGTCGCTTTGCTCTTCAGAAACCCCATCAAGGTTGCTATGAATTGTAACCAACTCCATGACACATAACAACCAAGTGTATAACCTTTCTTTGATTTTCCTCACTTTGAGTCCTTCCTATTTTTAGCCATTAACAGGTTTTACTTCCGCCTTAATGCCTTTGTGTTTGTTTTTTTTAAGTCCATGTAAAAGAAAACCTCATCTCCCTGTTCTCCTATTATTTTAAATCTAGTTTTTCAAATTCTATCCATTTGTTAATTCTTGAAAGGCTACATTTTTCCCTCCTCACATGAGAATGTCTCTTGATGTTATTCTTTGAATTCAGTTTCTTTTCATTTTTTTGGTTAATGTACATTTTTATTGTTGAGCTCTACTTTTGATGATACACTGGCAGTATTTAGTAAGATTCAGTTTTTACCCTTTTCTTCAATTTTCACTTAAGTTTACTGTTTCATTGCTCTCTTTGCAATATACTCAATTGTTACTTGTTTTAAACTTGATTGTGTACTATTTATAATTTTTTTTCTAAATGCAGTGCGTACTATTCATAAAGAACAGGCAGGAAGTGTGGGCATAGGGCTGGCAGCTGTTGGAGAGGATGTTGGTGGGTCGTTTTGGTCCCTGCAGTTGGCTCTGCTGCCATTCCTAGCAATCCTCTTCATCAGTCGGTCATCCCTTTCTTTCCTGAGTTATTCAAGGGTGGAGTGTGAATGGTAGCTATTCTTCATACGACATCACTGATGATTCTTCTAAGACACATACCTGACTGTCGAACTTACCTGCTTTTATTCCTCCATGGGTCACTCTTGTGAGACAGGTGTCAACAAACACCACAATAGTGGCAGTTCATCAACCACAGTTCTTTCATGGCCAGCTCTTTGGTGACTGTTTTCATGCATTATCCAGCAAGTGGATAATATTTTGCAGGTTAGGCATTTAAGGCCAAGAAAGGTTAATAACTGGGCCAAATTTACATAAGTAGATGGCATAACTGGGAATCCATATTCTTAGCCACTACACTAGACTGCTAAACTCTACATAGCATAGGACCCCAGACCATTTAGTATCTGTCCCTTAGCGAGGACAGTGACCTGGCATGGTCACCCTATGAGTAGGTGGCTGAGACAGATTGAAATTCCATTAGATTCCTGGGTTGGATTCTTAATCACCATCTCCTCCTGATCCAGCTTTCTTCTCTCCTCGTAAATAATGTACAGAAACCTTTGTTTCAAAGTGCCATAATATCAAAAGAGATTTTATATACATCACTTAACCTGGAAGAAAGGTAAAGGGATATCTCTTAACCTGGAGTAGAGTTCATCATGCACAATTTATTCAGAAATAAAATAGAAAAATATTATACTGTAGACTAGATTTTGGGGGTTGAGGGAAGAGGAGGGGATATGACCTCCAATTTCAATAGATCCAACATTTATTGAACATAATATCTGTTAAGTAGAGTCGTATGATTAGATTAACAACTCTTTTCCTTCAAAAAATGTAAAATAGAACAAATTCCAGGAACAAATCAACTAGTCCCTTTTCCAGAAAAGGTCCTTCCAAGACACTAGCACTTGGGTGTGTTTCTGGGAGACCCAGAAATACATGGAAGAGTATCATCCCCTTGTTCTTAATACAGCAAGTTTCCTCTTGCCTTCAACATCTTGGATGGCATCCTGTGTCGTTGTTCCCTGTACAAATTGTGCTGCTAAGAAAATACTGTACACGGGCCAGGGCCTGGGCCTGCGATCCCAGAAAATGCATGCTCTTGAATGCTGAGAAGAGAGGAGTCCCACAGGGCAGCCTCAGGGAGGTACTCCTCTCCCTATACCCACCATGGGAGGTTAGCTCCATTGGTTGCTCGGCCATGAGCTCAGTGATGGATCTTTCTGCAAAATACAAATCCTGTATCCAGTGGGGAAGTTGGCTATAAAGGTCCTTCCAATCACATCCCCCAGACATCCAACAATAGTGCCCGCACTGTGGCTCTGGCCCCAGGAAGGAAGGACCTGAGGGACCAGGGCCTTCTCAGAGAACGTTCCAAGTCTGGGGCCAAGGAAGAAGGCAGGTGAAGGTGAGAAGTGCTACTTCCTATTTGGGGTGAATCTGTGGAGGGCTTCCCACTTCATAGTGACAGACAGCTTCCTCATCTGAGTGACTAGAAAACTGGACCAACCGCATGGGTAACTGGAATGAACTCATTTTGCTGTGTCTAATCAGATTCAACATGCATTCATTGAGCATTCCAGGCCCTAGGATAAGAGCTTGAAGATACAATGGAAGCAGTCTCTGACCTCAGGGAGCTCAGAATTCAGTAAGGCCGAAGGTTGTGTCCAAAGATCAAATCACAGTGTTACACTGATGGCTGTGGGACTATTTCCAGGAAGCAGGATCCCTGGTGCAGCCTGGATGCACTGAGCAGATCACTTTTGGAGTTTTTTTTAAAAACAAAGCTCCCTGGCCACTCCCCTGGGAACTTTTCTTCACTAGGTCTGTGTGGCACCAGAGAATCTACATTTCTAAACAGCTCACGTGAGTCTCATCATCCAAGAGAATACTCATCTCTCTTGCCTCTTCTCTCTTCCTCATAGCCCATAAACCATCCATCAGTGACTCTGGTTGTCTCTTCTTATGAAAATATATTTTGGGTCCAGCCATGTCTCACCAACTGTACAATGATCACACTGGTCCAAAGCAAAATCACTCATCAATAAGTATTGGACTGCTTATTACCATCGATAAGTATTGGACTGCTTACCACATAGTCAGTAGTTCAAACCCACCAGCTCCTCCAAGGGAGAAAAATGAAACTGACTGTTCCCATGAAGATTTAGAGTCTCAGAAACCCTTTACTGGGTCCCTGTGAGTCCGAATAGACTTAATGGCAGTGAATTTTATGAAATTTAATTTATTATTAGAGTCGGGCTGCCAACCTCAAGGTTAGCAGTTCGAAACTACTAGCGGTTCCGTGGGAGAAAGATGAGGCATTCTGCTCCTGTAAAGATTTATAGCCTTGGAAACCTTGTGCAGGGTCACTATGAGTTGGAATCGACTCCACGGTACTTAACAACAACAATAATTAAATAATAATTTAGATATTTTAGATACATATTTTACAGTAAATGCAGAAGAAATGTTATTTGTGAAATTAAATACAGGCAGTTCTGGGAGATGTTGGGGGTTCAGTTCCAGACTGCTACACTATAGTGAATATTGGAATAGAGTTATACTCATTTTGGGGTTTCTCATCGCATATCAAAGTTATGTTGACACTCTATTGTAGTCTATGAAATGTACAATGTTGTTATCATTAAGTGCCATTGAGTCAGTTCCAACTCATAGCAACTCTGTATGGGGTTTCCGAGGAGCAGCTGGTGGTTTTGAACTGCCAACCTTGTAGTTAGCAGTCCAGTGCTGAACCTACAGTACCACAACACTATGTTGCTGTTGTTGTTGTTATGTGCTGTGGAGTCGGTTCCGACTCATAGCGACCCTGCACAGGGTTTCCGAGGCTGTTAATCTTTACGGGAGCACACTGCCTCATCTTTCTCCCGCGGAACATCTGGTAGTTTTGAACTGCTGACCTTGTGGTTCGCAGCCCAATTCGTAACCACTACGCTACCAGAGCACAACACTATAAGGAAAATTTAATACCCCTAGCGGTTCCGCGGGAGAAAGATGAGGCATTCTACTCCTGTGGTTTTGTTAAGTCCTGCTGAGTTGGTTCCGATTCATAGAAACCCTGTATAGGGTTTTGGAGGAATGACTAGTGGGTTTGAACTGCGGATCTTGCCCTTAGCACTTCAGTGCTATCCCTACGGTGCCACACAAGTTTGAGATCTTGTGAGAATGACCAACGTGTGACAAAAAGAAGTCACTGCTGTTGGAAAGATGCCGTCTATAGACTTGCTTAATGCAGGGTTGCAATTTGTTAACAAATCAAAACAAAACTACACAAAAAAAGTGTAGTATCTGCAAAGCACAATCAAACAGCACAATAAAGGAGGTCTGCCTCTTCCGGTCAAGGATCGTGCATATACATAGGTGTGTTATCTATTATCTGGACTCTCTTATCTCCATGGGTCCTGGAGTCAACTTTTGTCCCCTGGCAATACGAGTCAATGGTCACTCTGTCTGTTTTCCAAACTCCCAGTTTCCTCCTTTGGAATTTGCAGATGCCCAAAGGAAGAAGGAGTCCTCAAATGCTGGGCTCAGCTCTCTGCCATTCTTGTAGGTTTTGTTGCATTACTTTCTTTACTTTCTTGTTAGATCTTCACAAGGTGGCTTTTCTGAGTAAATTCCTCCTCCTATGTCACTCCACACATGCACACATATGCAGGCAGCCATAAATGCAAATATATGCGTGTATGTATATTCATGGAGCCCTGGTGTGGTGTTGTAGGATAAGCACTGGACTGTTTACCACAAGGTCAGTGGTTCAAACTCACCAGCGGCTTATGGGAGAAAGGACCTAGTAATCTGCTCCTGTAAGATTACAACATGAGAAACCCTATAGGGAAGTCCTACTTTTTACTGTAGGGTTGCACTGAAATTGACTCAATGTCACTTAACCACAGTTCCATGATCCTCCACTTGCATGTTGTTATGACACAGGTGTTGTGCCACTGGTGTGTCAGATATCATCAGAATCACCATCATAGAAAGGTTTCAGCAGAGCTTCCAGATAAAGACAGACTAAGACATCAGGACTGGAGGAAGACTCATTAACAACCTGTCATATGCAGATGATACAACCTTGCTTGCTGAAAGTGAAGAGGACTTAAAAATACTGATGAAGATCAAAGAGCACAGCCTTTGGTATGGATTGCATCTCAGTGTAAAGAAAACAAAATTCCTCAACACTGGACCAATAGACAACATTCTTATCAACAGAGAAAAGATTGAAGTTGTCAAAGATTTCATTCTTCTTGGATCAACCATCAACACTCATGGGAGCAGCAGTCAAGAAATCAAATGACGTGTTACGTTAGGCAAATCTGCTGCACAAGACTTTTTAAAGTGTTGAAGATTAAAGATGTCAGTTTGAGGACTAAGGTGCACCTTATTCAAGCCATGGTACTTTCAATAACCTCATATGCATGTAAAAGTTGGACAGTGAATAAAAAAAAAACACAGAAGAATTTACACATTTGAGTTATGGTGTTGGAGGAGAATATTGAAAGTGCCATTGGTTACCAAAAGAACCAACAGATCTGTGTTGGAAGAAGTACAGCCAGAGTTGCTCCTTGCAGGCCAAGATGGTCAAATTCTGTCTCTCATACTTAGGACATATTGTCAGGAGGGACCAGTTTCTGGAGAAGGATATCTTTTTTGGTAAGGTGGAGGGTCAGAGGAAAAGAGGAAGATCCTCAGCAAGATGGATTGACCAAGTGGCAGCATCAATGGACTCAAGCGTAGCAATGATTGCGAGGTTGGCCCAGGACCTGTAAGTGTTTTGTTCTGTTGTGCATAGGGTCGCTATGAGTCCGAACTGATTCAGTGGCACCTAACACCAACAAGACAGACTAAGAAAGTCAATGAAATCCTTAGGAAGCACAATATTGTCTGTTACAGTGCTGAAAAGACTTCTGGTGTGACACTGTGGATCAGCACTGGACTGAGAACCACAAGGTCAGTAGTTCAAACCACCAGCTGCTACTTGGTAACCCTATACAGAGTGT
Source organism: Chrysochloris asiatica (assembly GCF_000296735.1). NCBI lineage: Eukaryota > Metazoa > Chordata > Mammalia > Afrosoricida > Chrysochloridae > Chrysochloris > Chrysochloris asiatica. The sequence goes on along the minus strand of NW_006408519.1, from coordinate 39,237,034 downwards.
CTGTGAATTGTAACCCACTCAATGGCACTTGACAACAACAATAATGCTGAAAGATGAGTACCCAGAGTGGGAAGGCACTCAAAATACACAATGGTTACAACAGTGGGCTGGAGCCAACCAACAATCAGGAAGATGGCTCAGGACCAAGTAGAGTGGTCTCCTGATACATATGGAGCCACACTCTGAATCAGAACTGACCCAGCTAACTAGAGCTCCCAGCTTGTGTGTCTATGTCTTCATTTCAAGCATTAGATACACTGAATTTAGGTGGAAACACAGTTTTAAATATTACATTTTACTTTATCATACAGAGTGGCTCGTGCCTTTAAATATCCTTAATTCCATTTTATTCCTTGGTATATGCACAACACAGTTCCTTCAGTCACTCCCCAAACTGTTAGAAATACTTGGTTTGCACATGTTTTTACTCTCTTAAGTAACACTGCAATGAACGCCCATAACAAACATTGCCAATACTGAATCTCATTATTCCCTTAAGTTAGATTTCTAGAAGTCAGATCACTGGGTCAAATGAAATGAGTGAAAATTTGCAACGTCTTGACAACTTGCTCTCCAGAAATATTTCAGTAGATTAACTCCATTTCAGCAATGTCTGAGCTCTTTGTCCTGAATACAAAGTATATCCATTGCTGTCAAGCCAATTCCGAGTTCCATAGTATGCTATGGGCTAATGCACTCGACTGCAAAGTTGGTTTGAAATGCAAGGTCAGAGGTTCAAGCTACCAGTCCCTCCTCGGAAACCCAGTATTGGGTCGCTATGGGTCAGAACCAACTCAACAGCACTTAACAACAACATAGTAGCTATAGAACAGATATAACCGTAGGGTTATAAGGTGGCAAACTTTACAGAAGCAGACTGATACATCGTTTTTCCAAAGAGAAACTGGCAGGTTCAAATAACTTAATTTGTAGTTAGCAGTCAAATGCTTAACTACTACATTGCCAGGACTCTTCAATAAAAAGTAAATAATTTTAATTTGAAATTAATTAGAGCGATGTTCCCTTTATTTTCTTCTCCCCTTTCAATAGTCTCATTGACTACATATATATTTTTATACCATTGTCATTTACTTTGCTCATGGTGTGAGATGAGTGACTACCAATATGTTTTTTTGGGGTTTTTTTTTTTTCCCAATTGTTGACCAATTTTCCATTTTACAAATAAGAATGGTGTTTGATAATATTTTGGTGATAACTGGCACTCTGATCTTGAAGCTAATATGTCCAACATTATACCATTAGGGACAATGTTTACTTTAGGTGTTTAGATTTTGGGTTTGTTTGTTTTTTTAATGTCATTTGTTTTGTTTTGTTTTCTATAAGTACTCTACCTTCATAATGATTACCAAAGTTTACTCCTAATCTCAGTTTGTTAGGATATTGTCAGTTGTTGTTGTCAGGTGCCATCGAGTCGGAACCGACTCATAGCGACTCCATGCACAGCAGAACGAAACAATGTTCGATCCTGGGCCAATCCATGATTGATATTTGGATTGAGTCCACTGTTTGGCTATTCTGAATGAGCTCTTAGGATTCCTATGAGCACTTATATATAAACCTCTGCTTGGAATCATGTTATTCTATTGGTTTCTTTCTTGTTTTAAAAATATTTTATTGTGAATTATGTGATAGTTTACATGGGAGAACATTAGCTTTACATTCATCCTATCGTATATTGTTTCATTGCCATGGTTACAATCCCCTCCATGCATCATCAACCAACTAAGGGGTATACCGTGCAAGCCTGCCCCCAGTCATCAGCACACAGCCCCTCTCCCTCTCTGGGTCTAGAGTCCTCAGCTGCTCCATCTCTCCATGTCATCATCTCTGCCTCCATCTCTGGTGTCAGTGCTTCTCTGGGTAGGGTCCCACTCTCCACTGTTCTCCCTTGATGGTTCCAGGGACCTCAGCTCCTAGACTGCAAAGTCAACCACTCCCCTCCTTTTGCTACAAAACGTCCACCTTTACATTTCCAACCCTCACAGTCAGTCCTGATAACAATTATTCACCATTGTACCACAAGGGACCTATCTCCTTTCACATTAGCCGCCCAGACAGATTAGATACTACTCAGTGGAGATTTGGTTTCGTTTTAAGGTGCATTTTTAAATGGTTGCTTTCAAGATTACAGTATACATCCTTAATTGTTCTCAGTCTACTTGGAATTAATAATTTACCACTTCATTTAAATGTAAAAAAAACTTAAATGGTGGTGGTGGGAGTGGGCCATGGGGTGGGTGAGGAGGAATAACTTAAGAATTATGAACTCATACTGACCCTGCATAGGGTTTCTGAGGCTATACATCTTTAGAGGAGCAGAAAGCCTCATTTTTCTTTCACGGAACAGCTGGTAATTCGAACTGCTTCCATTGCGGTTAGCAGCCTGACTCATAACCACTATGCTACCAGAGCTCTTTAAAAACTTACATAGTCAGAACCTGAACTGTTTACTAATAGGGAAAAGGACCAAACAAGGGCAATACAAATGAAGGGGTAGGGGAATGGAAGAACAAGGTGGATGGGAAAACAATTAAGCAGGTTTGCATGGGTTAAGTGGGACAGAGGTAAATAATGATGTATGCACAACCTTGGAACAACAAGACTCTGGGATACAGGAATTGAGACATGGTTGGAATGGGCAAAAGGGGGGGTTGGGGAACAATCTTAAGATGTTTGGCTGTCTTTTGAATCTTGGTTTCCCTGGCATACCATAATACAATAGACACTTGAAGCGGAGAGAAAGGGAAAAAAATAACACCTTACATAGTTCCGTTTAATTCATCACACCTTCCTTTTTTTTGTGCCGTTGTTGTTAATGCCATGAGTCTTTGCAACTCATATAGATCCCATGTATAACAGAATGAAACACCGCCCAGTTCTACGACACCCTCATTGCTGGATTTGAGCCCAGTGTTGCAGCCACTGAGTCAGTCCATCTTGTTGAGGATCTTCCTCTTTTTTATTGACCCTCTACTTTGCTAAATCTGCTGTCCTTCTCCAGGGACTTGTATTTTCTGATAACATGTCCAAAACATGTGAGACTAAGTCTTACCATTCTCACTTCTAAGGAATTTGGCTGTACTTCTACCAAGACAAATTTGTTCTTCTTATAGTCCATGGCATATTCAATATTCTTCACTATCATCTTAATTCAAATGCATTAATTAAAAATTCTTTGACCTTCCTAATTCCTGGTACAGCTTTTGTGTGCACATGAGGCGAATGGAAATGCCATGGCTTGAGTCAGGTGCACCTTAGTTCTCAAGGCAACTCCGTTACTTTTTAACAATTTAACAATATCTTTTGAAGCAGGTTTGCCCAAGGCAATCTATCCTTTGATTTCTTTCTTTTCTTTTCTTTCTTTCTTTCTTTCTTTCTTTCTTTCTTTCTTTCTTTCTTTCTTTCTTTCTTTCTGTCTCTCTTTCTTTCTCTCTCTCTCTTTCTCTTTTTTTTAAATGGTGAATTGCATGAAGGTTTAAAGACAAAATCATCAGTTTTACATTCAACAAATCACACACTTTGTTTCATCTCAATGATTGCAATCCCCTCCATGTAACAACAGTTGTGCCACATCCTCCCTATAGTTCTGATTTCCATTCCAGCTTCCTTCCCATCCCTTCTCAACTTTGTCTTAAGGTAATTGCTGCCCTTTTAGTTTTAAATGATTATCCATTCCATGGTGAGCACACCTTACTAGTAATCTCTCCCCTATATACCTACCTACTGCTTGGCCAAAAATTAGGCAACAAGGGTGAGTTCATTTCCAGATCTGAAGGGTGGTCAAGGGCCATAGTCTCAGGTTTCTCCAGTCTCTTTCAGAATAATAAACTCAGTCTTGTTTGCTTGTTTGTTTGTTTGTTTGTTTGTTTTGATAATTTTGAGTTTTGTATCACATTCCCCCCCCCCCCCAAATCCGGTATGCTCTAATATGATCCCTTTCAGAGCAGTTGGTAGTGGTAACCGGCAACGTCTAGTTCTTCTGGTCTCAGAGTCATGGAGATTGATGTGCACCTGGTCCATTGGCCCATTTGGACTGATTCCAAGCCTCTTCAATTCTTGTCACTCTGCTTGGAGTGATTGCTCATGAACTTTTAAGATCCCAGATGCTACACACCAAAATCAAATGTAGAATATATTCTTTGTGGACTATGTTATGCTAACTGACCATGGTGTCCCCTGAGACTATTGTCCTGAACCTTCAGGCCAAGCAATTCATTGCCTATGTTGGATAATATCTAAGAAGTTTCAGCATTTTGCCTGCTGTAGTCTCTACCACATTCACAATTGTGGTCTTTTGATTTTTTTGACTAGTGCTTCCATGGGGTCTTTTTGCTCTAGTTCTCATACGTTCAATCACATTTAAAAACCTGGAGGATGCTGTTATCATTTTGTTATTTGAAGTGTCACACGTGTCTTAAAGAAAATAAGAGGAATCATATAATCTTTTTTTATATTTAAGCAAATATTTATTCAGCATTAATGCTGCTCTGTAAATCCAAGTTTCCATCTGCTATTGTATTTCTTTAGCTAGAAGAACTCCTCTTAGCATTTCTCCTGGGGGAGAATAGGGAGAGTAAGGAACACTCATGAAGCTGACCATACCCCATCTTTCTTACTTCAGGTGTCCCATTCAGTATCAAGTCTGAACCTAGGGAGGAGAGAAACCTTAAATTCGATAGAGTGGTCAAAGGAAGCCTGTCTGAGGGGGTGCTATTGATCTAAGACCTGAATGAAAGGTATGTTGTTGTTGTTGTTGTTGTTGTTAAATACCATGGAGTCCGTTCCAACTCATAGTGAGCCTGCACAGGGTTTCTGAGGTTGCAAATCTTTACGGGAACAGAAAGCCTCATCTTTCTCCCATGGAACAGCTGTTAATTTCGAACTGCTAACCTTGAGATTAGCAGCCCGATTCGTAACCACTATGCTACCAGAGCTCTAGTAAATTTAATAGTTCTATTAAAACACCACTAGACATTTGGATTCTTAATTAAAACTTACCATTGAAATTTTCATTTCTTTCTCTCCATCTCCCAAACAGCTCTTGTTTTTACCACCTGACAGGCTGTATCTGTACTTCTGTTGTAGGTGATGGCCCAGGTAGTGCTTTTCATGTGCATGAACACAGCTGGAATCTTCATCAGTTACCTGTCTGACCGGGCCCAGCGCCAGGCCTTCCTGGAGACACGGAGGTGTGTGGAGGCCAGGCTGCGCCTAGAAACGGAGAACCAGAGACAGGTACTGAGTGGAAAGGTTGCGGGGGCCTTTCTCTGAGTTACATGAAACCCTTTTCCTCTCAAAACACACCTTGGCTTGCAGGTATTTTTTCAAAATCTGCGTCATGGGATTCAGAATTTAAAAGAATTATGTTACACTTTCAGGTCAGCATGGCACTAATCTTATTCTCCACCTGCAATTACCTGCTCCCCACAATAAATGAAGCCAATCTAGTCACAAAGTGGTTTCCTCCCACCTTTGATTAACAGGCTTGTTTGTGAACAAAGCCAGGAGTCCTAAAAACCACTGGCATTCCTGTCTATGGCCTTACTTCTTTGAGGTAGCAAATTATTATTTCAAATTAAAATATTTTTATTTCATTGAGATTCAAATTGTAGCCACCTCATGGAAGAATCTTGTACATGTCTATTTCCGAGGACTCACCTTGCCATTTAGAAGAGGTGATTGTACACCATCAGTTCTATGAAACAACACCATTCTCAGCATAGGGGGTATGGTGGGAGAGACAGGATGGGTGGGATGGGGATGATGAGTTCTAGTTTGGAGAGTTGAGATAAGCAGATTTTTGGGCATTCTGATCCAGTGATTTCAAACATAACTTTCAGTTCAAATAATATTTCCTGAAAATCAAATTATCTGCCAAAGAATAAAGTTTTGATCCTAATTGTGAAGTGCCATCGAGTCGATTCCAAGCCATAGCTACCCTGTATAGGGTTTCCATTTTATTCAATGTTTTATTGGTGAGCTTGAACCGCCGACCTTGCTGTTTAAACAGCTTTGCAGTCTAGCTCATTAACCCACAGCGCCACACCAGGACTCCTTGATCTTAATAAAGCTATTCACATATTGAAAATGTATATATACCAGTGCCCCGAAAGCAGTTTTCAAAGAGAAATATCAGGAATCATTTTTTTTTTTTTTAATGGCTTTAGAATCAGCGTATAGCCTATTGAGAATTTATAATCTTGGGATTTTGTGCTCAGTGGATTCTTTAGTGCTGCTATACTAGAGCTGTTGTTTTTAAAGTTGCTATATATTTGCTTTGTGTATTTATTTTTCAACATTTTATTGTGTTTTAGGTGATTAACAAGTTAGTTTTCCAGTTAATGACGCATCCACACATTGCTCTGTCTCATTGGTTATGAGTTCAGCAATGGGTCAGCCCTCTTCCCATTTCCTTCCCGGGTTTCCAGTTTTCCATTCATCTGGTTTCGCTGTCCCATCCTGTCTTCTCCTCTTTAGTGTTGGGAAAATGTTGCACATTTGGTCTCTTCTAGTGGATTGTTGTAGGAGCTCTGGTAGCGTAGTGGTTACGAATCGGGCTGCGAACCTTAAGGTCAGCGGTTCGAAACTACCAGCCGCTCCGCGGGAGAAAGATGAGGCTTTCTACTCCCGTAAGGATTTACACCCTCGGAAACCCTGTACAGGGTCGCTATGGGTCAGAACCGACTCGACGGCACTTAACAACAACAACAAGTGGATTGTTGTAAGAAGCATATTCTTCACAGTTGTTGTTGGTGGTTTTATAGGCCTGTCTGTTATTTGGTGATGAGGTGGTCTTCAGGAGTATCTTGATTTTCAGGTTAGAAGGTGGTCTCTGGACAATAGTGTGAGGGGTTCCAGTAAGCCTGGTTGTTTTAGTCTTAGAGAATCGTGCTCTACCTTTTTACCCATTTTAACCAGGACTTCTATGGTGGTCCTAGTCAGCATGGGTGGTAGCAATAGCTGGGCACCATCTAGTTCATCTGGTCTCAGGTCAGAGGAGCCTCTGGTTCATGGGGGCTGTTAGTCATAGGTGCTTCCTTAAATATTTCGTTTTCTTCATTCTCCTTTGCTCCAGGTGGGACATACTTGTTTTATTAAGCTTTATGTGGTACAATATACATTTACATATATATTTACTATTGTTGTTGTTAACTGATATCAAGTCAGTTCCAACTTACAGCAACCCTGTATAGCATTTCCAAGGAGTGACTGATGGGTTTGAACTACTGACCATGCGATTCAAATCTTATGATCAGTAGTTATCCACAAGGTCAGTGGTTCAAACCCATCAGCCACTCCTCAAAAACCTTAAATAGAGTCGCTATGAGTCAGAACCAACTCAACAGAACTTAACAACAACAGCAATGTGTGTGTGTGTGTAAGGAACTGTAAGCTAATACACTAGACTGCAAAATCAGTTTGAATCACAAGGTCGGTGGCTCAAGCTCAACAGTCACTCCTCAGAAACCTTGTACAGGGTCGCTGTGAGTTGGACCCGACTCATAGTGATCCTATATAGGGTTTCTGAGAAGCAGCTGGTGAGCTTGAACTGCTTTTCAGTTCAAACTAACCTTTCGGTCCAGTGCTTTTCCTACAGAACCACACCAGGACTCCATATTCATGTGTGTGTGTGTGTATAGCTATTCAGTTTCATTGGATCAGATCCTTAGTAAATAGGGATCTGTGTGATCATGCATGAAGAGGACAAGTAGGGTGCAACTTGACCAGACTCAACCTCCACTATCATATGTTTTAGACAGGGGCACAGAATAAACTACCAGATTCCCAGATCCTACACAGACTTCACAGGATTCAGAATGCACATCTAGAGCTCTTATGGGGCCTTTTAATCATTTTGCTGTATGTTCCTTGGATAGCTTTATGGTATGATTTAGGAAAGTAGCTTTAAGACAGAAAATACCTTGTACACTAAACATGAGTATCTCCAGGACATATTATGTTCCTCTGCAAAACAGAGCAGTAGCTAGACGGGCACATCACTATTCCCATGGGCTCAGTGCCAATTCAGAGAATGCTGCCACATTAATAATGGAGCTACTCAGCTGGTCTTGAGGCTCCATCTAAACCGGAGCTGTGCTGTGGCTGAGTTGTCTGGGATGCTCAGCCTCTTGTTTATGTTTGCAAAACATTGGAAACACCGGAATTATTGCTTTTTCATGCCCATAATCCTTTTCTCCTTTCCCATGTCTCCATTTGAGTTCTTGGATTCACTGCAATCTAGTAGAAATCTACTAGATTTTTTTTAATTGGTGGAAGGGAGGAAGAAAATAATAATTACATACGGGTGAGAATGAATGATAGCTACAATGCAATAAAAAATCCACTAAAAGTTCCTGCCACATGTCTCTTACTTTTTTAATTGGGCCACCAAAGTCATTTGACTTCTGAGTCCTAGATTCCTCGTCGACAAGAGGGGCAGTAGCTTTCTCAAGTGAGTTACTATGCATACAGCAGTACAAACCTAAAAGTCAGTCGTATTGTTTTCACCGATGAAATGTAAGGGAAGACTCTTATTCTTGGATGGAGGAGTCTTTGTTCTGGTGATGAAGTAGAATATAATGTAAATGTTTAGACTTGTCCTATGTTCACATTTATGATAAATTATTGTGGTTATATTGACCACCTCATTTCCCCCGGGGAGGGTATCTGCCATAACTGACTCTATGTCAGTCAGAGCTAAAGTTACATTCCATTGACATTTGATCTTTGCTCCAGGTTTCCAGTGTCCCAGAGAACTTCCCTGTGGTTGGTGGGCAGTGCAGTCCAACAGAGAAGAGAAAGACAAAAGAGAAAGCTCTCCAATGAGACTAACCTCAATTTGACATCTTTGCTTAGTTACTTACCAACTTTGTGACTTTGAGCAAGTGGTTTTATCTCTCTTGAGTCTTATTAGCTTTTCCATCTGTAGTATGAGGAGAATAATACCATTTCTACAGACTCTTTTGTTTTGTTTTCTTAAGTTTTTATTGTGAATTGAATGAAGGTTTACAGAAAAGATTATCAGATTCACATTCAGCAAATCATACGCTTTGTTTCATCTCAATGATTGCAATCCCCTCCATGTAACAACAGCTATCCCACTTCCTCCCTGTGGATTCTAGTTCCATTCTACCCTCCTTCCCATCCCTCTTTAACTTCGTCCTTAAGTAATGTTACACTTTTAATTCTGAACAATTCACCATTCCATGGTGAGCATACCTTACTAGCACTGCCTCCCGCTAAATACCTATCTATTGCTTGGCAGAAACTTGGGCCACGAGGGTGAGTTCCTTTCCAGACCTGAAAGGTGGTTGAGGGCCCTAGTCTTGGGTTTCTCCTGTTTCTACAGAGTCTCCTGAATGATTAAAAATATTGTGTGCAATGGTTTTGAGGTGCTTTGTGCATATGGTCTTATGTGAGTCAGCCAGCATCGCTCAGGCCCAGGAGTTCTCATTTGAGGACACTTTATAATGTATTTTCTTGAATTAAATCCCAATTTAAGGTAATTTACATGAAGAGAAATCAAGATGGTGGTTTTCTTCAGGTGTAGAGCAATTGGAACTGATAATCAAGTTCCATATCTTTTAAAATATCATGTGTCATTAAAGTCATTCCCATGTACCTCTTATCAGAGCTAATTATAGTGGCATCACTGTTAGAAATTCTACACTATGTGAAGGAGATACTTCTAGAGCCTAAGTAACGGTGGATCATTTTTCCTTGAGTAATTATCCCAAATAAATCTGTTTTGGAGGAAGTGCAGCCAGAGTGCTCCCTGGAGGCCAGGATGGCTAAACTTCGTCTCTCCTACTTTGGACATATTGTCCGGAGGAAACAATCGCTGGAGAAGGATGTCATGCTGGGTAGGTGGCATCATTGATGGACTCGGGTGTGGCAGCGGTAGTGAGGTTGGCCCAGGATCGGACATTGTTTCGTTCTGCTGTGCATGGGGTCGCTATGAGTCGGTTCCGACAATTATCCCAAAGGAGTCTTATGAATGGCATATTTGTTGCAATTACAAATGCAGACTCACAGAGGCCATATTCCATAGAAATGGGCAAAATTTGTATCTTTATCATTTGTTGTTGTTATTGTTAAATTCTGTCAAGTCTGTTCTGACCCATAGAGATCCTGTAGAGGGTTTCTGAGGAGCAGCTGTTGAGCTTCAACTATCGACCTCGTGGTTCAAATTGACTTTGCATTTGTTGTTGTTAGGTGCCATCGAGTCGGTACCGACCCACAGCGACCTTATGCACAGAAGAATGAAACACTGCCCAATCCTGGGCAAACCTCACTACTGTTGCTATGCTTGAGTCCATCAATGCTGCCGCTTGGCCAATCCATCTCATTGGGGGTTTTCCTCTTTTTCTCTGACTCTCCACCTTACCAAACATGATATCCTTCTCCAGTAACTGGTCGCTCCTGACAATATGTCCGACGTATGAGAGACAACGTTTGGCCATCGTGACCTCCAATGAGCACTCTGGCTGTACTTCTTCCAAAACGGATCTACTGGTTCTTTTGGCAGCCCATGGCACTTTCAATATTCTCCTCCAACACCATAACTCAAAAGCATCAATTCTTCTATGGTCTTCCTTATTTACTGTCCAGCTTTCGCATGCATATGAGGTTATTGAAAATACCATGGCTTGGGTCAGGTGCACCTTAGTCCTCAAGCTGACATCTTTGCTCTTCAACACTTGAAAAAGGTCTTGTGCAGCAGATTTGTCTAATGTGATACGTTGTTTGATTTCTTGACTGCTGCTTCCATGAGTGTTGATAGTTGATCCAAGAAGAATGAAGTCCTTGAAAACTTCAATCTTTTCGCCGTTGATAAGAATGTTGTTTACTGGTCCATTGGTGAGGATTTTTGTTTTCTTTATATTGAGATGTAATCCATACCGAAAGCTATGCTCTTTGATCTTCATCAGTAAATATTTTAAGTCCTCTTCACTTTCAGCAGGCAAGGTTGTATCCTCTGCATATCGCAGGTTCTTAATGAGTCTTCTTCCAATATTGATGCCACGTTTTTCTTCATATAACCCAGATTCTCGGATTATTTGCTCCGCATAGAGGTTGAATAAGTACGGTGAAAGAATACAACCTTGTCACACACCTTTTTAAATTTTAAACCATTCAGTATTCCCATGTTCTGTTCGAACAACTGCCTCTTGGTCCATGTACAGATTCCTCATGAGCACAATTAAGTGTTCAGGAATACTCATACTTCACAATGTTGTCCATAGCTTGTCATGATCCACAAAATTGAAAGCTTTTGTGTAGTCAATAAAGCACAGGTAAACATCTTTCTGATATTCTCTGCTTTCAGCCAAGATCCATCAGACATCAGCAATTCTGAATCCAGCTTGAACCTTTGGAATCTCTCTGTCAATGTATGATTGTAGCTATTTGTGTATTACCTTTAGAAAATGTTACTCGCATGGGATATCTAAGAGATTATCTGATGATTTCCGCATTCCATTGGGTCCCCTCTCTTTGGAATGGGCACAAATATGGATCTCTTCCAATCAGTCGGCCAAATAGTTGTCTTCCAAATTTCTTGGCAGAGATGAGTGAGTGCCTCTTGTGCCGCCTCACTTTCTTGAAAGATTTTAATTTTTATTCCATCAATTCCTGGTGCCTTGTTCTTTGCCAATTCCTTCAATGTACCTTGACTTCCTCCTCCAGTATCGTTGGCTCTTGATCATATGCTGCCTCTTGAAATGGTTGACCATTAACCATTTCCTTTTGGTACAGTGACTCTGTATTAGAGAGATGCAAATTAAAACAACAATGAGATATCTTTCCACCCCAGCATTAATGGCAAAGCTGAAAAGCAAACCAGGAAACAACAAATGCTGACAAGAGTGTTGAGAGACTGGGACCTTCCTTCACTGCTGGTGGGACTGTAAAATGGTGGAACCACTGTAGAAAATGGTGTGGTGTCTCCTCAAAATATTGGAAATAGAAATATCGTACAGCCCAGTAATCCCTATACTTGGCATATATTCTCAAGAAGTAACTATGACACAAATATTTCTGTATACACCCATGTTTGTCACAGCACTCTCAACAATAGCAAAAAAATGGAGACAGCCTAAATGCCCATCAATAGAATGGATAAACGAACTTTGGCACACATACACAATGGAATACAACACAATATTAAAAAATAGCGATGAATCTGTGAATACCTCATAACATGGGTGAACCTGGAGGACATTATACTGAGAGAAATTAGTCAATCACGAAAGAACAAATACTATATAAGCCCACTTTTGTAAACAGTGTTGTTGTCCCTCCTCTATATCCAGCTACTGCTTTACTTCAAATATCTGTGAAATTTGAGTCACAAGGACTAGTTCAATTCCAGACCTGAAGGGTGAGCCATGGTCTCTGGGTTCCTCCAGTCACTTTCTGGCCAATAAACCTGATCTTTTTTATGGTTTTGAGTTTCCTTCCATATTTTCTCCCACTCTAATCAGGATCTTCTAATGTGATCCCTTTCAGAGAAGTTAGTAATGGAGGCTGGGCACTATATAGTTTTTCTGGTCTCAGGGTCCTGGAGATTGATGTTCACCTGTTCCATTAGTTCAACGGACTAATCATTTCCAAGTGTCTTCAGTTTCCATCCTTCTTCTATCCTCTACACAGGAGAGACCAATAGTCGCACCTTAGATGGTTGCTCATGAACTTTTAAGATCTTACTCTCCAAATAGGAAGTAGAATATTGCCTTTGTGAACTATGCTATTCCAATTGACCATGGTGTTCCCTGAGACTTTGTCTTGAGCCTGGAAAGGCCCAGCAGATTGCTCATTCAAGGTGTTTGTTAATGCCTAAGAAGTTTTCATAATTTTACTCCCTGTGTGCTCCACCACATCCCTGTTTGCAGAAAAGATAAGAGGTGGTGGAGGTCGGCAGTGGTTGTGTGCCACCAAGTCATTTCTGACTTATAGCAACCCTGGATAGGGTATCCAAGGCTGCACATCTTCGTGGGAGCAGAAAACCTCCTCTTTCTCCCAAGGAGCAACTGGTAGATTTGAACTACTGACCTTCTGGTTAGCAGCCCAGTTCATAATCCACTACTCTACCAGGGCTCCTTAAAGGTAAAGAGACCCAGGTACAAATATCCTCTGTCAAACCTTTCTATATTAGCAGGTGTACTCCCACTCTCCTTTCCACACCTCTTGAGCCTGTGTTATCTACCTGTTGTTGTTGTTGTTGTTGTTAAATGCTGTTGAGTTGATTCCAACCCATAGCGACCCTATACAGTGTTTCCAAGGAGCAGCTGGTGAGCTTGAACTGCCAGCCTTGCAGTTCAAACGGCTTTGCAGTCTGGTGCATTAACCCACAACGCCACTGTAAATGCAGAAATGTGTATATAACTATATTTACCTCTGTTCCCTTTCATTCTTGCATTCTTCCCCAGGTCTTCCCCTACCTTCATCATTCTTCTGCCAACCTCTCCCTTGATGAATATTGCCTTCCCCGTCACCCAAGTTAATACCCTCTAGCCAATTAATTATTCCCTCTTCCTTCCCACCATTGATAACCATCAAAGAAAGCTTCTTTTAGTATGAAAGCCTTTTCTTAACTATTTATAATAGTGGTCTCATATAATAGTTGTCTCTTTATGATTGATTAATTTCACCTGACACAGTATTTTCCAGGTTCATCCATGTTAATGAGGCGTTCACAGAGACATCATTATTCTTCAACGTTGGGTAGTATTCCATTGGATATATGTGCCAAAGTTTGTTTATCCATTCTACTGATGTGCAGTTAGGCTGTTTCTACCTTTTCGATAATTGTGAATTGTGCTGTGATGAACATGGGTGTTCATATATCTACTTGTGCCATGGTTCTTATTTCTTGAGGGTGTGTACCAAGAAGAGGGATTGCTGAGTCATATGATATTTCTATTTCCAACTTTTTGAGGGAGCACCATGCCATTTTCTTCAGTGGTTCCACCATTTTACAGTCCCACCAGCAGTGGACAAGGGTCCCAGTCTCTTCATCCTTGTTAGTATTCATTGTTTTCTGGGTTTTGTTTGTTTGTTTATTTGTTTTTAACTTTGCTGTTAATGCTGGGGTGAAATGATACTTCATTGTTGCTTTAGTTTGCATCTCTCTGATGGCACTGCGGATTAATGAGTTGGATTGTAAGGTCTGTTTGAGCCGCAGGGTTGGTGGTTCAAGCCCAACAGCTGCTCCTTGGAAACACTATACAGGGTCTCAATGAGTCAGAACTGATTCAAAGGCATTTAACAACAGCAACAATGATTAATTGGAATCTTGGTGGGGCACTGTAGGATAAGCATTGGGCAAGGTTGGCAGTTCAAACCTACCCGCCACTCCTCAGAAACCCTATACAGTTCGCTATGAGTCAGAATTGAATGGACAGCATACAACAATAACAAGAACAATGTCTAATGATCTTAAGCATTTCTTCCTATGTTTGTTGGCCACCTGAATGTTTTCTTTGGTGAAGTGTCTGTTCATATCTTCAGCTCATTTTTAAATTGTATTATTTGTCTTTTCCTTGTTGAGGTGTTGAAGTTTTCTATAATTTTTTTTAAGTTAGTCACTTGTCTGATATATCATTTCCAAAAATTTTTTCCCAGTCTGTGGGTTCTCTTTTCACTCTTTGGGTGAAATCTTTTGATACACCTAAGTGTTTCGTTTTAGAAGGTTCCAGTTATCTAGTCTGTCTTCTGCTGTTTGTGTGTTTGCAATTATGTTGTCATTTGATTTCTTGACTGTTGCTTCCCTAGAAGTTGATTGAGAAGCCAAGTAAATTGAAATCCTTGACAACTTCAAACTTGTCTTCATTTATTATGATGTTGCTTTTTAGCCCAGTTGTGAGGATATATATATATATTAAGGTGCAATCCATACTGAAGGTTGTAGTCTTTGATCTTCCTCAGTCAGTGTTTCAAGTCCTCTTCCCTTTCAGGAAGCAAGGTTGTGTCATCTGCATATCATAGGTTGCTAATGAGTCTTCTTCCAATCCTGATGCCACGTTTGTCTTCATAATGAAAGACTTGCTGTTGTTGTTAAGCGCCATCAAGTCTGTTCTGACCCATAGTGACCCTATATAGGGTTTCCAAGGAGCAACTGGTAGCTTGAACAGCTAGCCTTGAGGTTCAAACCAACACTGCAGTCCAGCACACTAACCCACAGTGCCACACTGGGACTCCAATGAAAGATTGGTGGTGGTGGTTATGTGCCATGGAGTCGGTTTCGACTCAGTGACCCTGTACAGGGTTTCCGAGGCTGTAAATCTTTATGAGAGCAGAAAGTCTCATTTTTCTCCCATGTAACAGCTGGTAGTTTTGAACTGCTGACCCTGAGGCTAGCAGCCCAATTCGTAACTACTACCCTACCAAGGCTACAAAATGTTAAAAAGCCTGTGCTCAATGTGCCTTCCAAGTCAGCTTAAAGTTGAAGATAGTGCCTACCTTAACATCTCATTTCTCTCTCATAGTAGCTGACATAGTGTCTGGGAGAAACTGCTGTTGAAATTTATTTAGATGACGAGCTTCAAGAGGAAGGTAGAGCACATACTGGTCTGTTCTTTCTGGGAGACAAAGACTTTAAACAATCAAACAATTTCATTCCCAATTCCAACGGTACAGAATATACTAAGCATTTAGATGCCTTTCTAGTGTTTTGACCTCCAGCTTCTTTTTCTCCAATCTGGTCTTCCTCCCAAAAGCTTGATCTGGTTTAGAACCAGTAAATAAAGGTCGTGATGAAAAGCAAAACCTTTAGTGTCTGAAAGATTCTAGTTGAACTCCCACTCCTGTACTTCCTACCTGGGGGATCTTAGGCAAACTGTTACCTCCAAGAGACTTTGATTTGCTGCATGCAAGAAGAGCATGCTAACCATACTTTCCTCCAGGCGGGTAGGCTGAGGATTGAAGATACACAGTTAAGAATCCATGGCAGAGTAAGTGCTCAAAGCATACTGCAGAGGCTGTTGTGACCATACTGACAATAATCTCATTCTCTACAGAAAGCTTTAAGTGGCCCTTCATGACTAACATCAAATGTTCATGCATAACCCAGCGGCTCCTCCAAGATCTAGTTCCTATCCTCTCTGGGGCCTCCCCACCACCTGACCCCTCACACTGCACCAAATGAGCTTCAGCTCCTTAAACTTTCTATAGTTAAGCTATGTGGGGTTTTATCAATATGGAAAACCTACCCCGTCAGATTGTGTATCTACTCCTAGGAAATTCACCTCCACCATCCCCTTTTCCATGAGGATTGTTCTCAGCTCTCTGGGTGGAGTTGCAGTTCTTCCTTTGTGCTCCTAGCTTGCCTCGAAAGTTAACTCTATTATTGCTATTAAGTGTCATCCGTCACTTCTGACTCATAGCTACCCTGTATAGGTTTTCCCAAGCAGCAGCTGGTGGGCTAGCAGTCCAGTGCTTATTCTGCAGCACCACACCAGGACTCCTGTTATAGCACCTGTCATATTTTGTGACATTTACTAGCTTGCATCTCTCTCCAGCACCACTAAAAGCAACCTCTCTATCTAATTCATCTTTGATTCCCTGGTATTTATCTAGCACTGTGCCTGGGATATCAGCCCTTCTGATTAATGTTTATTTAACGGAGTTATATTGAATTTAAACTTTAGCTCCTGGCTTCCTTCTACTTACATGAGGATCAGATTGCAACAGTTAGTTCTCTGGCGTAAAAGTAAATAGACCTTTGCCCATTAAAACTCCCATTAAAAACTTGGAGTGGTCACTTTTATCCAATTCAAGATATTCTGGAACAAGTTGAGCACACATCTGACACAGACCTGTAGGGGAATTTTCCATCTGGATGCCACATCTTGGAACATCTCTCACTGGGGAGTTAGATTCTAATTATTATGGTTTCTGTAATCCCACTTCTCCTCCCAGATGATAAGAATGGCATGCATTTATTTTAAATATTAAAATGAATTAATTGTTCGGTTGGGTTTTTAATTTTTTTTTTTATTGTCAGCTTTGAGAATTGCCTAAACCTCCTTATGGTAATGATGGTATTTCGAGGTGTCTCAAGAGCTCTGGGACTCTGGAATAAATTTCTGATGATGCCATATGTTGCAGCAGCAGGAAGATTATTTTTAAATACAGCAGATGTTTTAGCTGTATTAAAGCAATTCCGTTTAACTGAAATAACTCGGTTAGACAATATTGGTGTAAGCCAATGCTCTGGGCAACAAAGTAGGTGTGAAAGTAGCTTTTATAATGAGTCCTGTGTTGATTGACCAGGTTCATCTTGTTGCCCTTCAGCACCTGGGGGATTGTTATTAAAGCTGTGGATAGTGTTAACGTATTTAAGGTAGTCTTTTTTCAGTCACTCGTTTATCCATTCATTCATTCAAAGAAGAATCACTGTTGACTTGAAGATGGAAGGTCTCAGAGCATATGTGTGTCCCTTCTATTCCAACTAGCTGGGTCTTCTCATTAGACTCCAAAACTCCTTGAGCCATTTTCCATCTCTTATATTCAAGGTCACTCTTATATTCAAGCCCTCTATGCCTTGGCTTTTCTTTTGTTTATACACTTCACAGTCATGATTTCCTAATTTTCACTGGAATAGTCATTGTTTTCCTATACATTCTTCTTGCCTTCCCACACCCGGGCTTAAGTTCTACTCTTCTTCCCACTTGGTCTGGCATTCCTTTCACCTTTAAATCTTAACCTTCCTCCAATGTGCAGCTCAGTGTTACCTCTTCCAGAAAGCCCCTCTCTGATTTCCCCAGCTGTGAACTCCAAAAGTGTTTCATTTTTACTTTTACAAATGAAATGTACATTTCTTTATGGCATTAATCACTTCCTCATTCTACTATACCTCATCTTATTTTTCCTTCTATACTATGAACTCTCCAAAGATAAGTGTACATTTCATTTATGTCTGTCTGGATCCAGAAGACAGAAACCCAAACAGAGAGCACAAAGCAGAGACAACTGACATATAATGGGCACAGCTAATCTTGTTTTCCAAATATTCTTTCATACAGTAATATTTGTGAAAGAATAATTTTGGGGAATACTCTCCTCTCATAATAACATCCAGTAAACCACATTCTTATCAATGGAGAAAATATTGAAGTTGTCAAGGACTTCATTCTTCTTGGGTCAACTATCAACACTCACAGAAGCAGCAGTCAAGAGATCAAACCACCTATTGCACTAAGCAAATCTGCTGCACAAGACCTTTTTAAAGTGTTGAAGAGCAAAGATGTCAGCTTGAGGACTAAGGATGCGCCTGACGTGAGACATGGTGTTTTCAATAACCTCATACACATGCGAAAGCTGGACAGTGAATAAGGAAGACTGTAGAAGAATTGATACTTTTGAGTTATGGTGTTGGAGGAGAATATTGAAAGTGCCATGGGCTGCCAAAAGAACCAATAGATCCGTTTTGGAAGAAGTGCAGCCAGAGTGCTCCTTAGAGGCCAAGATGGCCAAACTTCGTCTCTCATACTTTGGACATATTGTCAGGAGGGACCAGTCACTAGAGAAGGATATCATGCTTGGTAAGGTGGAGGGTCAGAGAAAAAGAGGAAGACCCCCAATGAGATGGACTGGCCAAGTGGCAGCATCGATGGACTCAAGCATGGCAACAATAGGGAGGTTGACCCAGGATCGGGCAGTGTTTCGTTTTGCTGTTCATAAGGTCACTATGGGTGAGTACAGACTCGATGGCACCTAACAACAGCAACATAAGGAGCTCTGGTAGTGTAGTGCTTACGAATCGGGCTGCTAATCTCACGTTCAGCAGTTTGAAACTACCAGCTGTTCCATGGGAGAAAAATTAGGCTTTCTGCTCCCGTAAAGATTTACAGTCCTGAAAACCCTATACAGGGTCACTATGAGTCGGAACGGACTCCCCAGCATACCACCAACACCAACAACCTAATATATAATGTTCTACAACTGTACTGCCCAGTAGAACTTTCTGTGATGCTGGAAATGTTCTCTGTAGGTGCTGTCTGTTCAGTAACCACTAACCACACATGCCTATGAAGAGTACATGAAATGTATACTGAAAAATCCAGTTTTTAATGTTAATTCATTTAAATTTCAATATAAGTAACTACATGTTGCACATTGTTGTTCTTAAGTGCTATTGAGTCAGTTCTGATTCATAGGGGCCCGGTAAAGAATTTCTGAGGAGCAGCCGGTGAACTTGAACCACCGACCTTGCACCATACCTGGACTCCAAAATATGTGGCTAATGGCTCCATATTGGAAACTATGTCTATATTTTAGGTTTGTCCTTGCAAGTACACTGTGGTGCTATAGGATAGGCACTATACTTCTAACCACATGGTCAGTGGTTCAAACCCACCAGCTCCTCCTCAGAAACTCTATGCAGGGTCATTCTGAGTCAGGCCTGAATTGACAGCACTTAATATTATTAGTTAGATCTGTTTGCAAGTAATAATGGTGCAACCTGTGAGTGCTGGGACTCACCAACACTGCCTTGTTGCCTGCCTTTAACTCAGTAGTCTCACCTTTTTCCTGTTGCTTGTGTTAGTAGAAAATAGTCAAGTTTTTCTTCTGTCTGGTGTTACTGTAATAACCGCTTCCCTCTCACTTAAGAACAAAATATTAGAAAAATTAATTGGAAGGCAGCATTTGTAAGATTCCTCCTTTCCAGTCTAATTTTCTCAGCTTTTTAGGTTGTTGTTATCTGCCTTCAGGTCAGCCCCTGGGCTCAGGGAAACCCCATGCAGAACACAGTGCTACCCAGTCCTGACCAACCCCACTATTAATTGTTAATCAGAGCGTTGGGATCCATCGGGCTTTTATTGGCTGATTTTGGAAAGTAGACTGCGAGGCCTTTCTTCTTAGAACATCTTAATCTGGAAGCTCTTCCAAAAGCTGTTCAGAACCATATTGTTGTTTTTGTTGTTAGGTGCCATTGAGTCAATTCCAGTTCATAGGAATCCTATGTACAACAGAATAAATTACTGCCCAGTCCTTTGCCATCCTCACAACTGTTGTCATGTTTCAGCCCATTGTTGCAGCCACTGTGTCAATCCATCTTATTGAGGGTCTTCCTCTTTTCCCCTGACCTTCCACTTTACCAAACAAGATGTCCTTCTCCAGGGACTGGTCTGCCCTGATAATATGTCCAAACTATGAGAGACAAAGTCTGGCCATTTTTGCTTCTAAGGAACAATATGCTGCACTGCTTCCGAGACAGATTTATTTGTTCATCTGGCAGTCCATGGTATGTATGTATGTATATATATATATATATATATATGTTTTTTTTTAATGAATTATTGTGAATTATATGATAGTTTACATGAGAGAACTTTAGTTTTACATTCATTCCATCATATATCATCTCATTGCCATGGTTCCTATCCCCTCCATGCATCATCCACCAACCAAAGGGTATATCCTAGATACCTGCCCCCTACACTTCTCCCTCCCCACTCCTCCCCAGTTTTCGACCCACAGTCCCTTTTCCTCTCTGGATCCCAAGTCCCCAGCCACTTCATCACTCCACGTTGTCTTCTCTGTCTCCATCTCAGGCATCTCTGAGTAGGGTTTCTCTGTTTCTCTGGGTAGGGTCCCGCTCTCGGCTCTTCTCCGTTGATGGTCCCAGAGACCTCCGCTCCTAGACTGGAGAATTAACCACTCCCTTTCTTGTTACAAAACGTCTACCTTTGCATTTCCAACCCTTATAATCCATCCTGATAAGCATTATTCACTACAGTATCACAAATTACCCATCTGTATTTCCTTTCATCAGCTCCGCCCAGATAGATTGAATAGTACCCACTGGAGATTCTGCCTTCCTCCATGCTCCCTAGCACTAGGTTCCCTCTTGAAAGCCAGTCACTTATTGCCTTTGTAGTCCCCCCCTCCCCATTTGAGTATCCAATGACCAAGTTGCCCATCTCCGTCCACTCTGTGTGTGGAGGGGGTGGGAATGTTTCTTGCTGTAAGGATTTGTTCCTTCTTTTGAGTTGCTGTTCCATAGGTATAGGTCAAGTTCATCAGATTGTATCAGCTCATTTTTTTTTATTTTCCCCTCTTCTTTCTTCTCCTGTTTGAGCTCCGATCGTCCAGTCATCCGGTCCAGGTCACGTGGGTATCAACTGCAAGTGTGGGTGCTCCTGTGCACATGCCCTCTCTTCCCATCAGCTGGTAGCTCCACTCTCCTCTCGAGTCCTCCGTGGCCACACCACTGACTCTGGGCCCAAGAATCCCCAGGTCTCCTCACACTGCTTGCCAACCAGGTCCCCAACTGGGTTCACAGAGGTTCACTGAACATCGTGGGGCTTAGCATGCCACCTCCCCCCATCGGTGATGTGTGTGGTCACCAATCAGAGCGTACATTTCCGTTGAGTCTTAGTCTTGGAAGGGGGTTTGCATTGAGAGGACCTGGCCACCTGCCTTGATGTTTTCTAGGGAAGCGATTTGTTTGTTCTCGTAGTCCATGGTATATTTAATATCACTCATCAGCACCATAATTCAAGTGCATCAGATCTTTTCTCTGTTTTTCATGAGTTATTTATTAGTCTGGTTGTGGGAATTTTCATTTTCTTTGCATTGAAGTGTAATCCATACTGTATCTTTGATCTTCATAAATAAATATAGTAAGTCCTCTGCACTTTCAACAAGTAAGGTTGTGCTAGATGCAGTTTGTTACTAAGTCTTCCTTCAGTCTTGATTCCATGTTCTTCTTCATATTATCCGCTTCTTGGATTATTTACTCAACACAAGATTGAGTAAGAAAGGATACAACCCTGATGCACACCTCTCCTGATTTAAAACCATTCAACATCCCCTTGTTCTGTTGTTGTTGTTGTTGTTAAGTGCCGTGGAGTCGGTTCCGACTCATGGCGACCCTGCACAGGGTTTCCGAGGCTGTAAATCTTTACAGGAGCAGAATGCCTCATCTTTCTCCCGCGGAACTGCTGGTAGTTTCACTGCCTTTTGGTCTATGTATGGGTTCTGCATGAGGACAATTAAGTGTTCTGGAATTTCCATTCTTCACAATGTTATCCACAGCATGTCATGATCCACAAATTGGAAACTTTTGCATAGTTAATAAAGCACATTTCTCTGGTATTCTTTGATTTTAACCAAGACACATCTGACATCAGAAGTGATATCCCTCATCCATTTCTGAATCTATTTTGGATTTCCAGCAGTTGTCAGAAATTTTGAATTATCTTCAGCAAAATTTTACTTGCATGTGATATTAATGATATTGTTAGATTTTTTTTTTTTTTTTTTTTTTGCATTCTATTGGATCATCTTTCTTTGGAATAGGTACAAATATGATGCCTTCCCATCAGTTAGCCTGATAGCTGTCTTCCAAATTTGTACCAGTATATTGAAACATTTCGTTTAGTATTCCATCAATTCCCGGAGCTTTGCTTTTCACCAATGTCTTCAGTACAGTTTGGACTTCTTCCTTCAATACCATCGGTTCTTGATCATACGCTACCTCCTAAAATGGTTGAACACTGATCAATTATTTTTAGTATGGTGATTATGTGTATTCTTTTCATTTTACATGGATTCTTTCTGCATCATTCAATATTTTACCCATAAAATCCTTTAATATTGCAAATGGAGGCTTTATTTTTTTCTTTGGTTATTTCAGCTTGAAAAATACTGAGTGTGTTCTTTCCTTTAGTTTTTCTAAGTGCAGGTTTTTGCACATTTCATTATAATACTTTACTGAGCTTTTCCAAGATGGCCTGTGATATTTTCTGTTCAGTGCTTTTACTTCCTCATTTTTTCCACTTGTGTTAGCTTCTCTGTGCTCATGAGCAAGTTTCAGAGTCTATTCTGATATCCATGTTGCTCTTTTCTTTATTTCCTGTCTTTTATTGACATTTTGTTTTTTTGTTTTTTTAATTATTCAAGAACATCATGGGTGATATTCTTGATGTGATCCTACAGCTCTTTTGGCCTTTAGTCATTGGTGTCTAAAGCATTATATCTTTTCTTGAGATGGTCTCTAAATTCAGGTGGGATATATTCAAGGTCATATATTCATTTTGGTGGAATTGTTCTAATTTTCTTTGGCTTCAGCCTGAACTTACATATGAGAAAAAGATGGTTTGATGCACAGTTAGCCTCTGACCTTGCTTTTGATGATGATGTTGAATTTCTCTATCATCTTTTCCCAGAGATACAGTCCATTTGATTCCTGTGTATACCATCTGGTGAGGTCCACAGTCATAGTTGCTTTTTATGTTGTTGAAGAAAGACGTTTGTAATGAGTAAGTCATTGATCTTGCAAAATTCTATCATGCGATCTCCAGCATCATTTCTATCACCAAGGCCTTATTTTTCAACTACTGAGCCCTCCTTTATGTTTCCAACTTTCATGTTCCAATCACTGGTAATTATCAATGCATATTGATTGCATGTTTGGTCAATTTCAGACAGAAGAATTAGTTGTTGTTGTCAAGTGCCATCAAGTTGATTCTGACACATAGTGACCCTGTACAGTCTGAGGAGTGTCTGGGGGTTTGAACCACCAACCTTGTGGTTAATAGTCTAGTGCTTATCCTACAATGCCACACCAGCACTTTGAAGTTGGTAGAATTCTTCAATTTCTTATCACTGACTTTTAGTGATTGACACATCAATTTGAATAATAGTGGTATTAACTGATCTTCTTTGTAGGCATTTGGGTATTATCCTATCACAGACAGATCTGACCTGCTCTTTTTTAATGATCAATGACATCCCATTCCTTGTCAGTTTGTCTTTCTTGGCACAGTAAACCATATGATTGTCCAATTCAAATGGTCCAATACTAGTCTGTTTCAGCTCATTATACTTATGATACCAGTCTTAATGTATTCCACTTAATTTTGACAATTTCCAATTTTCTTAGACTCATACTTCATACATTCCATGTTCTGATTATTCATGGATATTTTGAGTTGCGCGCCATCAGCAAATGAAGATCCTGAAAGCTTTCTTCCATTCATGCCATTGTGGTCAACTCTACTTTGAGAAAGCAGCTCTTCCCCAGTCATATTTTGAGTGCCTTACAACCTGAGGGACTCATCTTCTGGCACTCTGTCAGTATCCTACTGCTACTCAGAAGGTTTTCAGTGGCTAACCATTCAGAAGTTGTTGGCTTTTCCTTCTGCCTTGTCTGTCTTAATCTGGACACTCTTTGGAAACCTGTTCACCATGGATGACCCTGCTGGTATTTAACATACTGATGGCATAGCTTCCAGCATCAAGCAATATGTAAGTCACCACAGCACAACAAACTGACAGTGGAGTTGTGGGTTCAGCATCATAGCAGCACATAACTCATCAGCACTGATGCTCAGTGGCTGGGAATTGAATCTGTGCCTTTTGTGTGGATGATAATTCTGCCACTGAACCATCTGTGTAATTCAGGTTATCCAGTGGAAAATTGCCATGGCACAGTCTCTGGAAAGTGTACATCTCCTCTGATCCAGAGAGGGAACAAGGCCAGCAGTTCAAGCCCACCAGCCACTCCACAAGATAAAGATGAATCTTCCTGCTCCTGCAAAGATTTACAGCTCTGGAAACCCTATGAGTTGGAACCAACTCAACTGCAATTAATAATAACAACTGTTGTAAAGAAGAGAGTTCAGAATTTAAAAAGCTCTTAGGCTCATCTTAAAAGTACCGGAAATTGAAATCTGTCTGCCAAGGTTTGGTTAGGTGTCCATTCAAGAGCAGTCATGAAAGATATCATGCAGCAGAAACATGGCCACTGGGGTCAGCCCCTGATGGTGAGGTAGGAGGTCTCCTGAGACGAAGGGCTAGTACTACCTTCCACTTCCTGAAATTGTTCTCAACCACCCCTGTCTTTCTAATATCTCTTCTCCTCCTTGACCTCCATGACCTCAGCAGTGCTGAGTACTGTTGACCCATCCTCTTTTCTAGAAGCAATCTCTTCCATTTCATTCATTATGTGTGCTCTCTTCATTTTTCCTTTCTGTCTTTCAGATGTCAGTTTTGCTCAAGTGGCTTTGAAACCCTCCAAATCCTTACATGTAGGTATTTTTCAAGAGCCTCTCCTTGACTCCTATGTTTTTGTATATCTCCTGTCTATCCTGGGATAAGCACTTATCCTATAGGATAAGTACAGAGCTGGTAAGTCCAGTCCAGCACTCCAAACCCACCAGCCACTCTCAGAAACCTTATACAGGGTCGTTATGAGTTGGAATCAGCTCCAGGGCAAAAAAACAAAAACAAAAACAAAAAAATCAATTTGTCTGTCCTAATGATTTATTATAATCCAGTCATCTCTTCTGAATTATTCCATGTCAACACCTTTCACACTATGTTTCCTGCCTGCTGGACTGATGCCCCACAAGTGTCCCTGGCTCAGCCTATTCATGATCCTCTCGACACCTTACTTCTTCTTTCTAGATGACCCATCCTTGAATCTAATCAACAGTAGTACCAAATCCTCTGGAAGTTATCTGTATGACTTATGTACTAATTGTCTCTATTTTCCTTATTAATACTGTTTAGTTTAAACCTTCTAAATTCTCTCTACTCCTACAAAAGAATTTTCTAAGTAATGCTCACTGGTTTAACCACTTGGTGTTATTCATCCCCAAATTCTTCTTGTAAAGGAGGCTGTGCTTCCCTTCTCCTCCATTCCTCTGCACCTTGAAGCAGGAAACTACACAGTGCACCTCCTGGAAATGCACACAGCCTGAAGCCACTGCTCTTTCGCAGCCTGTTCTCCACCTTCCCTGTCCCATTGTTAAAGGAGTGAGATAGGTGCCAGTTGGTCTTGTTTCTCCAAAGAGTTGAGCTCAGGAGTTAAGTGTCAATATATATTCAACGTGGAGGCCTTTATGTGGTTCAGAATGTGGCTGCTCTCCTCCTACAGGACTGGGGAGCCCCCATGAGCCCAGCTGCTCTGTCTCTGGTCAGCAAGGTATGCATCTTGACCATTTGCCCTTGCGTCACTCCAATTCATAGTGACGCTACTATGCATGTCAGAGTAGAACTATGCTCCATGGGGATTTTATTGGCTGAGTTTTGGGAAGTAGATTGCCATGCCATTCTTCCAATGCACCTCTGGGTGGACTCAGAACCTCCACCCCTTCGTTTAGCAGGCAAGCATTTAGCCATTTGCACCACTTAGGTTTAAAAAGCACGGCAAGCCCCTAGTCACCCACATCACAGCCACTGCTTCCATATCCCTTTGCCTGGAGCAATGTGGCTGTTCTGATTCCTATCTGTCACTTGAATCTATTTCTCAAATAGCTCATTTGAGAGGTGAAACATGTGACTCACTCACACTTCAGAGCCCAGGCACAGAAAGGAACATGTGTCCGGGTCATCTTGTAGTACTCAGTTCTGATGATGTCACCAAATTTGCCCATGAATCACTACTGCCCATGGAATGTGAGCCAAGCTCTTTGACCTGAGACTACAGCCCATCTACCTGGATCCAGTTTTTAGTCAAGTCACTCACTGCCTCCTCGTTGTACTCTTGCAGTCTACCCAGACCAGCAAGTATACCTCACACTTTTGTGCTCTTTGGTGGCCATACCTTGTTTGCACTCCAGATCAAGTTTCCCCCCTTCTCTGATCTTTCTCAATGGATCAACAGGCTGCCTTTCCTTCTGATTTCTGACTGGGTTTGGCCAATGGGAGTCACTGGAAGGCCATTAGAGATTGTCTTAGTTATCTCATGTTACTATCACAGAAATGCCACAAGTGGATGGCTTTAAGAACCAGACATTTATTCTCTCACAGTCTGGGAGACTAGAAGTCAAAATTCAGAGCTCCAGCTCTGGAGAAAGGTCCATGTCTCCTTTCAACGTCTGTGGGCCCAGCTTGCCTTGGAGATCTCCCTGTGGCTTAGCATCAGTCTTCCCTGGATCTAGGAGCTTCGCAGCACAGCTCATAACTTTTTACATGTTGAAACAATACTCTTTGGGATGTATTGGATTAAATAGGACATACTATTAAAGTGAATTTTACTGTATTTTCAGAGTAGATAAAAAATGGTTCCAACACCTTTCATTGAAAAATCTGCCTTTTCTCCTAAGGTCTGCAATGCCCAGTTGTCAAATTGGTATGTTTCTGAGTTTTTTGTTCACATCCACTTGTCAATTTGTGTACACCTGTGTGGAGTCCTGGTATGGCATTGGTGGTTTAATGCACTGGGCTGCAAAGTCAGTTTGAACCTCAAGGTTGGTGGTACAAGCTCACCAGCCACTCCTCGAAAACCCTATACAATCTCGCTGTGGGTAGGAACTGACTCAGTGGCACTTAACAATAACAACAGCATGTGGTGCTGTAGGATAAGCATTGGCCTACTAACTGCAAGATTGGTGGTTCACACCCACCAGCCAATCCTTAGAAACCCTATACAGAGTCGCTATGAGTCAGAACTAACTCGACAGCACTGAGCAACAACAATAACAACATGCGGTGCTATAGGTTAAGTGCTGGACTGGTTACCATTAGGTCAGCAGTTCAAACCCACTAGCTGCTCTCAGAAACCCTATACAGGGATGCTATGAGTTGGAGCCGACTCCAGGGCACACAACAAGCAAACAAAACAATGCAAATGTCAGGGTGTCTTAATTGCTCCCGTGTTGCTCTTTAGTATGGCAAGTTTCCCCATTTTTCTCTTCTTTAGGAATATCTTGTATATTCTTGACCCTCTGTCCTTACATACAAATTTTAGAATTCACAGAGCTTTCTGGGTCTAAGCTATACTACCAAACAACCTTACAAGCAGAAAGAGAGAGCAAGACAAACATCATGCTTGGTGAAGTGGAGGGTTAGCCAAAAAGAAGAAGATGCCCCAACGAGATGGATTGTACAGTGGCCGCATCAATGGTCCCAAAAGTAGTGACAATTGTGAGGATAGCGTAGGACCATTCTGCTATTTATAGGGTCATTATGAGCTCTGGTAGCGTAGTGGTTATGAATCGGGCTGCGAACCTTAAGGTCAGTGGTTCGAAACTACCAGCTGCTCCGCGGGAGAAAGATGAGGCTTTCTACCCCCGTAAGGATTTACACCCTCGGAAACCCTGTACAGGGTCGCTATGGGTCGGAACCGACCCGACGGCACTTAACAACAACGAGTTGGAACCAACACAATGGCACCTAACAACAACAACAACATTAAAATGAATACCACGTATTTATTTTTACTATTATGAATGTGGACACAAGGAAGTGTGGTGGCTCTTTAGAATAGGCACTGGACTGCAAACTACACGGTTGGCAATCTGAGTCCATCAGACACTCCTCGAGAGAAAATTGAGGCTTTCTGCTTCCGCAAACAGTTCCATAGTTCCAGTTTCAAAAGCCCTACACAGGATCACTACAAGTGTGAACTAACTCCACAGCGCTTAGTAATAACAAGTGTGACTCTAAACAAGTTGTCAGAACTCTTTGTGTGGTTTCTCATCTCACAATCAGGAATAATAATTCCTGCTCTAACTCAGGGGTATTTGGAGAGACAACGTAATGTTTGAAAAAAGTGTGAATTCCACTGTAAAGAACTACACAGATGTCAGGGTTCTTTCCATGAAAATATCACCAATCTCTCCCCTCCAAATTAAGGCTCTCAAGTCCCCCTTCAGCAGCCTACTCTGATGCGGCCAGCCAGACGTTATTTAGTTTCCCTTGACACTTGGACATGTCTAGCTCACATGGGTTTTCCACATTCTGTCTTGGAGCCTGGTGATTCCATCCTGGTGCCAGTGAGCTTTTGAGTCTCAAGAGAGAGGCCCTGTGTTACTGACCTCCCACCATCATGTAACAACTAATTTCACTCAAAGGACTGTGTTTATCCCGGGTGGGTAGAATGCCAACTGACGCATTCCATCTGGCTGCCTGTTTCTTTTCTATCTATCCAAAACATGATTTGTATACTCTGAAATGGCAAAAGAAGTGAATGAAGGCTTTGAAGAAGAATCAACCTGGATTTGATGTCGGGTTCTAATTCTGTATCTGGGGAACCTTGTTGTACCACTTAGCCCTGTTGATCTCTGCATCTCCACATTGCTGTTCAAAATCAAGCAACATGTATAAAGCACTAGACCCAGCAGCTGGTGTCAGTGGATGAGAGTCAGGTCACAGTTGCTCCGTTAGCTGTGGGACCACTTGGATCATATCCTGAGTCTCACAGCTGAGCTCACTGTGGCACTAGTAACTACAGTTTTCCATTCTGCTGTTTGTGTTCTGATTCTGATTCAGCATCCATGGGCAGTGCGAATTTTATACATACTCCCTGATTCAAAGAGAGGCCATCAACCTGCACTCATTTGCATACAATTAACATTTCCAGAGGCTGTCCAGAAAGAAGAAATCAGTCACTCTTATAGCTTGTGATCCAACCTGGAAAAGGCTATGAGGAGCCACCTGGGGCTTTGATCTCATTGATCTGTCCAGGGAGTTTTGAATGAAGAAATTAGATTAGAAACTCATCACAGGCCAGCTACAAAAGACTGAAGACAAGGCATTCTCTGTTGCCTTGATGCAGTAGAAGGCATGTTTCAAAGTAGGTTGTTGTTGTTGTTATTAACTACTGTCAAGTTAGCCTTAACTCATGGAGATTCCATGCACAATGGATCAAAACACTGACTATTCCTGAGCTCAGCTGGGGATCAGACAGTGTTCTTTGGGATCTCTCACCCTTTGGGAGGACACAAGTTGGAATTCAGAGCTCCAGTTCTGGAGAATGGTACTTGTTCCCTTTCAACATCTGTAGGCCCAGCCTTCCTTGGAGATCTCCCTGTGTCTTAGCATCAATCTTCCTGGGATCTAGGAGCTTCACAGTGCAACTCATAACTTTTTACATCATTCGCTGATTTTGGAAGTAGATCACCAGAACTCTCTTCCTAATCCTTCTTAGTCTGGAAATTCTACTGACACCTACTTGGCATTAAAGCAGCACACAAGTCTCTATTGACAGATGAAGACTGGCTGCATAGGAGCTACCTGCACCAGGAATTGAACCTGGTCTTCCATATAGGAAAGTCCATGCCTGGTGCAAATGGTTTGCAATCAATGACTAACCTAAAAGTTGGCAGTTTGAATGCACGCAGTGGCACTGCAGAAGAAAGTCTTGGTTGTCTGCTTCTGTAAAGATTTACAACCAAGAAACCTTACAGAACAGTTCTGCTTTGTAACATGGGATTTCCATGAGTCCAAATTGACTCAGGCAATGGGTTTGGAGTTTTGATCTTCTCACAAGGGAAGTGAGAATTCTACAATTAAGCTACCAATGCCTGCTGTTGTTGTTGTTAGGTGCCATTGAGTCGGTACCAATTCATAGCGACCCTATGCACAGCAAAATGAAACACTGCCCGATCCTGGGCCAACCTCACAACTGTTGCCACGCTTGAGTCCATTGATGTTGCCACTTTGCCAGTCCATCTTGCTGGGGTTCTTCCTCGTTTTCTCTGACCCTCCACCTCACCAAACAGGATATCCTTCTCCAGTGACTGGTCCCTCCCAACAATATGTCTGAAGTATGAGAGACGAAGTTTGGCCATCTTTGGCCTCCAAGGAGCATTCTGGCTGCACTTCTTCCAACACAGATCTGTTGGTTCTTTTGGCAACCCATGGCACTTTCAATATTCTCCTCCAACACCATAATTCAAAAGCATCAATTCGTCTACAGTCTTCCTTATTCACTGTCCAGCTTTCCCATGGATGTGAGGTTATTGATAATACCATGTCTTGGGTCAGGCACACCTTAGTCCTCAAGCTGACATCTTTGCTCTTCAACACTTGAAAAAGGTCTTGTGCAGCAGATTTGTCTAATGCAATACATCATTTGGTTTCTTGACTGCTGCTTCCATGACTGTTGATAGTTGATCCAAGAAGAATGATGTCCTTGACAACGTCAATCTTTTCTCCATTGATAAGAATGTAGTTTATTTGTCCAGTAGTGAAGATTTTCGTTTTCTTTACACTGAGATGTAATCCATACCAAAGGCTGTGCTCTTTGATCTTCATCAGTAAATATTTTAAGTCTTCTTCACTTTCAGTAAGCAAGGTTGTATCATCGGCATGTGACAGATTGTTAATGAGTCTTCCTCCATTCCTGATGCCACGTTTTTCTTCATAGAACCCAGCTTCTTAGATTATTTGCTCAGTATACAGGTTGAATAAGTATGGTGAAAGAATACAACCTTGTCGCACACCTTTCTTAATTTGAAACTATTCAGTGTTCCCATGTTCTGTTCAAACAACTGCTTCTTGGTTCAGGTACAGATTCCTCATGAGCACAATTAAGTGTTCAGGAATACTCATTCTTCACAATGTTGTCCATATCTTGTCATGATCCACACAATCAAAAGCCTTGCCAATGACTAGATAGTTATTATCGCTGTTAAGTGCCAACTCATAACAACTCTGTCTAGGGTTTCCAAGAAGCAGCCAATGGGTTTAAACTTCTGACCTTGTAATTCACAGTCCAGTGGTGATCCTACAGCACAACAAAAGGAGTCCTAACTAGATAGAGTAGGGAAAAATTCAATATTTTTTTAAAAATATTTTTAAAATAATACATGCTTAAAATAACTTACCTTAACTGGAAAAAAAATGTGCATTTCCAAATGTACTCATACATTTGTCAGTTTTTTAGTGAAAGTCTGTGAATATAGGTCCATTGATTGGAGTCCTCTATTTTGCATAAATTATACACAAAACTGGTTAGACATAAAAGAGGAGAAATAGCATCAAGCTTCTTTCAGAGTACAGAATTCTTCTACTATTTCTCATTTCCCCCAATCTTCTACAAATATCTTGCCCACACCTAGTTTGGAATCAAGTTTTTTAAGAAGTGAAATTTTTGAGTGTTTCCAAAGCATTCAACTTGTTTTTTCATAGAAATAAAAGCTCTCTTTGCATGTTCAGATTTTACTGTTTGTCCCATACACAAATAAATTTGGTTACATAGTCGTAGCAAACACAAATCATACCAACAGATTCGGAGACAAGCACGGCTGTCTCTCAGTAAGGATAAAATGCAGCAATGGAGTAGACTTGGGTTGGGGGTATTATACAGGGACTGGCTAGCTGTTAGCATTCAGCATGGTAGGAGCCTCCATGCATGGGGTCAGCTGGTGAATAGTTAAGTGGTCTCTGTAATACAATACTGTTCTGGAAATTATGTTTGAAGACCAAACCACAATGGAATTTAATCATTTAAAAATGTTGAAACTCCTCTTGATTGGTAATCAAAGCTACAGAGTTGAGACGGAGGCTGAGGAAATCCAGCAGAGAAGGAAATAATCATTTTAACCTTCTCTAGCTCAGCACGCAATCCTGCCGTCCCAAAGCCTGCCTCTCCATCACTTTCTGTCTTTGTGAATGACACCAATCCTCCAAGTGCACATCAGCTTCTCCCCTCCGTTCCTCTGATCTTGGAACTCATTGCTATGGAATTAGTTCCAACTCATGGGGACCCCATGTGTGTTAGAGTAGAACTGTGCATCATAGTGTTTTCAATGGGTAAATTGAATTTTCTGTGGTAAAGCAGATCACCAGGTCTTTCTTTGGAGGTGCTTCTGGGTAGACATGAACTTCCAACCATTTAGTTGGCAGACAAGCGTGTTTAGCTGTTTGCACTACCCATCTTATGTTGTATTTGTTGATAAGTGTCATTGAGTTGGTTCTGACTCACAGTGACCCTGTATAGGGTTTCTGAGGAGCGGCTGGTAGTCTTGAACCACAGACCTTGCAGTTAGCAGTCCAGTGCTGATCCTACACCAGGACCCCACCCCACTTATAGCCAGGCATAATGTCAAACAGCTAGTTCTCTTTTGTGGCAGTCTTTCACATTTCTTCATCTTTCTCTTCTCTATGGTCATTTCAACAACGTCTTTACTCCCTGTAATTTCTTCTTTTTACAGCCAGTGATCCTTCTAAAAGCAAAGCGTTTCTTGGCCACTCCCATGACTGTACCCCCTTCATTTGACTTCCCATTGCATTTAGAATAAAGTTCAAACCACTTTTTACCTCCTTACCCACCTCAACTATAACCTAGTGTGCTGTTATTGTTGCTCAGCAACCCTGTATAGAATTTCTGAAGAGTGGCTGGTGGGTTTGAACCGCTGACCTTGCTGTTAGTTGTTCAGTGCTTATCCTACAGCACCAAACCAGGACTATTGTTAGGTGTCCTCAAGTCTGCTCTGACTCATCGTGATCTCATCATGTACAACAGAACAAAGCACTGCCTAGTCCTATGCCATCCTCACAATCATTGCTATTTTGAACCCAGTGTTGCAGACTGTGTCAATTAACGTGGGTATAATTAGAAATTATTAACCCTTATATTATATAAAGAGTCCCGGTGTGGTGCTGTGGGCTAATGTGTTGGACTGCAAGGTTGGTTTGAACCTCAAGGTCAGCAGTCCAAGTTCACCAGTCACTCCTTGGAAACCCTATATAGGGTCGCTATGGGTTGGAACCAACTCAACAGCACTCAACAACAATAGTAACAGCAGCATTTTTTATTTACTATGTGCTAGGTGCTATGTTAAAAGGACTTAAAACATTTACTGATGAAGATCAAAGAGCACAGCCTTCTGTATGGATTATATCTCAATGTCAAGAAAACAAAAATCCTCACCACTGGACCAATAAACAACATTCTTATCAACGGAGAAAAGACTGAAGTTGTCAAGGACTTCATTCTTC
>NW_006408519.1:39201928-39202849 GCF_000296735.1 Chrysochloris asiatica | reverse complement strand
TGGCCCAGGATCGGACATTGTTTTGTTCTGCTGTGCATGGGGTCGCTATGAGTCAGTTCCGACTCGATGGCACCTGACAACAACAACAACAACAAGGTGCTATGCTACATTCCTTACATGTATTATTTCTTCTAATCCTCAAAACTGCCCTGTGGGGTGGGTACTGTTTCTACCTCCCTCTTGTAGACAAGGAAACAGATAAAGAGAGAGGGTGAGTAACAGCTAGTAAGTTGCAGAGCTGATCTTTGGACTGCTACAGTCTTTCCAAAGCCCATGTGCCTATAGATTATACTATGTGGACTAATGACATGTTCTCAGCAAACCATGTTCTTCTTAAATGCTGCCTCCTCACCCCTCCTCATTCCCTGGTTCATGAAGTTCCTGGCCCCTCTTCCTCATTGAACTGTCAAGAACTGACAAGAAACCCAACCTCCATTGGCCTTGGCAAGAAGAAGAATGCATTGCTCCATGTCATTGAAATGTCCGAGGGCAGGCAGAGCCACCTGTGCACAATTGTCATCACAAGACTGTGAAATGACCAATGGCAAGACGTAGCAAGACAAGGGAAATGAGATGAGGTTTCTTTTCTTTTTTTATTGTGAATTATATGATAGTTTACGTAGGAGAATATTAAATTTACATTCATCCGATCGTATATATCATTTCATTGCCATGGTTACAATACCCTCCATGCATCATCAACCAACCAAAGGGTATACCCTGCAAGCCTGCCCCCCCCCCCCCCCCCCCCCCCCCCCCCCCCCCCCCCCCCCCCCCCCCCCCCCCCCCCCCCCCCCCCCCCCCCCCCCCCCCCCCCCCCCCCCCCGGTCCCAGAGCCCCGACTTACTCGCACAGTCTGGCCGCCCTGGCAAACCGGAAGTCAGAAGGACACAATTCTTCACAGGTCCTTCAGCCTTCTAA
>NW_006408519.1:39134614-39201828 GCF_000296735.1 Chrysochloris asiatica | reverse complement strand
AGTCCCCAGCCGCTCAATCACTGACGTCACCGTCACTTCCGAGATGAGGTTTCTTAATGTAGGAGCTACACCCTGAAACTGCTAAGAGAAGGTGACCCAGTGGTCTATGTAGGTGCCAGCTTTCAAGTCTCCCACCAGCAATGATGCAACCTGGTGGGGTCTTCACAAACTTCCCTTTGCCTTTCTCACACGGGGATGTTATATCCTCCTGGTGCCTCCCAGCAATTCTAAAGGCTCTGAGTCCACCTGCCAGTCCACCAAGTGCAATAAACTGCTAACAATCCCACAAGGCCATGCTCCATGTCCCAGAGCAGCTTAAGGCCTGTATGTAGGCTGCAGGCAGGGTTTGATCAGGATGCAAACTACAGTTACACTGGATTGATTACACTTCATCATTCAGAACTCAACTAAGGTAGCAACATCCGGTCAAAATTTCATGTTACACAGTTTTTACTCACAGCCTTCCCTTCAAAATCTTCTTCAGCGTTTCCTAATAGTTTTAACAAACGCATTATTACTAACCAATTAGGTTCGATAAGTATTTATAGAACACACATGTACCAATCCCCACATTAGGTCAGAAATAAAAATATGATTATATTTTTAAATAGCACTTCTTTAAAGCTTCACTTTCTTTCCCTGTTTAAATCCTTTGCCTTCCACTCTTCACATGTAAAGTTGGGTGATATTAGTTATGTTCATCTTGCCATTCAATCATCACCATTAACCATGTGCAAATTGTCCCAGCTTTCTTATCAGAAGCTCAGTGTCCCCTAAGTAGTGAGCCCTCTTTCCCTTCCCTCCCTCCCAACCCTTGAAGCCGCTAATCAACTTTGGTCTCTAGACACTTGCCTACATATTTTAGATAAGTGGAATCGGACAATATTTGTCTCATCATCATGGACTCCCCATAATATTTGGGGGGGGGGGTCATCCCTGTTGTAATATGTACCAGGACTTCATTTCTCTTTACAACTGAGTAGTATTCCATTATATATATATATATGTAATACAGTTTATATAAGGAGCTCTGGTAGCGTAATGGTTGCGAGTCAGACTGCTAATCTCAAGGTCAGCAGTTCAAAACTACCAGCGGTTCCACGAGAGAAAGAGGAGGCTTTCCACACCAGTAAATATTTACAGCCTCAGAAACCCTGTACAGACAGAGTCTCTATGAGTCAGAACCGACTCCACAGCACATACCAATAACATTTTGTATAAGGAGCCCTGATAGTATAGTGGTGTATGAGATATTAACTGCAAGATCAGTAGTTCAAATCTACTGCACGGGAGAAAGATGAGACTTTCTGCTCCCATAAAGATTTACAGCCTCAGCAACCCTATATAAGGTCATTATGAGTCAGAACGGACTTGACAGCACTTAACACAACAACAAATGAGTCTGAATCAACTCCGGAGCACACAGCCACCACAGTCCATTTGTCCTCTCATCTGTTGATGGACATTTAGGCTGTTTCCACCTTTTGGCTATGGTGAACAATGTTTCTGTGAACTTTGGTGGTCAAGTATCTATTTACATTACTAATTTTCAATTCCATTGGGGTGCATACCTAGAAATACAATCGTGGAAGTAAATGGAGTTTGATAAGTATGTTGTTGTTGTTGTTGTTATGTGCCGTGGAGTCAGTTTCGACTCATAGCGACCCTGTACAGGGTTTCCGAGACTGTAAATCTTTATGGGAGCAAAAAACCTCATCTTTCTCCCACAGAACAGCTGGTAGTTTCAAACTGCTTACTGTGAGATTATCAACCTGATTCATAACCACTACGCTATCAGAGCTCCCTTTGCTAAGTATAGCGCTTTCCAATTTACCTTACAGATGTGGCATATCTTGTATCTCTTCTCCATATCGCACGTCCTGTGATCCATGGAGAATGAGTGTATTCTTTTCCTCCACAGCATTCAACCTGACAGCTAGACAGTCAGAAGCATTGTGCCAAGTGAAGAAAAGAATAACTGGATTAAAGCATTTCCTGAAATAACTGAAAATATAACTGGACAAAGCATTTCCCATGAGGCTTTGTCCTCCATCATGTGAGTGTCATGGACAGATATTGAAGAATCCATTCTCTTCCCTCCTCTGTCAGTAGGATCATAGATTTTCCAGAGGTGTCCATATCCATTGGAGGATATCCCTGGCACACTTTAGACTCCATCCGACCCCTTCCCTTCATCGACTAACACAGCTTGCCATTTAGCTCTACGGAAGCCACCTTTTCTATATCTCAATCTCTAGGATGTAAATTAGAGAGCTCTGGTAGTGTAGTGGTTACGAATTGGGCTTTGAACCTCAAGATCAGCAGTATGAAACTACCAGCTGCTCCACGGGAGAAAGATGAGGCTTTCTGCTCCCATAAAGAATTACAGCCTCAAAAACCCTGTACAGGGTCGCTATGAGTCAGAACCGACTCGACGGCACATAACAACAGGATGTAAATATTTTTCTTTCTTTATACCTCCTGAGTCCCTAAGAGCTCAAAGCGTTTAATTTTTCACATCTATTATTTCCTATCTCTATTGAATATAAAAAAGACAGTTGGCGCCCTGGGCCACCTTCTAGCATGATGACTTTAATATTTCATAGTAGACATTTTCACTCTCTCATCTAACTCAACAAAAAGCAAAGTAAAGGCAAAAACGAGGGCCAATGAGAAGCACTAGACCACCCCCAATGGGTACCTTAGTGCAGGTTTGCTAAATAATAGCTTATCCTACCCAGGCATGAGAAGTGGATGATATCCCACAACAGATGAGGCAAAGACATGAGAGGCACCCCCAGGTGAGGCACTGCACACAAGAAAAGAAGACACCCTAAATCCTGGCTTCATGGCTCAGAGGAAGCTTACTCACTAATGGAGCCAGATTTTAACCACAAGATCAGCCTGGGTTCACAACCAGGCACC
The DNA here is from genome assembly GCF_000296735.1 of Chrysochloris asiatica. Classification (NCBI taxonomy): domain Eukaryota; kingdom Metazoa; phylum Chordata; class Mammalia; order Afrosoricida; family Chrysochloridae; genus Chrysochloris; species Chrysochloris asiatica. The sequence continues at coordinate 39,198,903 of NW_006408519.1, read as the reverse complement.
ACCATTACCCACTGCATACCCTTGGGACTCTTCCCTAACCTCTCTGTGCCTCACTTCCCACATCTGAGTAGCATTAGTAATGAGTGCTGTAGCCCGTCCCTTGTTGTGATAACTAAATGAAATAGTTGTCATACTGTGCTGGGATCAGCATCTGCCTACCACAGAGGAAGCAACCATTAAGAAATACTATTGGTGGTGAAGGTGATGTTGTCTTCTTCATTGTTGTTTTCCTTGGGCATTTGCTTCAATGATGAAATAACACAGTGCACAGGTAGGGTGACCTCCTCACACTGTCAGACCCTGAAATGAGTTTATGTAAGTATTTGTTGTTAAGTGACATCAAGTTGGTTCAGATTCATAGTGACCCTGTATAATTTTCTAAAGCTATAAATCTTTTACAGGAGCAGAAAGCCTCATCTTTCTCCAAAAGAATAGCTGGTGAACTGAAACCACTGACCTTGTGGTTCACTATCTAGATGATCATGTTGTTGTTAAGTGCCATCGAGTCTGTTCCGATTCATAGCAACCCTGCATAGAATTTCCAAGGAGCAGCTGGTGGGTTTGAACCACCTACCTTATGGTTAGCAGTCCAGGGCTGATCCTACAGCACCACACCAGGAGGATTAAATTGTGATGTTTGGAGTGTGACAATATGGGGGAAACAAAGAAATTGAATTACACCTAATGTTGTGCAGGGGTAGCTAGTGTTTGTCACTGGAAATCATTGAAGGAAGAACTAATGAATGGAGGAGTAGTGCTTGTATTTTCCAAACAAGCTGTGCTGGTGATGCTATTTGCTGCCTTTCAAATGTAAACAAGGAGTATCTGATGGAGAATTGTTTTCCTCATGAGCAGAAAACTGACATGAAGTGGTGAGGGAACACCTGTGTGAAGTGAGCTCAGCTTATGAGCCAATGGTTTTGTAGATTGGGAGGAGGGGCTTACAGAGATGCCTTACCCACACCTGACACAGTGATGTCTCCAGGTGCCGCAGTAGAGGGGCCTCCAGCTGCCGGAGTCTCCCCTGCCTGCCAACCTCTGACTCCACTCTTTGTTGGAGGTCTGGCCTTGATTTTCATGGTGTTTGGCCAGTCCAGGTACAGTGGAAGCAAGCTGTGTGGCCTGGAGTCCAGCATTTGGAGTCCCTGAGTGATACAAAGTCTTAAGAGGTTGGCTGCTAACCAAAAGGTTGGAGCTTTGAGACCACCTAAAAGCAAGTTAGAAGAGTGTCCTGGCAATCTGTTTCCAAAAAATTAGCCATTGGAAATCCTATGGTGCTCACATGGGTCACCATTAGTTAGAGGTGACTTGATGGCCACTGGTTTGGCTCTAGCATGTAATAGGTTGGCCTTGTGCAAGTTACTTCTGAACTTCAGCACCTTCAATAATTATGGCTTCAATAATTATGACTTCAGTAATTCCTAACTCACAGAGCTGTTGTGGGGACTCAGTGGATTACTTCACGTCAAGATTTTTAATTAAACATAGTATGCATATGCTTCTAGAGTCCTGGTGTGGCTCTGTGAGATAAAACACTAGACTACAAGTTTGGTGTGACCACAAGGTCAGCAGTTCCAACTCACCAGCAGCTCCTCAGAAATCCAATACAGCATTGGAACTGATTCAACAACAACACATAAGTATAAAGTCACTCTGTTTTTAACTATTACAGTTGAGGAGGACATTCAATCTCCTGATAATACTACATGCAAGGCAGTCTTTTTCTTTTTTTTTATTTTCAAGTTTTTATTATGAACTGAGTGATAGTTTACATAGGAAAACATCAGCTTTACATTCATTCTATGGTATTTTGTTTCATTGAAATGATTACAATCCCTTCCATGCATCATCATTCTACAGCATTTTCTTCCATTCCCTCTGTTTTTTGTTTTTATTTTTTGTTTTTGTTGTTTTTTTTTAATGTATACCGAAGCGCTCAGGAATATATAACCATTCAAACAACCAAAGGGTACACCCCACAAGCCTGCCCCCCCAGCCGTCAGCACACAGCCCCTCTCTCTCCCTGAGTCCAGAGTCCCCAGCGCTCCATCTCTCCATGTCGTCATCTCTGTCTCCATCTCTGGCGTCACTAGCAAGGCAATCTTGATTTGAATTTTGAATCATCTTTCAACGCCACAATCAGCAACTCCAGTTGCTGTTGAAGTTATGAGGTCTTGAATGATGTGAAAAGTTTAGTCCCAGATCAAGTCAAAATGTAAGTTTAATATTTTTAAAATGTCAGTGGTTACATGTATAAATCATTTATCAATAGGAAAAAAAAGGAGGGGGGGAACACCAGAATCCCAACAGTTGGAAGTTAAGAACTGAGTGTGTGAGAGCCCTTGTTCAAACAGCGTTTTAGAGCACATGATGTTGTTATGTTCCAGTACGTAGAGACCCCACGCACAACAGAACCCAACATTGTCTTGGCCTGTGCCATCCTCACAGTTGTTGTTAAGCTTAAGCCCATTCCTGCTGTCACTGTGCCAATCCATCTTGTTGGGGATCTTCCACTGTACCAAGCATGAAGTCCTTCTCCAGGGACTGGCCCCTCCTGTTAACATGTCTGAAGTACATTGTTGTTGTTGTTAAGTGTCGTCAAGTCGGTTCCAACCCATAGCGACCCTGAACAGAGTTTCCGAGCCTGTAAATCCTTACGGGAGCAGGAAGCCTCATCTTTCTTCCGCGGAGCAGCTGGTAGTTTTGAACTGCTGACCTTGAGGTTTGCAGCACGATTCGTAACCACTACTTAATTAGAATCAAGTATCTCTGTAAAACATGGGCATGGTGACTTTGTAGGATCAGCAATGGGCTGCTATCCATAAGGTCAGGAGTTTGAATCCACCAGCTTCTCCAAGTGAGAAACATAAGACTTTCGGCTCAGTAAAGTTATACAGGGTTGCTATGAGTTGGAACCAGCTCTGTAACACTTAACAACAATGACATCTTTGGAAACAGCTGCATATTAATGCGTGAAATTTGCTTTACCTTTTCACATGCAGCCACAAGTGATGTGCTGGCTCCAAGGTATTGACACCTTTGAACATTTACGATAATGAAAGACAGTTTCCTGATCAGAAGTCCATCTTCCTAGAACTATGGAGTTTAAGCTTCAGGTTAAATTTGCCAGGGCCCCTTTTATAAAGTCCCTGTAAAAGAGACCCTGAAAATTTTGTAGCCATGACTTTGCATTATTTTTCTTAAAGTGATTGTTGTTGTTGCTAAGTGCCTTGGATTCAGTTCTGACACATAGTGACCCCATATAGGGTTTCCAAGGAACAACTGGTGGGGTTGAACCATGACTTCAAAGTTGTTGTTACTCATTACCATCAAGTCAGCTCAGACTCATGGAAATCCAGATTCCACAGAACAAATATTGCCCAGTCCTGTACCAACTTCATGAACAAACTTTGGTACATATACACAATGGAATATTATGCTACCTTGAAGAAAAACAAGGAAGCTGTAAGCCACCACATAACATGGATGAAACTTGAGGATGCTATGCTGAGTGAAATTAGTCAGTTATAAAAGGATAAATATTGCATAAGATCATTACTGTAAAAGCTTGGGAAAAGATACCCATACTAAAAGGCAAAAAAAAAAAGCTTTGTTGGTTATCAGTGGGAGTGAGGTTGAGGTTTAGGGGAGGTAGAGAGAGGCGACGATAGACCACAGGGTAGTGGGCAGACACATCATAGTTCGGGTGTTGGGGACGGTAATACACAAGAAAGGGGAGGGATGAAAGAACAAGGAACATTGAGACAGGTTTGTATGGGCTAAATGGGACAGAGGTAAATAGTGATGCATGTTGAACCTTGGAACAACAGAACTCCGTGATACAGGGATCTAGGCATAGTTTGAAGAGGGGAAATAATATTAAGATGCTTGACTGTCTTATGAATATTGGCCTCCCTTGCTTACTATCATAAAATATGCATTTGAGTGGGACAGAAAGGAATGTTGGGAAACATGATTATAGAAAGCTTGTAACCCCTTCTTTAGCCTATAACTGATTGGAATACCTAAAAGGGATTCTAGAACTTGCCAAGTGAAATAGGCTTCTTGCAGAGCCTTTGCAGTCTATAGGACCTTAGGTGGAATCCTAAGCCCCATCTAGAACCTTCTGAAGTGTGACATTCCCACAAGAAAGGACAAGCAGACCAGCCTGGAACATCTATAACAACAGAAGATAGATCTTCAAAGAAAGATCATCAGGAAAAACCCCAAACAAAAATGGCAGAATCACTGGTTACTATAAGAATAAGTTAGTTGTACACATGGAAGCCTTCAAGGCAAGCAATCAAGTCCCTTCAGGACAACCCCCCCTCCCCTCATCTAAGACTGAAACTCAAAGGGAACACATAAGCAGACATGTAAGCTTACCGATGACCACATTTGTCTACTGGTGAGTGGAAGAGGGGGAAAGGCAGCAATGAAGAAATGGGCTGAATTCAGCCATATTCCATAGACTCCCATTGACCTGGAGATGAGAGAGTGAAGAGGAAGGACTGATTGGTCTGAAGTGTGGTGAGACCTGGGGACACCTGAGCCCATGGAAAAGGACATAGCCACAGAGGGCTAGAGCTGAGAGTGAAGCATCTAGCTGATACGAAGTGAGGGGAGACACACAAGAATACCCAAACTTGCAGATAGTACCCATTTGACCTAGCCTCAATGGCTTGATAATTAGTACTTGACTAGAGGAAGTTCAAAAAAAAAAAAAAAAAATGATGGGAGAAGCAGGGGTAGCTTGCTGCAGTGTGATGAACTTGACCTTATGGAGGTAGTGGCTCTGAGTGCAAGTGGAGAGGGAGGGAGTCTTCACATTGGGTATCAATGCTATCCCCTCTGTGTGCAGGGTAGATGGGGACACACAACTTCAACACTGGCTACCTAGAATGAACGGGCGATGTAAGCACAAAGTGACTGGCTCGCAAGGTTTCACGAAGGAGTTCAGTTTGAGAGTGTGTGGGGGAGGATGGCGTCTCCATTGAATGGTTTTCATCTTGCCTAGATGGGTCTGGTGGAGGAATATGGGGATACAATTCTTGTGATTCAATAGTGAGTAATTGTTAGCGTGAGTAATTGTGACTGTCACAATTGTAAAGGTAGAAGTTTTATAACAAAAATGGGGGCGTGGTTGATATTGCAGTCCAGAAACGGGGACCCTGAGACCATCAAGGGAGAAGAACATGGGTGGAGTGTGGGATCTTGGCCAAAAAGGCAGTGGCACCAGAGATGGAGGCAGAGAAGGGCACATGAAAAGAAGGAGCAGCTGAGGACTCTGGATTCATGGAAAGAGAGGGATTGTGAGCTGGCGGCTATGAGGGAGACTTGCAGAATATACCCTTTGATAGTGGAAATTATTATATATGCCTGAGTGTTTGGAGAAAAAAAAAAGATCCAAAATGAATAGTGAGAAATACTGCTAACTAATGGCACATGGAGGGGATTATAATCATTGTGATGAAACAAAGTATATAATTTGTTGAATGTAAAACTGATGATCTGCCTATAAACTTTCACTCAATTCACAGTTAAAAAAATAAAAAGAACCTTACCCCCATCTCTTTTCACCAGACCTGTCTAGACAAGATGAAAACTATTCAGTGGGGACTCTACCGTCCCACACACACTCATAAACTAAACTCCCTCTTGAAACCTTGTAAGCCAGTCACTTCCTGTCTTTATCATCCCCCTCATTTTAGGTAGCCAATATCTAAGTTGCCTGTTTCTATCTACCCTGTATACAGACGGGATAACATTGATACTTAATGTGAAGATTCCTTTGCTGTCAGTATTTTGAGCTACTACATCCGTAAGTATAGTTCAAGTACATCTGATTGTAGCAATTTGTTTCCTTTATCAAAAATAGTTTTTTGTTTTTTGTTTTTTTAATCTTCCTCTAGTCAAGTTCTGATCATTACGCCATCAAGGCTAGGTCAAATGGGTACTATCTGAAAGTTTGGGTGTTCTTGTGTGTCTCCCCTCACTTCATATCAGCTAGATGCTTCACTCTCAGCTCTAGCCCTCTGTGGCTATGTCCTTTTCCATGGGCTCAGGTGTCCACAGGTCTCACCACACTTCAGACCAACCAGTCCTTCCTCTTCTCTCTCTCAACTCCAAGTCAATGGGAGTCTATGGAACATGGCTGAACTCAGCCCATTTCTTCATTGCTGTCTTTCCCCCTCTTCCACTCACCAGTAGACAAATGTGGTCATCAGTAAGCTTACATGTCTGTTCATGTGTTCCTTTTGAGTTTTAGTCTTAGATGGGGGGTGGGGGGTTGTCCTGAAGGGACTTGATTGTTTGCCTGAAGGCTTCCCAGAAAACATCTTGCTTGTTCTTGTAGGTTGCCAATCAGATTGCCATTTTTATTTTGGATTTTTCCTGCTCATCTTTCTTTCAAGAAGTATCTTCTGTTATAGATTTTCCAGGCTGCTTGTCCTTTCTTGTGGGAATTTCCCACTTCAGAATGTTCTAGATGGGTCTTAGGATTCCACCTAAGGTCCTGTATACTGTAAAGACTCCTCAAGAAGCCTATTTCACTTGGCAAGTTCTAGAATCCCTTTTAGGTATTCCAATCAGTTATAGAGTGAAGATGGGCTTATAAGCTTTCTGTAATCAAGTTTCCAGAAATTCCTTTTCATCCCACTTAAGTGTCTATTTTACAATAGTAGGGAAGGGAAACCAATATTCATAATATAGTCAAGCATCTTAATATCATTTGTCAATTGGCAGTGGTTTTGTTGGGGTTTTTTTGTTTGTTTGGTCATATGAACAGAGTCTCTGAGTGGTTCAAAGAATTAACTCACTCAGCTCCTAACTGAAAGGTTGGAGCTTTGGGTCCACTCAGAGACACCTTAGGAGAAAGGCCTTGTGATCTACTTCTGAAAAATCAGCCATTGGAAACCCCAGGGAGCACAGCTCTATTCTGACACACAAAGGGTGGCCAAGAGTTGGAGCCTATTCAACAACAACTAGATTTTTGGTTATAGTATGAAAGGAATTGATCAGCATTGAGAGGAACATAGGTGGAAATTATCCAATAGCTGAAGACAAGTTTGACAAATTCAACAGTTCTGATCCTTTAGTGTTACAATTTTACTGGAAAATGCACTTCTGAGAGAATTCCAACTGTATTTTCAAGCAGTGTAGAAGTACAGAGTCAGACAGATCAGGATTTGAACTCAGATTGGCACCTTATAAACCGCATAAATATAAGCAAAGAACTTAGCGTGCATGCCTCCATTTTCATGGTTGTTATGTTGGAATAGTCATACCTAGCTGGCTGAGTCATGATGAAATGCATTTTTAAAAAGTGTTTGTCAGATGAAGGCCATGAGAGAGTGATGGCTCAGTGGTGGAACAGTCACCTTCCATGCAGGAGTCCTGAGTTTGATTCCCAGCTAATGTATTTCATGCACAGCACCACCAGTCTGACAGTGAGGACTTGGATGTCGCTATGATGCTGAACAGATTTCTGCTAAGCTACCAGGCGAAGATGAACTAGGAAGAAATGCCTAGTGATCTGCTCTGGAAAATCAGCCACCGAAAACCCTAGGAACACAGAGATTCTATCCCAAACCAGTCTCCAGGATGGCGCGAGGCTTTGTGCCGCTTCTTCCCCTTGTGGAGGAGTTATTACAACCCCTCTCAGAGATAGTTAACAACAACAGGTTGATAAGCCCAGGGAATAACATAAAGCAGGTACCCATAGTGCTTCCAGAGAACATGATTCATGTTTTGAGATACATGACGGAGTTCATCTAACCCTCTGGTTGGGGTGTTCATTCACCTGCATTTCCCATTGGTTTGTGTGGTTCCAGGGGTCAGAAATTGGTACAGAGTCTTATTCAGCAACCAGAAAAATTTTCACAGCCTGGCACGTCTCAGTGATGATTAGTGTCTATTGAAGGAAATTGAATTGAATAGTCAAACAGAGCCAAATATGCATGCTCTTTTGGTTTGTGATAGAAAAGGAGATTGATGTGTCATGTGACATTTGCAGAAACGTAGTCAGGAGGACTGGTAGGGCATAAGTAATCTCTGAAGCTGGGCTGGATTTTAGAAAGGGTTTCTGGAGATTGTTCATGAAATTATATAGCACCTTTCTACTCACCTCACCCCTGTAACCAGTGGCAAGAAGACCACAGGTCTCATGTCCGTTGGTTTTTGCAATGGGTTAAATCCTCTCTATGGTCATATGCAAGTTCAAGCTGAAACTGAAGACTATTAAAACAAGTTCACAAATGAAAAAAATATGACCTTGAATATTTCCACCTGAATTTAGAGACCATTTCAAGGACAGACTTAGTGCATCAGACACTAATGGACAAAGACCAGAAGAGCTGTGGGATCACATGAAAGGCATCATACATGAAGAAAGCAAAAGTTCACTAAAAAGACAGTAAAGAAAGAAAAGACCAAAATGGATGCCATAAGATTCTGAATCTTGGTCTTGAACATGCAGAAGCTAAAACAAATTGAATAAATGAGAAAGGTGAACAGAATCTTCCAAAAACAGGTGAACAGAAAATTCCAAAGGGTAGCTGGAGAAGACACAGTAAAGTATTATAATGAACTGTGCAAAGATCTGGAGTTAGAAAACCAAAGGGCAAGAAATACGCTCAGCATTTCTCAAATTGAAACAACCGAAGAAAAAATTCAAACCTTTTTTCTATTGAAGGATTCTATGGGCAAAAGTTTGAATGATGCAGAAAACATTAAAAGAAGATAGAAGAAAAATATAGAGTCACTATACCAAAAGAAGAAGTTCAAACTACACTGGAGGCATTGACGAAAAGCAAGTCTCCAGAAATCATAGACTATAGAGTAAATTTTTCAAGAAACTGATACAGTGCTGGAGGCACTCATTCGTCTATGGCAAGAAATTTAGAAGTCAGTTTCCTGGCCAACCAATTGGAAGAGATCAGTATTTGTGCCCATTTCAAAGAGTGGTGGCCCAACAGAATGTATAAATAACAGAACAATATCACAAGCAAGTCAAATTATACAGAAGGTAATTCAAAAATTGTTGCAATAGTATATTAACAGGAAACTGACAGAAAATCAAGCAAGATTCAGAAGAAGACATGGAATGAGGGATATCATTGATGACATCAGATGGATCTTAGTTGAAAGCAGAGAATACCAGAAAGATGTTTACCTGTGCTTTATTGACTGTGCAAAGGCTTTCAACTATGTAGATCATGACAAACTGGATAACACTGCAAAGAACGGGCATTCCAGAAAACTTCATTTTGCGCATGAAAAACCTGTACATAGAGCAAGAGGCACTTGTTCCAACAGAACCAGTAGATACTGAATGGTTTAAAATCTGGAAAGGTTTGCATCAGATCTATCTTTTCCTCATATGTATTCTATCTGTATGCTAAAAATCTGAGAAACTGGGTTATATGAAGAAGAACAAGGCATCAAGATTGGAGGAAGACTCATTAACAACCTGCAATATGCATATGATAAAATCTTACTTGCTGGAAGCAAAGAGGATTTAAAATACTGATGAACATCCAACACTACAGCCTTCAGTATGGATTGCACCTCAATGTAAAGAAAACAGATATCCATCTGGATCAATAAATAACATCATGATGAATGGAGAAAAGATTGAAGTTGTGAGAGACTTTTTTTTTGCTTAGATCAACAATCAACACTCATGGAAGTAGCAGTCAAGATATCAAACTACATATTACATTAAAAGTGGTAAACACTAAAGATGTCAATTTAAAGACTAAGATTTGCTTGCACCAAGGCCTAGTATGTTCAGTATCCTTATATGCCTATGGAAGTTGGGCGATAAATAAGGAAGACCATAGAAAAATCAATACATTTGTATTATGTATTGGAGAAGAATATTGAAAGTTCCGTGGCTTGCCAGAAGAACACACAAATCTGTCTTGGAAGAAATACAGCCAGAATGCTTCTTTGAAGGAAGGATGGGAAGGCTTCATATTTCATACTTTTGGTATGTTATCAGGAAAGACCAGACCCTAGATAACAGCATCATGCATAAGTAGAGTGGAGGGTCAATGAGTAAGAGGAAGACCCCCAATGAGATGGATTGACACAGTGGTAACAATAATGGGCTGAAACATAACAACAGTTGTGAGGAAGGGGCAGAACCGGGTAGTGTTCTGTTCTGTTGTGTGTAGGATCGCTATGAGCCGGAACTGACTGGATGGTTCCTAACCACAAGAGATTGGTGCTCCTCATCTAGACTGTGTGGTTGGGCTTCCCATTCATTGTGAAAGGCAGGGATCTTGACCTTTCCATGGCCACAGTTGTCATCTACATAGCAAGTCTCACATTCTTGGTCACGTAGACAAGCTTGGAAAATGTCTGCCTTCTTAACAACCACTGGACTCATGACTGGACATCCAAGTGCTGTTATTTAAAAACTCAATGTTTCCCAAACTGTGAATGCTAGAATGAAAAGTAGCTGAAGTAACTCAAATATGTTGTTGTTGTTGTTGTTACTGTTGATAGCTGCCTTCAAGTTGGCTCTGACTATGGCAACACCATGTGCAACAGAACCCAATGTGACCCATCCTTCACCATCTTCATAATTGTTGACGTGTGCGAGTTCAGCACTGTATTCTGTTGTGACTCACAGGGATTTCATGGGCTAATATTTGGAAGTAGATCACCAGATCTTTCTTCTTAGTCTATCTTACTCCGAAACCTCTACTGAAATCTAGCCACCATGCTTGTTGTTGTTGTTGTTAAGTGTCCTCAACTCAGTTCCAACTCATAGTGACCCAGTATAGGGTTTCTGAGGAATGGCTGGTGAGCTTGAACCACCAACCTTGTGGTTGAAATCAACCATGGGGACCTGTACTTATCCTACAGTGCCACACCAGAACTCCCTGTCCACCCTGCTGGTATTTGAAATGCCAGTGACATAGCATCCAATATCTTAGCAATTGCAAGCACCATGGCAAGACAGACAGACAGACAGATAGTGGTGGGGAGCCCTACACAGAGGAAATGATTGTACTTGGACTTGCAAGCAATCTCCCACATTTGCTAAGTTTGGATTGTCCTCAATCCCCTTCCCAGAAGCTATGTAGGACACTTAACTAAAAAATCCACTACTTAGGAAGAGAAGAGTTTTGGTATGGTGCTGTAGGATAAGCACTGGACTGCTAACTGCAAGGTGACCAGTTCAAACCCACTAGTTATTCCTTGGAAAGCCTACATAATGTCAATATGAGTTGGAACCAACTTGAAGGTAACAACGACATAGGAAGAGGAGCAATGTCATTGATTTAGACAGTTGTCCTGGTGTGGCACTGTGGGTCAATGTGCTGGACTACAAGGTCAGTCTGAACAGCAAGGTTGAGGGTTCAAGCTCACCAGATGCTCCTTGGAAACCCTACACAGGGTTACTATGAATCAGAATTGACTCAACGGCACTTAACAACAACCTTATAAAAGTGGATGCTCAAATATTAACCTTTTCTGGTCCATTGTCATGATTCAAGTGGTAACGGAAAGATTCATGGGAAGCAAAGAAGAGAGAAAAAAGAAGTAAGCTCTTATTAACCTTGTTAAGCCCCCAGCATTTGTCAGTCATCTAGTGTCACTTTGACCTGAGACACTGACAACGACAAGGGAGCCTGGTTGTCGTTCATATTTTACAGAGAAAGAATGTGATGCTCTGGAAGCTTATTAACTCTATCAAGGAAGATTATGGAGTTAGAAAACGGATTTAAGCCCAGTCATCTCTCAGTGTAAAATCACCAGCCACATAAAAACCCAAGCCAGGGTAGTGACTGTGGTCAGCCTCATTCTTCTGGTTTCGTACATGCCCATGAAATCATTGTTCATTTTAAATGGATGTAGCATTGTCACCATGGGCCTACAGAATAAAAGTGATAAAAAGAATAAAAATGATAAAAGTGAATTGCCCCCACTCCCCCACCAAGAATATCAGCACACTTTAGTTCTTCAGTAATTTAAGAAATGTCATTTCCCACTCTAAAATAGGGGTACGTTGGGCATTTTTTTAAAAAAATAATAATGTTGCCTTACTTTTGGTTTCATTATTATTACATTGTGAGTTGCTTTGTCCTGAAAAGACAAATGCCTTTATTTAGACCCCTGGATAGGGCAAGCAGTGTGCACTCCACTTCTCACTGAAATCTTGGTGATTGAAACTCACCCAACAACATCACTAAAGAAAGACCTGGCCTTCTGATTTCATGAAGATTCCAGCCAAGAAAACCCAGTTCAGCAATTCTACTCGGGAACACCTGAGGTTGCCCTGAGTTCGAATCAGTTGATGGTGATGGGCTTGGGTTTTGGTTTTGAAGGTACTTGGTGTCATGTAGACCATCACAGTTGCTGTGACACCCCAAACAGGTGTTGTTAGCCCACGATTACCAATGAGAATAAGCACTGGACTGCAGGATAAGCACTGGACAGCTAACGGTTAACTGGTCAGCTGCTCAAACCCACCATCCACTCCTTGGAAATCCTGTAGAGGGTCGCTATGAGTTGGAACCAACTTGATGACAATTAACAACAATAACCTTACCAATGAAGGAATTAAAAGTGGTGGCATGTGCAGGTACACAACTAGTACAAAAGGACCCACAGTTTAAACACCCCAAATGGGAGAATGGGAACTAATTGTGCTTATAGTGTTTGTAGATGGGGACAAAGAGTATGTACTGAGGGAAGAGCTAAAGAGCTTGGAGCCTGGACTTTCTCAGGTCAGAAAAAGATCATGCATCCATAGCTGATTCTTGACACCCTCACTCTAGCCAACCCCCACAGCGTGCTCTTCCAAGTGAGATATTTTGAAGACCAGGGCCAGCTGCTTCTCAGTTCCCCTTGAGTCTAAGCCATTGAGACAGTCTGGTTCTGTGCAGCTTTGGAGAATGGAGTTTTGAGTGAACGGACTGTGCAGAACTTGTCTGCATTCTCCTTGGAGCCCTGACATCAAGTAAGCTGGAATTTCTAACATTTCACTTGGTTCCTGCTGCACACCCAGAGATTTTATAGCTTCGTGTGCTTTCTTTGTTCTTTGCATTGTTAGGTCCATCCAACAACACTTCTAGGCCTTGCAGCAATGACCACCAACAGGGACACTTTCAGGTTCCTAGACCACTGCATGAGCAAAGAAATAAAGTGACAGATGGATTGTTGTTGGTGTGAAGTTCTGTCAAGTCAATTCTGACCCATAGCGACTCTGTATAGGGTTTCTGAGGAGCAACGGGTAAGCTTGAGTCACTGGCTTTGTAGTTCAATCCAGTCTAGCACATTAACTCATAGCACCACACCAGGACTGTTGTTGTTAAGTGCTGTTGAGTCAGTTCCAACTCATAATGACTCTGTATAGGGTTTCCAAGGAGCGGCTAATGGGTTTGATCCACCCGCCTTACACTTCAAACTGACCTTGCAGTCCAGCACATTAACCTGCAGCACCACACCAATACTAGACAGATGTGTATCCACAGAGATTTCATTTAATATAAAGTATTTTATGTTGTTATTGTCAGGTGCCATCGAGTCAGAACCGACTCATAGAGACCCCATGCACAGCAGAACGAAACAATGTCTGATCCTGGGCCAACCTCACTACTGCTGCCACACTTGATGCCATCAATGATGTCACCTGGCTGATCCATCTCATTGGGGGTCTTCCTCTTTTTCTCTGACCCTCCATCTTACCCAGCTTGTTATATATTACATGGTGTCAAGTCAGTTGCAACACAGAGCCATCCTGTATAGGGTTTTGAGTAGTGGCTCATGGGTTTAAACTACTGACATGTTTAAATTAACATGTGAATTTGACATGTTAACAGGAGGGACCAGTCTTTGGAGAAGGGCATCATGCTTGGTGAGTAGAAGGTCAGAGAAAAAGAGAATGACTCTCAATAAGATGGCTTGGCAAAGTGGCTGCAGAAGTGGGCTCAAACATGGGAAAGACTTTTATGATGGTACAGACCAGGCAGTGCTTTTATTCTGATGTATACAGGGTTGCTACAAGTTGAAGAGCAAAGATGTCAGTTTGAAAACTAAGGTGCGCCTGACCCAAGCCATGGCATTTTCAATAACCTCATATGCATGTAAAAGCTAGATGGTGAATAAGGAAGACCATAGAAGAGTGGATGCATTTGAGTTATGGTGTTGGAGGAGAATATTAACAGTACCATGGACTGCCAGAAGAACAAACAGTTCTGTGTTGGAAGATGTACAGCCAGAGTGCTCCTTGGAAGCCAGGATGGCCAGACTTCCTTTGTCATACTTTGGACATACTGTCAGGAGGGACCAGTCCCTGGAGAAGGATATCATGTTTGGTGAAATGGAGGGTCGGGAAAAGAAAGGAAGACCCCCCCCCCCCAATGAGATGTATTGGCACAGTGGCAGCAGCAATGGGCTCAAATGTAGCAACGAATGTGAGGTTATCACAGGACCAGGCAGTGTTTCATTCTGTTGTGCATAAGGCCGCTTGGTACTGACTTAATGGCACCTAACAACCACAACATGAGTCCAGTGGTTAAGTGTGCCATTTTGAATCCATCAGCCACTCTACAAGAGAAGGATGTGGTAATCTACTTCTGTAAAGAGTTGTTGTTGTTAGGTGTCATCGAGGCAGTACTGACTCACAGCAACCCTATGTTGAGGTTGCCTATTCCTGGGCCAACCTTACAATCATTGCTAGGCCTGAGCCCATCACTGCCATCACTGTGCCAGTCCATCTCGTTGGGGATCTTCCTCTTTTTCTCAGACCCTCCACTTTACCAAACATGATATCCTTCTTCAGGAACTGGTCCCTCCTGATAATATGTCCGAAGTATGAGAAAAAAAGTCTGGTCATCCTAGCTTCCAAGGAGCACTCTGGCTGCACTTCTTCCAACACAGATCTGTTTGTTCTTTTGGCAGTCCATGGTACTTTTTTTTAATATTCTCCTCCAACACCACAACTCAAATGCATCAATTCTTTTACACTCTTCCTTTTTCATTTTAAAGCTTACACATGCTTATGAGATTATTGAAAACACCATGGCTTGCATCAGGTGCACTTAGTCCTCAAACTGACATCGTTGCTTTTCAACACTTTATAAAGGTCTAGTGCAGCAGATTTGCCTAATGCAATACATCACTTGATTTCTTGACTGCTGCTTCCATGAGTGTTGATGGGGGAGCAAAAGGAAGTCTTGGACAATTTCAACCTTTTCTTCATTTATATGAATGTTGTTTATTGGTCCAGTGAAGAGGATTTTTGTTTTCTTTCTGTAAAGAGTCCAGCATTGGAAACCCCATGGGGGCAGTTCTAGCCTGTCCTTTTAGGTCACTGGAAGTCGGAACTAAGGAAGGACAATGGATTTTCATGGGTTGTATATATTTATTATAATATATGTTATATTACAGTTTTATGTTGTATGTCTGTCATTGTTCCTCTGTTTTATACTGCTTCATCCCTTATGGTATTTTGGAAACTTTTTAGAGTAACTCCATCCCATACACGTAACATCTCTTAGTCTATCTCTCTGCTTATATATTCTCACTTTCAGATCCTTCTTCACCTGGTCCCTCGTTTTCTGCCTGTTCCCTTCACCTTGCAGTCCACTCTCCACAGTCACACAAATAATAGTGAAAGTTGCATACCAGCCCTATGGGTGAAAAACCAAATTCCTCAACATGACATACAAGCATCATTCCAGACTGTTCCTGGATCCCCAAGTCTCAATTCTCAGTAATCTCCCTTCACAAGAGAGCCATCAGCCATGGTGAATATGTCCACAAACTCACCACAAACTATCAGTCCATGTGTCCTTGTCATCTCCTGTCTCGTGTCTGAGTGCTTTGATCTGGCTTTATCTGACAAACTCCTGAGCTGCTTAGATACATAATGCCCAGCTGCAATGCCACAGTCTCAATGGAGCCCGCGTGGTGTAGGGCAGGCTGGATTGAATATGAGTCAGCCTTTTACATCTGAGGAAGTTCAGAGTTAGAGATGTTAAATAACCCGCCCAAGAGCCATTTAGTGAGTGCATTCCAACTCCATTTCTCCCAATGATATCTTTCGTGGTTCTGTTCCCACCAATTACCCCACAGTATTTGTGTATCATTGTCTTTTTTTATTGAAATGTGTTTTCTGTGCCTAAGAACAATTTGTGAAACTTGTGTGGAAAACCCAGTTAGTACTCTCTAAAAAGGCTTTTCTTGGTAAAGTGGAGGGCTATTGAGAAAGAGGAAGACCCCCACGAAAATGGACTGGCCAGTGGCTGCAGTAATGGACTCAAGCTTCACAACAATTACGAGGAGGGTACAGGACCAGGTAGTGTTTCATTCTCTTGGACACAGGTTCACTGGGGGTCGGAATCCACTCAACGGTGCCTAAGAACAACAAGACTTTGAAATCAAGCTGCAAGAAGTGTTTATAAGGAGTATTTTTCAAGAGGATCCATTTAGCAGTTTGGTGCCATCGGATCAGCGCTGGGCTGTAGACCACAAAGTAGACAATTCAAACCCATCAGCTGCTCCTCAGAAGCCCTGTACAGGGGTACTATGAGTCAGAACCGACTCGATGGCAGCCCACCAACACCACAGACAGTTAACTCAGCAGTTCCCCTCTAGTCCATTCTGACTTGTGGTGACCCTGTGTGTGGTAGAGTAGACTTATGCTCCACAGAGATTTCAGTGGTTGATTTTTCAGAAGTTAATCACCTCTGGGTGGACTTGAACCTTCAACCATGGGTTAGCAGCCAGGCATGTTAAACGTTGACACCACCTAGGAACTTCTACAAACAAAAGAATGTCCTTGTCACCTGCACAGGTGGGAACTAGTGGCATGTTTCCTCCCACACACACTGCGCCTGTGCCTACATCTCTCACTGGGTCCTAACAGTAATCCCATGACATGGAAGCAATGTTATCATTTTACCGACTCATTTTATCAATGAGACTCAGAGAAGTTAAGTAACTTGTCCACGGTCACACAGCTAAGTTACAGGATGTGAACTGTGGTCTGTGTGAGTGAGGCCCTCGTCTGCTTTGTGCATTGGGGTCACGTGGCACACAGTAGGAAGTCAGCCATTATTGAAAAACTGAATGAATGAGTAAAGTAGCTTTAAGCTCAGTATATAAATGTTTTATTGTGAATTATGTGATAGTTTACATGGGAGAACATTAGTTTTACATTCATCCTATCATATATCATTTCATTGCCATGGTTACAATCCCCTCCATGCATCATCAACCAACCAAAGAATATACCCTACAAGCCTGCCCCCCTGTCGTCAGCACACAGCCGCTCTCCCTCTCTGGGTCTAAAGTCCCCAACTGCTCCATCTCTCCATGTCATCATCTCTGCCTCCATCTCTGGTGTCACTGCTTCTCTGGGTAGAGTCCCACCCTCCGCCCTTCTCCCTTGATGGTCCCAGGGATTCCTGCTCCTAGACTACAAAGTCAATCACTCCAATCCTTGCTAAAAAAATGCCTATCTTTACATTTCCAACCCTCACAATCAGTCCTGATAACAATTATTTGCGATTGTATCACAAGAGACCTATCCATATCTCCTTTCATTAGCCCCGCCCAGATAGATTGGATACTAATCAGATTCTACCTTCCTTCATGCCCTCTGGATCTCTAGGTTCCCTCTTGAAAATTTGTAAGCCAGTCACTTCTTTCCTTTGTAGTCCCCCCCCCCCCACCTCACTTTGAGTAGCCAGTGTCCAAGTTGCCCATCCCTGTCTACTCTGTGTATGGAGGGGGTGGGAATGATCCTTGCTGTAAAGATTTGTTCCCTCTTTTGAGCTACTGCATCCATAGGTGTAGGTCAAGTTCATAAAATTGTATCAGATTGTATCTTTTTTCCTCTTCTTTCTTTTCTAGTTGAGCTCTGATCATCCAGTCATTGAAGCCAGGTCAAGTGGGTATTATCTGCAAGTGTGGGTGTTCTTGTGTGTATGCCCTCTCTTCTTATGAGCTGGACACTTCACTGTCCACTCTAGTCCTCTGTGGCTATGTCACTAGCTCTGGGCCGACGAGTCCCCAGGCCTTGCCACACTGCTGGCCAACCAGGTCTCCACCCGGGTTCACAGGAGTCTATTGAACATTGTAGGACTTAGCTTACAGCTTCATTGCTGTTTTCCCTCACTTCCCCTTATCGGTGACGAACGTGGTCACCAATCAGAGCGTGTATTTCCATTGAGTCTTAGTCTTGGAAGGGAGTTTGCTCTGATGTGACCCAACGACTTGCCTTGATGTCTCCTGGGTGAACAACTTGCTTGTTCTTGTAGTAATCAGTTGGTCTGCCTATATTGTTTTGTATTTTTCCTGTCAGTCTTTCAAGAAGTATCTTCTGTTCTTCTAGCCACTCCAGGCTGGTCTACCTGTCCTTTCAAGTGGAAATTTCACACCTCTGAGGATTCTGGATGCTGTTCAGGATTCCACCTATAGTCTTATGTAAGACAGAGGCTCTGCAGGAAGCCTCCTTCCCTGGGCACGTTGTAGCCCCATTTTAGGTATTCCAATCAGTTATAGGCTGAAGATAGACCTACACACTTTTTATGGAGATATTTATGGCTATTCCTTTCTCTCCCCACACAAGTGTCTATTTTATGGTGGTCTGCAAGGGAAATCAAGATTCAAAAGACATCCAAGCATCTTAACATTATTTCCCCCCTTCTCCCCATTCCAACCATGTCTCAATCCCTGTATCCCAGAGCCCTGTTGTTCCAAGGTTGTGCATACATCATTATTTACTTCTGTCCCACTTAGCCCATGCAAACCTGCCTAATTGTTTTCCCGTCTGCTTTGTTCTTCCATTCCCCTTCTCCTTTTTGTGTATTGCCCCCCTCCCTAGCACCCAAACTATCCTGTGTCTATTCCCTGTCCTGTGCTCTACCTTTCCCTTCCTCCCCTCACCCCACCCCCCACATCCCAGCAACCAGCAAAGAATCCCCTGCGCCCCCCCCCCACTTTAGTATGGGTTCTTTTTCTTAGTCTTTTACAATAGTGGTCCTATGCAGTATTTCTCTTTTTGTGACTGACTAATTTCACTCAACATAATGTCCTCAAGGTTCATGAATGTTATGCGGTGGCTTGCAGCTTCCTTGTTATTCTTCAAAGTAGCATAATATTCTATTGTGTGTATGTACCACAGTTTGTTTATCCATTCTTCAGTTCATGGGCAATTTGGCTGTCTCCATCTTTTTGCTATTGTAAATAGTGCTGCTATGAATACATCTACGTGTGTTATGGCTTGTATTCCTTGTGGGTAAATACCAAGTAGAGGAATTGCTGGATCATAAAGTGTTTCTATTTCCAACCATTCTGAGTTAGCACCATATTGCTTTCCAGAGAGGTTGGACCATTTTGCAGTCCCACCAGCAATGCAGGTGTGTCCCAGTCTCTCCACATCCCCGCCAGCATGTATTGTCCTCTACTTTTTTAATCTTTGCTGTTATTGATGGTGTGAGATGATATCTCATTGTTGTTTTGATTTGCATCTCTCTAATGGCTAGTGATCGTGAACATTTCTTTGTATATTTGTTGGCTGCCCGGATCTCCTCCTTGGTGAAGTGTCTGTTCATGTTCTGTGCCCATTTTTTAATTAGGTTATTTGTCTTTTTCTTGTAGAGGTGTTGTAGTTTCCTATATGTTTTAGAAATAAGTTTCTTGGCTGATGTGTCATTGCAAAAGATTTAAGCTCAGTTTTTGATGTGAAAAATCTGGGAACCACTAATGAAGGGACCTGAGAAAATCTTGTTGTTAAGTGCCTTTGAGTCGATTCCAACTCACAACAACCCTGTGCACAACAGAACAACCTTACAACTGTTGTTATATTTGAGCCCACTGTTTTAGCCACTGTATCAATTCAGCACATTGAGGTTCTCCCTCCTTTTCTCTGACTCTCTGATTTATCAAGCATGCTGTTCTTCTCCAGGGACTGGTCCTTGCAGGCAACATGTCCTAAGTACAAGAGACGAGGTCTTGCCTTCCTCACTTCAACGGAACATTCTGACTATACTTTTTCAAAGACAGAGTTTGTTCTCATGGCAGTTCATGGTGCTTTCAATATTCCTGCCAATATCATAACTCAAATGCATCAATTCCTAGCCAGTCTTCCTAATTCATTGTCCAGTCTTCAAATGCATATGAAGTGATTGAAGCCACCTTAGTCCTCAAAGTAACATTTTTGCTCTTTAGCATTTTAAAGAGATCTTTCCTAGATTAACCTAAGATATTATGTTGGCTGGTTGATTTCCTGACTGCTGCTTCTTCCATCAAGGATCCCTGGTACCTTAGTGGGTTATTCAGGCTTTTAACTTCAAAGTCAAGAGCTCGAATCTATCTGCCTTTCCACGGGAGAAAAATGAGGTGTTCTGCTCCCGTAAAGATTTACAGCCTTGGAAACCCTATATAGGGTCCCTATGAGTTGGAACCAACTCCACAGCATACCATGCTTCTTTCATGAGTGTTGGTAATAGATCCAAGCCAAATGAAGTCTTTGACAAGTTCATTCTTTTTTCCATTAATCATGATGTTATCTATTGGTCCACTGGTGAGGATTTTCATTTTGTTTACATTGAGGCATAATCCATAATGAAGGCATTGCATTGCTGGGATCTAAAAAGCAGAAACAAGTCACCCTGGGTGTTATCCCGATCATTAAACCCTTTAATGAAGAAGGTGTCTGGGGTCTGAAGGGCAGAAACAGAGTATGTTATTAGGAGCCAATTAAACAACAACTTCAGCACACTGTGTACATATACACTTGCAGAAACAGTTCTGGGGGAGAAATTCCATAGAAACCATTTACACTAAAAAGTCAAATGTCCAAGACAAGATTTTGATAACAATTTTTTTTAATCTTAAATTAATAAGCCCGACTAAAGGTTTTTTGCTTTGTAGCACAATCGCCTTTCACATATTATATTTGTTAATTTCCCCGTATGTGTAGTGTCTGCAAGCTCATTAAGCTGTAGCGCAAAAACACAATTGCAAGGCTCTCGTCTAACAGCGCCTAAAATTGAGCATGCGCGCCAGGGAACTCAACAAACACTTGCGTTATAGCTATAATATGCTAGGCACTATCCAAGTTTTGCATTCCTGGTGTGGCGCTGTACAATAAGCACTGGACTGTGAACAAAAAGGTTGGCGGTTCAAATCTGCCAGCTGCTAGCTGCTCCTCAGAAACCCTGCACAGGGTTGCTGTGCGTCAGAATCAACTCGATGGCAACTTAATAACAACAGCAATCCAAGTTTTTCATAAACATTAACTCATTTGACCCCACAGCAAGCCTAAAAAGAAGACACCATTATTAACCCCTCCAGTTTAGAAATGAGGAAGCTAGGGTACAGAGCAGTTACAGCACAGAGTGAAGAAGGACTGAGGGAGGGTTGAAGAAACCAGGCCACTCAGAAGTTATCCCCGGGAGCCACAAATGCAGTCTACATCACAGGTGTGTCCTACTCCCCTTGACCCCTGGAGTCATTTACCTGAAATAACGATCTTGCATCTGTGGCCATAACAGACTGGACTTCCCCTCAGAGTATCCATGAAGCTATTCCAGTGCCGTAAATTGTTGTTGTTGTTGATAAGTGCCACCGAATCTGTTACAACTTATAGTTCATAGTAGCTATGTGCTAAAGTTGGTTCTGACTCACAGCGACCCTCTATAGGGTTTCTGAGGAGCAGCTGGTGGTTCTGAACTGCCAACCTTGTGGTGACCCTACAGTGCCACACCAGGAGTTTATATAGGGTTTCTGGGCTATAATCTTGACGAAAGCAGAAAGCCCAGCCACCTCTTTGTCCCATAGAAGTGCCATAAATAGAGTTTCTGTGAGAATAGAGGGGCCTCCAGACAGGAGCCCTGGGTGTACTTTGAATAAACACAGAGTCTCTTTTCATGCAAATAGGAAAAACTCAGGGAGAAAAGACTTGCAGACTAAGGGTTCCCAGGCCACCCAGGGCCATCGATCATCTGGCTCCAGGAGACAGCTTTGTATTTATGTCCCAAAGTGTAGACATCCTATATTGTGCCTCAGCAGGAGTTGGGGAATTGTTTTAGGGGACTAACTGTCCCATTTTCTATCAGAGTGTGTGTCAGGGGATTTAAATGATATGCCTCAAGCAGCAAACACATCTAAGTGAAACAAAAGTGTTAAAAAGGACTTTTCTAAGCAGGCTTCAGGAAAACTTGTAGATTTTGCAGAAAATGACTTACAAAAGGAATTGCTGGGGCAGCCATCCCTAGCTCAGCAGGCTGGGAGCTGGATTTCTTCTCACATAAAGATTCACAGCCTCAGAAACGGGGTCCTTATGAGTCAGAGCCAACTTGAAGGCGCACAACCACCGCCACCGCCAGTTATTGATGGAAGCTTCAATGACATGGTTCCTGAGGGCTAAATACACAAAGGCACCTAAAGACTGTGGTTGTTGTTGTTAAATGTCATAGAGTCAGTTGCGACTTGTAGCAACCTTGTACAATTGTTACCAAATCATTCTGGAGGATCTCATACCAGCGACTGTGCTGGCCACTGGCCACTGTCGGGGTGGCAGCATGAGATGGAGACTCCAAAGTACTCACTCCTTTGCTTCGGAAGTATCCTTTTAGAACCTGGTATGGCGCTGTAGGATAAAGTACTGCACTGCTCACCGTAAAGTCGGCTGTTAATGCTAAATAGCCATTTCTCAGAAACCCTACACAGGGTTGCTATGAGTCAGAACCACCTCAATGGCGTACAACAACAACAAACAAAAATTTTCCAGGAGTTCTTGAGTGGTGTAAGCAGCTAATATGCTCGACTGCTAACTGAAAGATTGGAGGTTCAAATACAGGGGCATCTCAGTGAGGAAGCTTGTATTCTACTCCTGAAAATTCAAGTCTGGAGGGTCTCAGAACAGTTTCACTCTGACATGCATGGGGGAACTGTGAGTTGGATTGGGTCAACAGAAATGGTTTGACTTGGAGGGTTGGGGCTCACCATTGTCTTGTAAGGAGTCCTGTTGTGGCACTGTAGGATAATGCACTGCACCACAAGGTCGGTTTGAACTACAAGGTAGGCTGTTCAAACTCACCAGCCACTCCTTGGAAACCCTATACAGGGTCACTATGAATTGAGACCGACTCAACGGCAGTTAACAACAATTGTCTTCTGATTCTCTGCGCCTTTTACTTCCTTCGCTTAACCCTCTATCTCTTGAGGTCTTAGACCTCACCCCTAAGCAGTGCTAGTGGGAGCATGATTCACCATAGAATGATTTCACAAGCTGACCCTGGTGTCCTGAGGGTGAGAGTGGACCTTGTACTCCACACTACATCCACATACCATGACTTAGCTCAGACAGTCAGTCCAGTGTGCCACAACTCTATTCCACATCCCCAGATACCAGGAAAGCATGTGTGCCCTCAAAGTCTCGGGTGGCACTTCCTCTAGTCCAGCAGTGATTGTGAGAAAGGGTGGCAAGGACTGGTGAGGTTGACTAATAGACACGGGCTGGGCATGATGCAGGGACATCTGTAAGAAGCACTGCCCTGGAGCAGACCTGTTTGGTGGTTTGTCAGAGGAGCACCTCGTTTCTGCGAGGACAGCAGTTCTCCTTTGGACAGCTTCAGCGACACGGTCATCAGAGAAGTGGTCCTAGACATCAGCATTTGGTGAAAAATGGCCGGAACCAAGAAAACTGCCTGGAAATCCACTGGGGGGAAGGCCCCCACAAACAGCTGGCTACCAAGGTGGCCCGGAAGAGTGCCCCCTCAACAGGAGGGAAGAAGATGTCCCACTTCTGCAGGCCGCTACCCGAATCTGCTCATCAGGAAGCTGAGTTTCCCAAGGCTGGGCAAGGATTGCCCAGGACTTCAAGGCAGACTTGAGGTTCTGGAGTGCAGCCATCGGCACCCTGCAGGAGGCTAGCGAATGTACCTGGTGGGCCTGTTCCGAGACGCCAACCTGTGCGTCATTCGCCCCAAGAGAGTCACCAACATGCCCAAAGACATCCTGCTGGCCCACCGGATATGCAGGGAGCGAGCTTAAGCACCAGGCCGTTTTTTATGGTGTTTTGTAGTCAATTCTGTAAAATACTTTGGTCTAATTTGTGACTTTTTTGTAGGAAATTGTTTATCATATATTGCATTTATACAATGCAAAAAGTGACTGTTGACAGACCTCTGTGATGTGGGCACTGTGGCTCAGGCGGGACAAATCGCTGATCCGCACAAGGGCTGGGTGATCACTTCTTGTCTCCTGATGCATGGTTCTGTGTGTTACTGACTTGTTGGGGAGCTGTTACCATACTAGAATTGAGAAATAAATGTGTCCAGGGTCCTTTTGCAACAAAAATGGTTATGACTTGATTCAAGTGTTGAACAATTGGGGCTGTTAAGTCTGATCAAACATCACTATGATCGAATGTGGACTTTTTCTTGGGTGAAGAGATACAAGTCTCAACCACAGTGTAGCTTACTGTTTCCTAAAAATAAAATAAAATAAAGGAAACCCGGCAGCTATATAATACACTGTTGTTGTGAAGTGCCGTGGAGTCAATTCTGACCCATAGCGACCCTATATAGAGTTTCCAGGGAGCAGCTGGTGAGCTTGAACCACCAACATTGCAGTTCAAACACCTTTGCAGTCTAGTGCATTAGCCCACAGTGCCACACCAGGACTCCATGTAATACACTATGTGCATTTGTAATAGCTATGCCATACATTGTTCTGTGGACATTTTTAAATTAAATGTTTTACATTTAAAAAAAACAAAAAAAACACAAGAAGCAGCACTGCCCTCAGGGTTCACATGACAGGACTGCTTTCTAGAGAGGAGGAATGCTCATTACTCTAAGCTCAGCAGGCACTCCATGAAGGATGAGGAGGAAAGAAGTGGTGGGGGTGGGGTACTGTTACAACGGTTCCAACTCATAGTGACCCTGTAGCGGGTCTCCGAGACTGTAAATCTTTACAGGAGTAGAAAGCCTCATCTTTCTCCCATGGAATGACAGTTAAATACGAACTCCTGCCATTGTGGTTGGCAGCCCAGCTTGTAATCCATTCATAACCCACCAGAGTTGCTTAAAATTGATGTCAGTGCTCTTGAATAGTTTATTTCATTGAATTCTCACATTGAACCCTGTGTAGTAGATACTATTTATATCTGCCAGATTAAAAACCTAAGGCATAGAGAGGTAAAGTGTCTGGTCCCATTCTATATTAGCATTAAGTGATGGAGGTGGAATCCAAACTCCTGGTAGACTAAAAAGCCTGGGTTTTCCCCATCAATAATGATGAAGTGTAAGGAGCTCTGGTAGCGTAGTGGTTACGAATCGGGCTGCGAACCTTAAGGTCAGCGGTTCGAAACTACCAGCTGCTCCGCGGGAGAAAGATGAGGCTTTCTACTCCCGTAAGGATTTACACCCTCGGAAACCCTGTACAGGGTCGCTATGGGTCGGACCCGACTCGATGGCACTTAACAACAACAACAATGATGAAGTGTAGTGGTTACGAATCGGGCTGTGAACCGCAAGGTCAGCAGTTTGAAACAACCAGCTGCTCCGCAGAAGAAAAAGAAGGCTTTCTGCTCCTGTAAATATTTACAGCCTCCGAAACACTGTTCAGGGTCACTATGGTTCGGAACCGACTTGATGGCACTTAACAACAACAACGACAATGATGAAGTAAAAGCATGTATCTTGGTTCTGCTTCTTGATAACGGTTCAGGATGTACAAGTCATGCCATCCCCTAGACTGGAGTCCTGGAGTACTGCTGTAGGATAAGCACAGGACTTCTAACCACAAGGTCAGTGGATCAAACCCACCAGCCACTGCTGCACAGATCACTAGGAATTGGAACTGACTCAATGTCACTTAATAACAAGAAGACTCAGTCTGTCCATTAAATGAAAATAATTGGTCATGCCTGCTAATCTTTCAGGGTTTTGCAAGGAACATATCTAAGAATGGATAGTGGGGAATTTTTTAAATTCACAAGGCCCGAGGTTCGAGCCCACCAGCTGCTCCATGGGAGAAAGATGAGGCTTTCTCTTCCCTCGAAAATTTAAAGCCTCAGAAACCCTATACAAGGTCATTATGAGTCAAAACAACTTGATCGTACTTAACAACAATGACAACAAATACCTAAATGAGAAATTATGATGACTAGATCACTTCTGTCTTAAACTCAGTTCCACATCATGGCAAACCATATGGAAGAAACCTTTGCAGGACTTACTTCACCTGCTAATTAGCCAGTTTCAGTGTTTATATCGACCTTGGTGATCCCAATGGGAAGAACATGTATCTATCTATCAAGCGTCAGGTCCCTCTTCTGTTTGACACAGAGATTATCCTAGAGCACCACAGCAGGAGTCTGACTTCCATGTATCAGTCAGTGTACCTACAAGGCTACAAGTCTATACTCATTTACTGCAGTTAGAGCCTCCTAGTACACTCTGTCCAGCTTTCTCATTATTACTCATTTACGATGACACTTCGAATCACACTCAATGGCTTGCCTACACTCAATACAAGTACACACTGTTGTTTCGTTACTGATTTTGTCACTGATTTTGTCAATCTTTCTGGTGTTTCAGCTATAATATTGTGGTAAGTAGTATTTGTGAACCTATATCAATAATTTTTTTAGACTGAAGTAGTAATTAAAGGAAAAGAAGGAGAGAAATCAGAAGAGGCTTTCACTCAGATACTAATAATGTAACTAATAATGTAATTCAACTTAGAAGGATCTTACGGTGCAATTTTGTTGTTAGTTTTAATATAATCTAAGAAAGATTACATTTAAGCAATTTACAACTGTATCACATAGGATTCTATGATTCAAACTAATGATAAATGTTACTAAGGATTCTGTATGGTCTGGTGCAGGAGGAGGTCCATGGGGGTGGGAGTGGGAAGTGACTTCATGTGTTACCACACTGGTAGATGATAGCAACCACAGTTGATGCCAATGAAGGTCATTCCAGATCTCTGGTTTGAATCATGTATCAATGACCATACTCTGCCATCATGGCCTTTTATTGCATGGCATTCATGGGTGGGTGGGTAAGACTTAATGTCTGTCTTCCCTATTAGAATGTAAGTGGCATACAGTGGTAGAGACCATCCATTGTGTTCAGCATTATTTACTCAACAAACCAAATGGTGTCTGGCAAATAGTAAACACTCAATATCTGTCATGATCCCGTAGTGGTAGGAAATAAGCAATTCTTCAGGAAGGACAACAAAGTTGCACTCCTGCACCCTATGACAGCTATACCCTCCACCCACCAATCTTAGAGGCATTGCTCAAGCTAACTAGACTGTCCTTTTTCGTATTTCCTTCCAGGAGCGGCTTGTGCTGTCTGTTCTCCCCAGATTTGTCGTCCTGGAAATGATCAACGACATGACCAACGTGGAAGACGAGCACCTGCAGCACCAGTTCCACCGGATCTACATCCACCGCTACGAGAACGTCAGGTGGGAGGAATGACACCCATCGGCCCTCCATGGGCTCCATGTGTACCCGGCAGCACTTCTCTCACCGTGGTTCTATCAGCACCTTCCCTCACATGCTTGATCCATTCATTAATGAGTTATTATTCATTATAGGGCTCTACATTTCCAAATTGAGGCTCAAGAATGGTGTCAGAGGAATGCAATTAGATTTGCCAGTTGACTTACTGCCTGGCTTCCCTGAAGCAAACTTGCTGTCTACATTTTGAGTGGGAGAAGCAAAAGCCTTTTGGAACATGATTGGAAAAATAAGTTCAGAATGCGATTTGGAGGCCTCAAGGCTAAGCACATAAGTCTCCTCTTGTCTATTTCTGAGTGTTTTGAAAACAAGATAAAAGGAGTACTATGTCTCTTTCCTTTGCAAATATTTATTTGGTCAATCAGTCTTCCATCCATCCGTCCATCTGTCCATCCATCCATCTGTCCATCTATCCATCCACCCATCTGTCCATCCATCCATCCACCCATCGTCTGTCTATCAATGCAATCTTCATGCTGAAACCTGAGCTAGACAGCGTGGTATAATGAAAATCAGAAAGCAAGTGCCATAGTGAGACAGAGCAGCTTTAGAACCCCAATCCTGCCTCTTCCTTTGTGTGGCCTTTGGTAATTTATTTTCCTAAGTTTCAGGGTTTTATTTTAATGGCCATCCTGCAAGCTTTTATAAAAATTATATGAGTCAAGTTATTTACAAAGCATAGGACAGAGGTAAGAATAGCATTCATACAGCTTCAGATACGTTTCTTAGTTGCAAGCAAAAGAAACCCACCAAAAAAACTAGATTGGATACTGTAGTCTATAATCACAGAAAAAGGAGAGGAGAAAAAAAAAAAAAAAAAAAAAAAACTGTATCAAAAGGCTTTATGGCAGATGACAGAATGACTGGGGAAGATTAAAGTCACCCTTGGGAATGTCTAGTATCATCAAAACCACAGAATTGGGAACATAGCCAGAGTCACATGCCCTGTCTCTGAAGAGTCCATTGCTATGTCACCAACTCCCTGCTCCTGACATAGCATGCCTCCTCTACAGTTGCTCCTGCAGCCCCAGAAACTGGGTGCTACTGCCTTTGCCTGCCCCCATTCTCTGCTCCTCCTGCTTTTTCACATCTCAATTTAAAGCTGAGGCAGTTGTGTCTGGTTGTCTGAGCCCATTCATTGCTAGTAGTCTCCAATGTTTTCAGCGTGTACAGTAAAAAAGACCAGTTGCCATTGAATCAGCTCCAACTCATGGCGACCCGTGTGTGTCGGAGAAGAACTGTGCTTCATAGGATTTTTGATGGCTAATTTTTCAGAAGCCCATCACCAGGTCTTTCTTTTAAGACACCTGTGGAAATACTAGAATCAACAATCTTTCTGTTAGCAGGAAACACATCGAAAATTTGCATTGTTCAGGGACTCTCCTTGTGCAGTACAGAAGGTTCTATCAAGCAAATACTAGAAAGTGGAAATTTCCCAAGCATAGGGGGAAGGATCATATGTTGAACAACTCTAAAAATGGTCAATAGCCACTCTTAGTGTCTTTCTTCCTAACTTTGGAGAAAGGAAGAACAAAATTTCCCTTTTGTTGGTATCTCTATGAATAAGGAAGACCGTAGATGAATCAATGCATTTGAATTATGGTGTATGAGAAGAATATTGAGACTACCATGGACCGCTGAAAGAACAAACAAATCTGTGTTGGAAGAAGTACGGCCAGGATGCTCCTTAAAAGCCAGGATGGCCATACTTTATCTGTCATACTTTGGACATGTTTTCAAGAGGGATCAATCCCTAGAGAAGGACATCATGCTTGCTAGAGTGTCATCGAAAAAGAGGAAGACACCCAATGAGATGGATTGGCACAGTGGCAGCCAATGGGCTCAAGTGTAGCAACAATTGGGAGGTTGGCTCAGGACTAGGCAGTGTTTCATTCTGTTGTGGATATAGTTGCTGTGAGTCAGAACTGACTGTATGGCATCTAGCAACAATAGCAACTATGGGTTCTATGCCTGGCATGAGGGCACACTCATTTCAAAGCAAATAAACAACGTGACTCCAACACCGTCCTTTATCTGACATATCAGTCTAAGTCATCACTTTGGTCTTGTCTAACACTTGGCCTCCATAATCAACACTGATTAGATGTTTGATTTATAAAATAGTCTCTTGCCAAACATCAACCCCAATAGAATACACCCTAGAACTAGGAACTGATCCCATAGAAAACAGGAAGTCACCAATATCATTTGTAGAACAATTAATGCCTATTCATTATAATATGGAGTCCTTGGGTGAAAGAAGCAGTTAATGCACTTGGCTGCTAACTGAAATGTCAGAGGCTCAAGGTCACTCAGAGATACCTTGGAGAAAGGCCTGATGATCTACTTCTCAAAAATCAGCCACTGAAAACCCTATGGAGCCCAGTTCTACCCTGACACACACGGGCTTTCCTTGTATCTAAGTAAGCACAATGGCAATGGTTTTTTACCTTGTTTTCTGACTGGGGGTTCTATTATCAAGGTAAGCAAAGGTTATCAGGAATCACAAAAAGGTGAAAATGTTCCTGAGAGAAGGGAACCCTAATTGAGCTTGAGTCAGTCAACTGGAAAAAGATAATGGCATGAATCCTGGGTGGAGATCAGCCTAAGTAAAGGCTGGGGGTGGTCCCTGCAGAGAATAATAGTTGGTTTTGCAACTGCTTCCCCAGCAACAAGGAGGCCCTGTGATCTGTACAGGGTCGCTATGGGTCGGAACCGACTCGACGGCACTTAACAACAACAACAACAACAAGAGGGAGCAGAAATTGAAGGGATGTATTGGAAGAAAAGGGTGGTACAAGCATTAAGGACTTGGCTGCAAACTAAAAGTCTCAAAAGGCTCCATGCAATAAAGACCTGGTGGTCCACTCCCTTAAAGACTGTTGTTGTTGTTAAGTGCCGTTGAGTCAGTTCCAATCCATAGCGACCTTGTATAGGATTTCCAAGGAGCGGCTGGTGAGCTTGAAGATTACAGCCCAGAAAACCCGATGGTGCACTTCTACTCTATCACATGGAGTTACTTTGCATTCAAAAATGACCTAACAGCAACAACATGCATATAGTATGTTATGAAAGTGCTTGTCACCCACCATAGCGAAAGTGAAAAATGAACTACCCAAGAAAAGAAAAAGCCAAACAAACTCACACACCCTTACCAAAACACTAAGCACCCTCAGTGAAGTTCAAGAAATACCACACTGGGCTTGCTTACTGCTCTGATTAATGTTTGTAGCTTTCCTTCATCCTGATCAGCCAGCTTTCCTTCTCCTCTTCCCCCACTCCATGTCCATTTATTGTAAATGATCAAACTGAGCTCCTACACTTGAGACCCCTCTCCAAAAATCCACACCACACCCACTAATTAAAACTGCATGGTTGCCCCACATTTCTCAGTATATCCTCAGTGATCAGAGTTATTTCTAGGGGAGAAGAATGCCCCCAGAACCCCACCACTGCACCAGCATCCCCTAGAATGGGTCACAGCAGCAGTGATGAGAAGCCAACAGCTCCTAGAAGTTTTAGAACTGAAAACAACACAGGCTAGAGGGCCTCTCCTGCCCACTGCTCGGCTGCAGGATGCTAAAGTAAGAGCAGAAATGAAAAAGGTCAAGGCTAAGGACCCCTCCCTTCCCAGTCCCCAAAGCAAACCCACTGTGGGGTTTGGAGCATGTTTGAATCATTTCCAATCTCATCATCTTCTTCATAGCAACCTACCTGGTTTATCCTTCCTTGCTCAGCTACTTTGGATTGTGCAGGTAACATGGTCCCTTCCTAAACACAATCTGCTCTATTTGCTGACATCTTTGCTATATGTCACATAGTTCATTGTTTCCCATCAGTTAGGAGCAAGCTAGGAGTCGCCATGCTACAGGACTCACATGCCCAGGTGGACTGGGTGCTA
This sequence comes from Chrysochloris asiatica, assembly GCF_000296735.1. Lineage (NCBI taxonomy): Eukaryota > Metazoa > Chordata > Mammalia > Afrosoricida > Chrysochloridae > Chrysochloris > Chrysochloris asiatica. The sequence continues at coordinate 39,167,485 of NW_006408519.1, read as the reverse complement.
GCAGAGCTAGTTGTCATCCACAACCTTCTTCAGCAACCATCCCTGTAGGACTTTGGTTGAACCATTTCATTTGTTTCTGGACTTCCGTTTCCTCATTGAAAAACCGAGCTCTTTGAATTGGACCAAAAATTTGGATTCTTGATTCAATGCATCTTCCTATTTGGTCTTCTCATTCATTCCATCTGCCTAATTCTATTTAACTTTCCTGTTTTTATACTCTAGATATTTAAGACACTTCTTGAATGAGTTAGGGTAATGCTTACTGCTGTAACAAATAGACCTCTCCAATTTCAATGCTTTTAACTCAATAATTCATTCCTGCCTCACTCAACTGTCCACTCCGAGCTTCTTGGCCAGTAAGTGACTCAGGGACAAAGGTTCTCTTCATGTGATGAGGAAAGACTAGCATAGGCATGAGTCCCTGGAGATGTGGAAGGGTATGGTTCTCTAAGTGAGCCATCCCAACTCTACTACATGCTAACCACAGACTCCTCCATTAGCCTTAGCTTCCTCTTGTCCTTAGCACAGAAGACAGTACCTGTCCACTCATTTCAAAGGAAGAAGTGACAGAGTCAATGGGCTTGTGTGCTTGGCTTTTAGATGACTTTGAGAATGGCCCCTTCCCTTAGTTTCCTCTTCTTTCATTCTAAGCCAGTCCCTGTAGGTGACACAAGCAGTTTGCACTTCACCACCTACTCACCTGAAGACTGGAGCTTTGAAGCCCCACCCAAGCAGGTCTGTGGAAGAAAGTCCTAGTATTCTGCTCCCATAAGATTGTTGTTGTTAAGTGTCATCAAGTCGGTTCCAACCCATAGCGATCCTGTATAGGGTTTCCAAGGAGCAGCTGGTGAGCTTAAACTGCTGACCTTGCAGTTCAAAGTGACTTTGCAGTCTAGCGCATAGATTAGCAGCCAAGAAAACCTTATAGTGCAGTTCTACTTTATAACTCATGGGGTCCCCAAGAATCGGAATGAACTCAATGGCAACAGGTGTTTATACCAAGCCAAACAGTCCTCATTTACTTGAAGTTTTTAGTATATGTGAGAGTTATAGGTAATTGGTTATTTTGCCTGTGGTCTCCAAACTTTGCCATATGTGTTCATAATTTCCCAGAAAAAAAAAAAAAAAAAAAGTGTCTTAACTATTTGCCTGCCATTTTGGATAGATCATTTGTGAAGATCAAAGACCATAGCCTTCGGCATGGGTTGCACCTTAATGCAAAGAAAATAAAAATCTTCCCCACTGGACCAATAAATAATATCCATATAAATGGAGAAAAGGTTGAAGCTGTCAAAGACTTCATTTTGCTCAAATCAACCATCAACACTCATGGAAACAGCAGTCAAGTAATCAAACAATGTATTTCATAAGTCAAATCTGCTGCACAAGGCCTCTTTAAGGTATTCAAGAGCAAATGTGTCAGCTTGAGGACTAAGGTGCACTTGACCCAAGCCATGGTATTTTCAATAATCTCACATGCATGTGAAAGGTGAACAATGAATAAAGAAGACCGTAGAAGAATTGATGCTTTTAAGTTATGGTGTTGGAGGACAATATTAAAAGTATCATGGACTGCCGTAAGAGCAAACAAAGTTGCATTGGAAGAAGTACAATCAGAATACTCCTTAGAAGCCAGAATGGCAAGACTTCATCTCTCATACTTCTACCATATTATCAGGAGGGACCGGTCTCTGGATAAAAACATCATACTTGGTAAAGTGGAGTGCCAATGAAGAAGAGGGAGACCTTCAACAAGATGGATTGGCACAGTGACAGCAGCAGTGGGTTCATGGGTAGCAGCAATTTTGAGGATGACGCAGGACTAGGCAGTATTGTTTTCTGTTGTGCAAAAGGTTGCTGTAGATGGGAACTGACTCCACAGCACCTAACAACAACAACAACAGCAACATGTATCATTAGGGAGCCTTGGTGTGGCACTGTAGGATATGCACTGAACTGTTAACTGCAAGGTTAGCAGTTCAAACTCACAAATTACTCCTCAAAATCCTATATAGAGTGACTATGAGTCAGAACCAACTCAAGGGCACTTAACAATAAGAATATATCATTAAACGAACCCTGGTGGAGCAATGGTTAAGAACTGGGCTTCTAATCAAAACACACCCCCTCCCCAGCCAGTCCTTTCAGAGAGAAGACTTAGTGACCAGGTGATTTGTTCCTATAAAGATGACAGCCTAGAAAACCTTATGATACAGTTCTACTCCATCCTATAAGGTGGCTATGAGTTGGAATCAGTTGGATGACACACAACATATTGGCCTCAAGCTAATGAATTTTATTTCTGCTTTTACCCTGTGTTGATTTTGCCCTGAGTTGGTGCCATCTTCATTGTGAAACTGTAGATTCTTCATAACGTTTCATCTGGCTTTGCACAGATCTGTTCATAGTGACGCATCACTGCCCACACTGCACACCTCTGCACAGGAAGAAGGGCTTTCCGTCATCCCTTGCCCTTCCTGAACCCCTCAGTGGACAACTTCTCTGCTGAGACATTTGCTGAGTACCTAGGCATTCCTCCCGAGGCCCATGGCAGGGAGAAGGAAAAGCTGTGGAGCCATAGAGAACTGGTTTCTTTAGTTGGTATTTGATGTGTCTCCTGGGAGGAATTAAAATGCTAATACGCTTTCTCTCACCCCAACCCTTCCTTGTGGTTTAGTATTCTTTTTGCAGATGTGAAAGGATTTACCAGCCTCTCCACAACCTTGTCTGCTCAGGAACTGGTCAGGATGCTCAATGAACTCTTCGCCAGATTTGATCGACTGGCCCATGTGAGTTGAATTTAATTCCCTGCTAGTGGTTTGCTGGAGTGAAGGGCTGCATGTGGAATCAACGAGAACTCAGACTCAGCTTTCTTCACCCACACTGTTGTTGTTCTTACATTCCTTCTCTGGGCCTGAGCCCCTGGCCCTCGCTCACTCTGGGGACTGATGGTCCTTATTTACAGGCCATGGATGGAAGGCTTGTCAGATTAATTTTTCTAATTAAGAGGCAGCTGGGAGAGCAACAATCTTTATCTGTGTCTCCCTCCCTGTCATTATGGTCCCTGCATGTGGCCAGGTGCCATCAAAACCTCGGTGCTTGTACATGCAGTGGTGGCCAGTTGCAGTTTCCTAGCCAACCCCAGCCATCTGGAATGAATTAGCCTATTCTCAGAAGCCAGTCATCTGCCGCCATTTTGTCTGACCTTACTTAAGAGCTCTGTTTCTAGCCAAGACACCACCTTCCCTTTTCATCTGGTTTGATTAGAGCTAATCTAGAGACTTACTTTCTCGCTGGGTTTGATCAGAACTAGTCTGGAGTTCCGGTGGGGTGCTGTAGGATAAGCACTGGATCATAAGGTCAGTTTGAACCTCAAGGTTGGTAGTTCAAACTCACCAGCCACTCCTCAGAAACCCTATGCAGGGTCACTATAAGTTGAAACCAACACAATGGCACTTAAGAACAGTCTAGAGAAGAGGTGAGTGGACATGGACATTTGCCATCAAAACACAGATCTCTAGTCCTAACGCCACTTAGGTTATACTATATTTTAGAGTGGGCTGTTGTGTTATTGAGTATTTTTGAGTCAGTTCCAACACATAGCAACCCTGTAAAGAAATTCTGAGGAGCTGCAGGTGAGTTTGAACCACTGACCTTGTGGTTAGCAGTCCACTCGTACTCCATTGGAGTAGGCTAGCTCCTCATTTTTATCTACTGTCTCCATCTACGGAGTCCCGGTATAGCACTGTGGGTTAATGCACTGAACTGCAAAGTCAGTTTGAACCACAAGGTCACTGGTTCAAGATCACCAGCCACTCCTAGGAAACCCTATACAGGGTCACTATGGGTTGGAACCAACTCAACAGCACTTAACAACAACAACAGTCTCCATCTTTGGCGGGGGGGCGGGTGGTATAGTGGTTAAACACTTGGCTGCCAACCAAAAGGTCCGCACTTCCTATCCACCCACCCCTTTTGGGAGAAAAACGTGTCAGTCAACTTCCCTAAAGATTTACAGCCTTGGAAACTCTGCGGACAATTCTACTCTCTCCTATGGGGTCACAAGAAGTTGAAATCAACTTAGTCACAATAAGTTTTATCTTCATATAGGGCTTCAGGTAGGGCTTCGGATTCCTGATGTGGTTCTATAGGCTAATGAACTGCAAGGTCAGTGGTTCAAGCTCACCAGCCGCTCCTTGGAAACTCTATACAGGGTAACTATGAGTCGGCACCAACTCGACAGCAATTAACAATAACAACAAGGGCTTCATAAACTCTAATGGATTTTTCCAAAGTTTTTATAGTATGGAAAGAAAGGGATCATAATAAGGCCAACTTGATAAAATTTTCAAGATGACACTTCCCCTACTTTTTTTTTTTTTTTTAATATATCTTTTCCCAAATAATCTGGCTTCTTTAATATGAACTTATCAAAGTGGTTTCTGGTAGAAGGAAGTTGCTTGGATATTATTGTCAAGTCATGCGACAGCTTACGGGAGTTGATCAGAAAGATGTGTTTGTAATGACAGAACATAACAGATAAGATCTAAGACGAGACTTTATGAAGTATAAAGCATATATGTTGTTGTTATGTGTCATCAAGTCAATTCCAACCCATAGCCACCTTAGTCACCTTGTATGGGCTTCGGAGCCTTTAAATCTTTGCCAGGCTCAGAAAGCCTCATCTTTCTCTCACATACACAAGGGGGCTTCAAAAAGTTCGTGAAAAAATGTGGTTAAAAGGTAAATACCATGTAATCTAAGGTGCCCACATGGAACAACAGTTAAGTGTTCAGTTTCCAATTAAAAGGTTGATAGTTTGAACCCACCCGGAGGCTCCCAGTAAGATTTTTTTATTTGTTGTTGTTAAGTGCTGTCAAGTAAGTACTGACTCACAGCAAGCAACCCTAAATAGGGTTTCCAAGGAGCAGCTATTGAGTTTGAACTGTCAACCTTGTAGTTAGCAGTCCGATACTTATCCTACAGTGCCACACTAAGAATGCAATAGTCAAGAAGATTCCATTGGGCAGTTCTACATGGGATCACGTGGAGTCACAATGAGTTTGAGTTGACTTGATGGCAACTGACAACAACAACCATTGATTCTGGGCCAACATCTTAGAAGGAGCTTGCCCACTTCTCCTCATATTGATGAGATAAATGGAATTGGTATGCACACCTTTACTACACTGTTCAGTTTCTCCTCCAGAAACCAGAAAAGCCTTTTACCCAGTTGTCTCCGTTCCAAACACATTTTTACCAGGAGCTATGCCATTCTGCACCTTCGTAGAGAAAAGATCATGAAGCCCCAAAATCAGATCAAGAGGGGGTGGATTTCCACTTCTTCCTCCTACCTGCTGTGACCATTGGCTCCTCAGCCTTACCATTCCTCACCTGTAAAATGTACATGACTCAGAAGGTGTTCTTGAATACCAAATGAGGCCAATGGAATGTGTTAAATGGAGCCAAGCACATAGTATGTGCTCAGTAAAAATTGGCTCATTTTTCCAAAGTGCTTTCACCTCGGTTTTCAGGAGACGGTCATTGCTAACCAATTATACATGGTACAGATGTGTACCTTAAGCCAGCAGATCTTGGGTATTGCTTCAAAATTTCATGGAAAATGGAATGAAATGAGAATGGAATTTTTCCATGAGCTGTTTTTCATTTCTACAAACAGATGTAAATCCTACCCACCCTGCCTGCTTCAGGCTCACTATGAGGCTCAGAGGGGTAAAGACAGGAGCAGCAAGCACATGGCTGCTTGCAGATGGTTAGTGTCTCTATCTCTGTGACTCACTATTATACTGTCATGTCTTAAAGATAATATTGATCATTGTCATTCTTGTCACTTATGGGAGGAGCTCTGGTGACTCTGGGTTAAGCGTTGGACTGCTAACCGAAAGGTCAGCGGTTCAAATCCACCAGTCACTCTCTGGGAGAACGATGAGGCATTCTGCTTCCAGAAAGGTTCACTGCATAGCAGTTCTACTCTGTCCTGTAGAGACTCTATGAGTCGGGATCAGCTCAGTGGCAATGGCGTTGAGTTTGGGGATTTGGGTCACACATGGTTGTTGTTAAGTGTTATAAGTTGGTTCCAACTCATAATGACCCTGTATAGGGTTTCCAAGGAGCAGCTGGTGAGTTTGAACCACTGACCTTCTGGTTAGCAGTCCAGTGCTTAGCCTACAGCACCACACCAGGGTACATACAGGGAATTGGAACCCATCACATTTTAGTGACTTATCAAGGGTCACACTACTGATACATTTGATTAGAATGCACATGTTTGACTCTTAGACCAAGGTGTTTTTTGCTGCACCCTTTTGCCTTGCTTCATCCATCCCTGACACCAATAAGGAAGCAGATCCTGGTATCTGGTGTTTGATATATGTGGCAGCAAAGTTTCCCATTCCATCAGCCTGAGTCACTCACAGCAGGCTCTGTCCCAGAAGGCCGTTTACAGATGAAGTGGCATGACTGATTAAAATCGCCAGCCCTGCCTCCTCGCCTCCATTCTTATCTGCAAAATCCAAGCAAGGCATTAGATCAGAGATTCCCAAATACTCCTTCACAGATGCACATTTGGACATTTCAACTGGTAGGTAGCAGATGAAAAAAAACCAAAAAGATCAGAGAGATGTAGTGAAATTTAATCAGTATAAAAGCATTATGAGCCTCAAGGTTAGCAGTTTGAAACTACCAGCTGCTCTGTGGGAGAAAGATGAGGCGTTCTGCTCCCGTAAAGATTTACAGCCTCGGAAACCCTGTTTAGGGTCGCTATGAGTCAGAACCGACTCGACTCGACGGCACTTAACAACAACAACAAATGTATTGAGTGTAAATCAACCAGTGGTCCTTGAGTTGATTCTGACTCTTGGTGACCCCATGTGTGTCAGAATGGGACTGTACTCACAGGGTCATCAATCACTGTAAGGTTCCTGGGTGACACAAACTACTAACCTAAAGATGGGTGATTTGACCCCACACAGCCACGCCACAGAGGGAGAGTTTGGCAATCTGCTTCTGTAAGGGGCACAACTGAGAAAATCCTACGACACAATTCTATTCTGTAACATACGAGTCACCGTGAGTTGAAATTAACTCAATGGCAATGGATGTAGTTTGGGTTTTTCAAAGCAGATTGCCAGTCTGTGTGAGATCCTTCTGGGTGAACTCCAACATCCAGCCTTTCAGTTAGCACTTCGGTATGTTCACCATTTATATCGGCCATCGACTCCTTAGTATAAATGGTGGTGGTTATGTGCCGTGGAGTCGGTTCCGACTCATAAGCGACCCTTTACAGGGTTTCTGAGGCTGTAAATCTTTACAGGAGCAGAAAGCCTCATCTTTCTCCCATGAAACAGGTGATAGTTTCAAACTGCTGACATTTGTGGTTCACAGCCCACTTCATAACCACTACACTACCAGAGCTCTTTGTGGTGGTGGCTGTGTGCCATGGAGTTGGTTCCGACTCATAGAGAGCCTGTACAGGGTTTTCAAGGCTGTAGATCTCTATGGGAGCAGAAAGCCTCATCTTTTTCCTGCAGAACAGCTGGTAGTTTCGAACAGCTGACCTCGCGGTTCACAGCCTGATTCGTAACCTCTATGCTACCAGAGCTCCTTAACTCCCCTTTATTCTAAAAATATGTCTTCCCCTTTATTGGTGTGAAAAATCCCCCATCATAAAGTGATGAGGCTAGAAGTTGATCAGTGCACTGTTCTTGTTGAAGGTTCATGAATTATTAATACTCCCTTTGTTGTTGTTGTTAAGTGCCATTGAGTCAGTTCCAACTCATAGTGACCCTTTATAGGGTTTCTGAGGAGCAGCTGATGGGTTTGGACTGCTGACTTTGCAGCTCAAACTGACCTTTCGGTCCAGCACATCATCCTGCTGAGGACTTTGAGCCATTCCATGGGAGAAAGATGAGGCTTTCTGCTCCTGTGAAGATTTACAGCCTTGGATACCCTATGCAGGGTCACTATGAGTCAGAATGACTCCACGGCACACAACAACAACAATCTTAGCCAAAGACAAAAATTGTAACCCATGATAGTCCTTTAGTCAATTTGATTTTTTTAAAAATATTTTTCTCATGGATGCCACTATATATAATTAAATCATAAGAAAGACTAAGGTTGCCCCAGAGGATGTGAGTTTTATCTTATTCCAAGGAAGCACCCCAAACCCACCAACAGACAACTAAAATGCCAGGGCTAACAGACAAAGTAACCGTTAAGCTCCACTCTGGCCATGCCAGCTGGAAGTCTTAGAAGAGGCACCAAAGGTCTTGAGTCTCCCTTACTGATCAGACCTCATCCTCAGCTCTATTTCAAAATTAGCTGCGTTGAAACAGCCAATAGCCAGAAGCCACAGGTCCTAAAAATAACCTTGGGAAGGCAGCGATGGCATCAGGGTTCTGAAGACTGCATCTGTACCCGTTGGAAGGTTGGCAGGGCCCTGGAGACATGGTCCAGACGGGGAAGCATCAGAGCCAGCTCTGAGTCTCTTTGCCTTGTGTGATATTTGTCTTTTATTGGAAGGGTGATTTCATTTGTTATACAAACATAATGGTCTAACTCCTGGTACAATTAGGAAAGCAGCTTTGTGCTTTCCAGCTGGCTTCTCAGTGGCCTCTGTCTGCTGGCATCCACCCTCTTGTGACCTGCTCTTTCAGAGAGAATACCCGCCCACCCGTAGAACCACACATTCCTAGGGTTTCAGTGGCCATCCAGAGGCATTTCAGAGGTCAGCCTGTCCAGCTCATCCATTCAAGGGACCCAAGAGGCCTGTCCATGATCCCAAATAGAAATGCAAAGGAATAAAGACTTGTATCAAGTCTTCATCAGACAGGAAGTGTTGATCTAGCTCCCCATCTGCCAGAGCGTGCACTAAGCCTTCACTTGCCTTACATCATATACTCCTCACAACCACACAATGAGGCTGACTCTATTCTCCCAATTTTGCAAAATGTGGCAACTGAGGCTTTGAGGTTAAGTGAATTACCCAGAAGCATAGCAAGATGTGAGGGGCCTGGGATTGAATTCTGTGTAATGAGACTCTTCAGCCTGTGCTCTTTACCCCTAAGCTCAACTGCCTCAAGTTCTTCCTCTAAAACCTGCTACCTGTAACCTCTCTCAGTGCATTTCCCTTGGTTCTTGTAGTTCCCTGAGAATTTTCACAAACTGTGTCCTAAGGATTATGACTCCATCAACATACCTACTGACTCCAATTTACCACCTATGGAATGAGGCAGACACCCTCCCAGAGTTGTCGTGAAGACGAAGTCTGCTGGATCTATGATGCATGCTCCGAGTGGCCGTTATTACTGATAAACTTTGTGTCCTCAGCACCCAGGGACGATGCTTGGCTAATCAGAAATGTGCAAATGATTTTTTTTCACTGAGCAAGTACATGAATTAATAAATGAATAAAAGGATTTTAAGACCTAGCCAGCCCTTTTTCTTCAGGTCCAAACCCTTCACTGAGAAGGAGCTTAAAATAGAGTTGAAATACTAGGAAGCCCGCAGTGATCACGTATTTTATAAGTTATTGTTAGAGTCCTGGTGTGGTACTATAGGATAAAGTAAGTGGTTCAAACCCACCAGCCACTCCTCAGAAACCCTAGACAGAATCACTGAGTCGGAACCAATTCAGCAGTACTTAACAACAATATTGTTGAGTTAAAGGAGCTCTGGTAGTATCGTGGAATCTGTGTTGTGCTGCTAACTAGGTCCACAGTTCGAATCTACCAGCTGTTCTGGCTCTGTGGGAGAAAGATGAGGCTTTCTCCTCCTATGATGATTCACAGCTTGAAAAACCCTGTACAGGGTCACTATGAGTTGGAACTGATTCAAGGGCACACCATCACCCGTGTTGTGCGGTTACCACCATTGTTGAGCTGTTGTTGTTAAGTGCCTTTGAGTCAGTTCAGACTCATACAACCCTGTATAAGGTTTGTGAGGAGCAGCTGGTGGTTTGAACTGCTGACTTTGTGGTTCCAAGTCCAATGCTGATCCTAGAGCACCACACCAGGAGTCCTAAAGAATACTGAAAAACTGTTGAGGCATTCTGAAAAGGAAGGCATTGCTAGAGGTTGGATAAGCAGGGAACATTTTGCATATTGAATGATCAATGATCCCCTGGCCCATCACAGACCCAGGACAGAGCAGAGCCAAGATGGGGCCCTAGACTTGTCAAGTTCAAGATCCCTTGTATTTTGTGACTTCATTATTAAGGCATACCCCAAACTTCATCAGAAGGCAGAGGCTTCTAGGACAGGTGCTCTTGTTGCCCAGGTGCAGACACCTAACCATGCCCCCCTCTCTCCCAAGACTTTCTGAAACACCAGCCCATCTGCTGATATGGACCCTTTTTCTCCCACTCTTTTCCTTCCAGGAGCATCACTGTCTCCGCATTAAGATCCTGGGAGACTGTTACTACTGCGTTTCTGGACTTCCAGAACCCCGTCAGGACCATGCGCACTGCTGTGTTGAAATGGGCCTCAGCATGATTAAGACCATCAGGTAATGTTTTCCTAGCAGCCATGGGTGACTACACTAGTGGGCTATCCCTTCCACCATGCCTGGGCCTTCCATGTCCACTATAGGAAGGACAAACCAACCCATCTCCGCTTCATCTTAAAGCCTGGTTGTGAATTGAAATGCAGTTTCAGAAAAATTACATTTCCATCTGCTGTTCCCTAAGAGCCAATGCACATACTAGCTTGATTATTTTCCAATGATACCTCACTTTGAATGATTTATGCAACACATCTGTGTTGCAAATTTCCTTGCAAAGGTAGAACAAGGAGCCAGACATAGTCCTTCAGGGAGAATACAGTGTAGTGGGAGAGTTGAACACACAGACCGTCTCAATAGGCTGCAGGTAACTTCACAATGAATCAAATCCAAGCTGTGAGGAGAGAGTAGAGAAGGACCAGCTCATTCCATCCAAGGTTCTGTGGAGGATTGACAGGGGTAGATGTCCACACTGCTCCTGGAGGTGAGTAGAAGCTAGCCAGAACCTGAAGGTGAAAGAAGAGCTTTAGTAGGAAGATGGCCCTAGGAAGAAACTACATTATTCTGCCAGAGCAACTGGTGGGAGCTGCAGAGTGGGGAGCAGCCAAGACCCCAAAACCTCCAAGTTACTTTGAAGGGTGGCACTGTATCCAGTGGGAAATCACTGGAGAGCTGCTTCCAAGAGCCAGCTCTTGGCTTGTCTGACAAACAGAGGTTCATCAAGGGAGAGAAGAGATTGAGGTCCAAGAGTCTGAAACTAGAGTGTTTATAGCAACGAGACAGAGACTGTAGTTAGTTCCACCAGGGTTCCAAAATAGTGACAGAGCTTCCAAGCATCACATCCTGACACAACCACAGCAAAGTTAATAAGTACAGAGGTAGACAAAGGTGACATGGGGGACAGATATGTTTTCTTTGGCTTACGCCTTCCTATGAAGGAAGAAGAGTTACCAGAACCACATTGGATGATTTGACCTTGGGTGTGTCAGGCTGGATGAGAGCTACGATGTCAGCAAAAGCAACAACCCTGTACTGCTACTTACCACAGCCACATACACACACACACCCTCCACTGTAGACTTGACTCTTCTGTTGCTTCCCAGCATGGAATGGGCAGGAGGGATTTAAGCAACTGGAATTCCACACCACATGGCCTGGGCTGTGCCTGACACTTCCTACTTGCTAACAGATCCTTGATTTCATTCAGGAACGGTGCCTTAATCCCCAGTTAAGAAGAGGGCTGTGAATCTCTGGGTGGCTTTAGTAATTAAGAATTTGACTCCTAACCAAAAGGTTGGCATTCAAGTCTGCCCAGATGCTCCTTGGAAGAAAGGCTTTGGTGATATACTTCTGAAAGATCACAACCATGGAAAATCATGTGGAGCACAGTTCTGTTCTGACACACATGGGGTCTCCGTAAGTCCGGATCGACCCTACGACAACTGTTTATTTGTTTGTTTGTTTAACAACAGGGCACATGAACTCTCCAGGTGTGAGCTTGCTTCTTCTGACCCACTGATCATTGGTAACTGCTCTGTTGATTTGGCTCTGGTAACTTCAAACTTGGTCTGAAATGACCCCCCAGATGAACAGATAGGAGGATTAGAGCTCCTCACCATACCTTCTGTTGAGTTTCTGTAGCATGTGGAAGATTTTCATGAACATTATTTTATTGTACTCACACCCACCCTCTGAAGCAGGCACAAGAATCCCTTTGCAATGGGGAAAGTGAGGCTGGAAGAGGTTAAGGAGCTCATCTAGATCACACCGATAATAAATCATGATCCAAAGATTCAGAGAGCACTGGCCTGTGAACCACAAGTTCCACAGTCTGAGCCATCAGTCAGTCCTAGGCAGAACGAAGAGGCTTTCTGCTCCTGCAAAGATTCAAAGGCTTGGAAACCCTATACAGGGTCATTACGAGTCGGAACCAACTCAACAGCACATAACAACAACAACAAAGATTCCAAGAAGATTTGTCTGCTCCTAAGTCTTTAGAATCCACCTCTGGTTTGTCATTTGGTATGTCTGTGACTTTGGTTGATGGCGCTGAATCTCTGACAGTTGCCATCTTTTGATGGTTGTAGCTTATGCTCTATGCTGCCTTTTCTTTTACTGTGGACACTTAACCACAGTGAGGCATGAAGATGCATCATAAAACCTCAGGTATCTCAAAGTAATTCCATAGTTTCTTGGATTGAATAACTCATAGAAAACACATTCACTACCAAACTCAAAGTCTAAAATGTCTGCAAACTCTATTTTGAGAAACCAAGAGAATGAATACAATCTGCAAATAATGAGAGTCTTCTCTGTACCCGCTTCTGTACCCCTTGTCTGCCCACACTTCCCCTCCTTTCCCTGTCTTCTCCTCCCTAACTCCTCCTCTTACCTGGTTTTCTTTCTAGAAATAATGTGTCTAGACTCAGACTGTCTTACAGCTTGCTATCCCGACAGAGGCCATGTTCTCTGCCCAGTTGTAGAGGTAATGTGGTAATGAAATGAGCACAGGCTCTGGGGTCAGATGAACCTGGAGTTCAGCTCCAGCTCTACCACAACTGGATGTGTGACCCTGGCAAGTGACTGGAACTCTGTGACTCCCTTTCCCATGCAGTCCTGGCATACATGTATTATCCAGCTGCAAGGTGGTGGGGAGGCTAATAGGAGATGGTCTCCACACTTGACTGGCCCAGAGTAAGCTTCACTTAGGAGTCAGTACCATTCTTCCCATTCTTATTATGATGCCTATAAGGAGCTCTGGTAGCGTAGTGGTTACGAATCGGGCTGCGAACCTTAAGGTCAGCGGTTTGAAACTACCAGCCGCTCTGCGGGAGAAAGATGAGGCTTTCTACTCCTGTAAGGATTTACACCCTCGGAAACCTTGTACAGGGTCGCTATGGGTCGGAACCGACTCGACGGCACTTAACAACAACAACATATGTCATCTTGGCTGTACTGCCCTCTACTTGGGACACCATAGATTTAGAAAGTTGAAAGCTGAATTTACAAAGTATTAGAAAGGAGTCTTGGTACAGTGCTGTAGGATAATCAATGGACTGGGAACCACAAGGTTGGCAATTGAAACCCACCAGCCGCTCCTCAGACATGCTATACAGGGTTGCTATGATTTGGAACCAACTCACCAGCACTTAACAACAGAAAGGAGTCCAGAGTCCTGATGTGATGCTGTAGGATAAGCACTGAACTGCTAACTACAGGGTTGACGTTTCAAACCCACCAGTGCTTCCTTGGAAACCCTATACAGGGTCACCATAAGTTAGAACAGACCCAACAGCACTTATCAACACCAACAAGAAGAAAGGAGTCCCGCTCTGGTGCTCCAGGATAGTAAGCAGTGGAATGCTAACTGCAAGGTTGGTGGTTCAAACCCACTATCCATTCCTTAGAAACCCTCTTCAGGGTCTCTGAGTAGGAATCTATGGGCTGGCACTTAACAACAGAAAGCATCATGAATTTGTTTTCTTTGCCCTTTGCATTCCAATTTGTTTGGGGAGGTGGGTCCTGGATCTGTGACTCTGCCTTCTTCTCTTGGCAGAGGAAAACAAAACAATTAAAATGCCAAAGAAGTGCACTCCCTCAGAACCAGCAACACTAAACCGCCCCATTCCAGCAGGCTGTCATTGGTTCAAAAAGCAAAGGAAGGTGTGTTCATGCCTTGGAGATGCCCTCTACAGACAGGGTGAGGTCCAGCCCACTGAAGCTGTGCTCCTGCTCAGACCTGTGTGGACCCACTTCCTAGACTTGTGCTCAGAGAAGCACGCTTAAAAAGGAAACGTACAAAATCAACTACACACGTGTAATATTTCAGGCAACGTGCTGTTGTGGTGGTTGTTCAGTGCCGCCAAGTCAGTTCCAATTCACAGCTACCCTACCTAGGGCTTTCAAGGACCGACTGGTGGGTCTCAACCACCAACCTGGTAATTAGCAGTCCAGTGCTTATTCTACAGCACCATACCGGAAAAACGAGGAAAAATTAAAACATTTTGCATCCTGTTTCTTAAATTAATTCTTCTCTTTTGTGTAATCTCTGAGAAATGATTTGCCATGTGATATGTGGGCCAGGAAAAACCTAGGACAGCTGTGTATTTTTGAACAAGAACGTCAACTTCACCAACTGTTTGTTGTAGTCAGCTGCCACTGAATTGGTGACCTTTTGTATATATACCGGAAGGAAATAGTGCCAGGTCCCGCGCCATCTTCAAAATCATTGGAATGTTTGAACCCACTGTTGTGACTATTTCATCAGTCCATCTCATTAAAAGGTTCCCTCATTTTTGCTGACCCTCTCCTTTACCAAACATGATCTTTTTCTAGATATTGGTCTTTCCTGATGACATGTCCAAAGTGAGCCAAACTTTTACCACCCTCATTTCTAAGGAGCTTGCTAAAGAGGAGAGGACTGTGAAGTTCCATCCATTCGATGCCCTAAATCCTTTTAGTATGCCTCCATCAGCCAAACTCATATGCCCACACTGCCAGGAGTCTGCTTTTAGAAAGGAGTATTTAGATCTCTTTCATATCTTAGAAAAATGTACAGTTGTCACAATCAGACCATCCAATCTGTCCTCATGGGAAGAAAAAGTACTTGATAGTAATTACAACAGGCTTCATGCCTCATTGCATGGCTATCTCTGAAGATTCCCCATAAGACCTAGGAGAGGGACTTTGGAAAAGAATCGTGTGAGCTAAGAATTTCTAGTAAAATAAAAATCCACTTTTTTGCCACCCCTAAAATGGAGTACACAGGTGGAGAAACAGATTGAAAGTGTCCACTCTACTGTTGTCCCATCTTCTCCAGGGATGCAGAACTTCCTTCTTCTAGGTCCTCCATGGAGAAGACCCTGAGGGTTCCACCCTAGAGTGCTTATCTGGCCAACCTGAAAAGACTGAGATAATTTAACCCACCAATTTGAAAGTTGAAGGGTTTTGCCTGAAAACAAAGATGGCTGCTGTGATGCTACTTAAGACACAGAAGATGTGGGATCTTGGGCCAGCTCTAAAACAAATTAGGCATGTGAACCTTATTCTATCAGTCCATCAGTCCATCAATAGATTAGTCGGCATGTATTTTTTGAGCTTGTACCATGTCCCAGTCACAATGCCAACCCTTTAAATATAGTGATGACTACATCACTCCAGGGACCTCCTCTTGATCATCAGTGTTCATTAGAGACATCACTTGGACAACTGCCTAGAAAATGAGTAACTTGGGCCAGACCAGCTCTGAAGTTCCTGTTCTGAAAATCTCTGATTGACCAACCACTTCAAAATCAAGTCCCCACTCCTGGTGGCCTAGCAAGTTAAGCATCGGGCTGCTAACCACAAGGTTGATGGTTCAAAACCACCAGCTGCTTCTCAGAAGAAAGGTGAGGCTTTTCTGTACCTGAAAAGATTTAGTCTTGGAAGCCCCATGGAACCGTTTTATTCTGTCTTATAGGGTCACTCTGAGTCAAAATTGACTCAATGGAAGTGGGGTGGGTTTAAAAATGAGTGTCAGTAGCAAAGCCTTCCACAGACTTTGCACGGAAGTTTGTATCTTGATGTAAGTAGATGATAGTCCACAGAGACAATGCTGAAGACATGAACACTTGTTATCAAGATCCTTTAAGATACATAGAGTCTTCTCATTTGTCATGTTGGACCTTTTTATCTGATTGAAGGTCTCTTTTCTGAATTCTTAGAGTGGAACAGTGAGAAATGAGATGGAGTAGGTAGAAATGACTCAAGGGCTTTCTCCTGCTATTTATTGAGCACTGCTTTTACTCCTTTAGAATAAGACAATTTAGTGGCATTTGTTAACTTCATGAGTCAGAGTCTATTAATACCCAAACAACGCCTTGATTATAATGTAGGTGACTTTAGGTCCAGCATTAATTCTCCCAGTTAACAAGAAAGCATTGTGCAGAGGACTGAACACGAGCTCTGGAATTGGTTATAATCAGTCCAGGCTTCTAGAGTATTTATTCTCTATTACCGATCAGGCATTGTACTCTGAGGGGTGACTGGTGAACATTAATTCCATCTTAATGTGTGTGAAGGAGATTTCCAGTCATGTAGCTTTATTAAACAGGTAACAATCTCACCCACTGCCACTTATACAAGATGAGATATTTCAGTGAGCGCCAAAGGCTCTTGTTCCAACTGGAAAATTCCATTGAAGCCATGAATTTGAGAAGCATAGGTAATATCATAATGTAATATTATGATTGTAATATCAATCCATAATACGTGGATTGTTGTATCATATCAAATAAAGTCTTTATTGACTGGTGTTCCCAGATCTATGGCCACTCTGTGTATCTTGTCCGAGATCAATCCTTACTGGAGCCATGAGAGTGTCTCCATGAACTTCCTTCTTTCGGGTATTTCCTGTGTTAAGAGCCCAGCACCCACCCCCAGGGAGCAGAACAGTCATGCTGGTGCTCTGATGGCAAGAGGACCTTTGAATGCTACCTCTCCAGATTCCTGAAATGCCAATAGTAATTCTTCTCTAATCAGACACAAGCTAAGGCAGGGTGATGAAACCAGCAAAGGCTGGGGCTGTCTGCTGCTAGTTCCCGCATCATCAGGCTACACGAGTGGACAAGAGTCAAGACAATCATAAGCACAAACACGAGGGAAGCAGTTCTTCCTGATTTTTATGTTACTGAGGTATCTCTGCAGTCATTCTCTTGATCTAGAACCAATTCTTTCATCCTGGAAACAAAGTCATGAAGAATGTACCATCCTGGTTGTTAAATGCCATCGAGTCAGTTCTGACTCATAGTGACCCGGGATAAAGTTTCTGTAGTCATACACCTTTGCAGGAGCAGAAAGCCTCATCTTTCTCCCGAGGAATGGCTGGTGGACTCAAACCACAGACGTGTGTGCATATATGTCTGTGTGTCTATTAAGAAGACCTTGGTGCTTACTACAATGATGAATTCAGTCAATGTGGTTAGTGTATAGAATATCTGTGGCAAAGAGAAACAGCATATGTGGTTGAACAGATCATTGGTGACCTTCTAGAACACACTTGGGCCTTATCCCCTAGACAATACTTCAAGTAGAGTACCTAAAGAGAATCCAGATGTATGATTCTATCCAGTTGATGCTAGATGAGAGGAACCAGGGGCTGAGGGGAAGAAAGCTGGTGGGCAGACATTTTTGTAGCAATCCAGGGGATGGGTACTACAGACCAGGGGTAGAACAGTGGCTGTGAGACCCAGAGGAAAGGAGGAAGCTAACTTCCAAAGTTGAAATCCTGAGGATCCGCTAAGAAATAACATGGGCCATATACATTTTAACTAAATCAAGTGTGTCGTTACCATAAACTTATTTATCAGTGTACAATCCCATAGCTGTAAGGCAGGACTCTACTTTATTAAGCGTACAGTTAGTTGATTGCTGGATGAGATGATGGCAAACGTACTTTGAAAGTGTAACTTGTGTGCCATCAGGAGACTTAGAGGAGCGAACTGAGGAGAACAAAATGAGGAGTCGACCTACAATCTGAACAACTAGCCAGCTGCTGGTTCTCCTGGTTATTAGGTGTGTGACTTCACTTATTTCTCAGAGCCCATGTGGTCTCATTCACAAACTGGACATCTTAAGATCCCAACTTCAGTGTGCCATTTAGAAAATCAAAATAGATTGCATGGGCATTGTTGTTGCTGTCGTTGTTAAGTGCTGTCGAGTCATTGCCGACTCATAGCAACCCTGCATGGGGTTTCCAAGGAGCTGCTGATGAGTTTGAACCACTAACCTTATGGTTCAAACCGACCTTGCAGTCCAGCACATTAACCCACAGTGTCAGTTACCACCATTGAAATATTTGCAGTAGAATCTTGTCATGAGAACTGATTTTGGACACTGGAGAATCTGACTCAGTTAAGTTACAAAAATTGATTCCTTTCTCTGGGTTTCTGTTCTATTCCAAAAAAATAATGATAATTGTTTGTTGTTGTTGTTGTTAGGTGCTGTGCAATCCGGTTATGAGCCATAGCAACCTTACGTGCAACAGAACGAAACACTACCCCATCCTGTGCCAGCCTCACAGTTTTTGTTGTTTGGGCTCATTGTTTCAGCCACTGTATCAATCCAGCTCTTCTAAGTGTACCTTTACTTCTAATGAAACATTTAATACCATCTCATGCATGTCTGTTCATAAAATTTAATTAATCAAAGTTGGTAATGGTTCTATTACCTAGATTGAGAAGTAGCTCCAGGTGCCTCGTTTTCACATACCCTGTGTCTATTTTGGGGAGACCTGTTAGCGGAGCGACACAGGATTTGATGCTGGCCTCTGTTCTATGTGTTATCTTTATTAATGATCTATGAAAGGCTTCCTTGATGAATCTTAATGAAATTTGCAGGGTCTGGTCCTACAGTGCAATTGCTAAAAAGTCATAGAAACAGCACTGGAATACCAAATAGCAACTAGCTCGTCCCCAACAGTTAGTTAAAGCAAAGATCTTAATCTCAGGGGCCGGGTGGCCATGCCAAGCAATAGGGCAGGGCAAGGAATGAAATGAAAACTGGAAGTTATATTGCTGGTCTTCATCTGAAGCAGAAGGTCCACACCCTATGCATGCTTCTCAGCTTTCCTTACTTTTTCTTTTTCTCTCTTAATTGTTTTTGGGTTTCCTCTTTCATTCTCCTTCTCTGTTTTCCTCCTTTCCTTTCTTCCTCCTTCCTTCTTGCTCTCCCATCTTCTTTCCTTCCTTTTCTTTCTTCTTTCTCTCTCTCTTGCCCTCCTCCTCTTTCTCTCTTCCCCTTCCTCTCTGCCTCTTCTTTTCCCATCCTCTCTCTCCCCTCCCATGTTCTCTCTGCACCCCCTCCCTTGCTCCCTCTCACTGTCTCGCTGTTTTTTCCTTTTGTTCCCCCTAATGTCCCTATAAAGGAACTCTGGTAGCGTAGTGGTTACGAATTGGGCTGCGAACCTTAAAGTCAGCGGTTCGAAACTACCAGTCACTCCACGGGAGAAAGATGAGGCTTTCTACTCCCGTAAGGATTTACATCCTTGGAAACCCTGTACAGGGTCGCTATGGGTCAGAACCAACTCGAAGGCACTTAACAATAACAACAACAACAATGTCCCTATGGGAAGTGTGGCTCCATATGATAAGCACTGGTTTACCAACCAAAAGGTCTGTGGTTCAAACTCCATGGGAGAAAGATGAGGCTTTCTGCCCCCTCAAAGATTTACAGCCTCAGAAACCTTATACAGGATCGCTATGAGATGGAACCACCTTAATGGCACCTAATAACAAGGTCTCTGTCTTCATTTCCAAAGCCTAGGTGACTGCAGACAACAGGAAGCATTGCCTTGTACTTTTGGTGCGCAGAAGTTCAAGTTCAGAGGGCAGGGCCTTGCTTTCTCCAAAGGCTCCAGGGAAGATTCTTCCTTGTCACCTAAGTGTCTGATTGTTGTTGTTGAGTACTGTCAAGTAGGTTCTGACGCATACCGATCCTGTACAATGTTTCCGAGGAGCAGTTGGTGGATTTGAACTGCTAACCTTGTAGCTCTAGGTTTTCTTTGGCTAGTGGCAGCATAAATCTAGTCTCCGCCTCTATCTTTGCCTGTTTATTGTTCCTCTGAGGCCATTTGTCTGTGTCTCTTCTCTTTGTATAAGGACACCAGTCATAAAGACATTGGGGCCTACTCTACTCCAATATTATCTCATGTTAGCTAACTACTTCTGCAGCATATCATATCCCAGTCCACTTACTTGGAGTCAGGAGTTTAACATCTTGTTTAAGGACCAATCAATTCAACTCATAATTGTCCTTTCTCTTCCTGCTTTTTTTTAAAGTTATTAAAAACCGTGTTAATGAACACTCCTCTTAAAAATGCACTGGATTGGCCAAGCGGCAGCATCAATGGACTGAAGCGTGGCAACAGTAGTGAGGTTGGCCTAGTGTTTCGTTCTGCTGTGCATAGGGTAGCTATGAGTTGGTACCAACTTGATGGCACATAACAACAACACATGAGCAAGGATTTTTTTTTTTTTTTAATTGTGGCAAAATTGAAAACAAAACATTTGCCATTTGATCCATTTATACATTTTTTATAATTCAGGGACATTACTTGTGTTCCCCATGTTGTGCAACCACGAAAACAATCCATTTCCCAGTTTTTTTTTCAGACCTCCTAAACTCAGTTCCCCTTAAGCAGTACCTCCCTGCATCCGTCTCTCATCTGCCACTCATAACCATAAAGCCACTTTGGTCTCTAAGCAAGAATTTTCTTTCTTCCAAGATTTTTTATAATGGTGAAAATTGAGTGTTCCTAATAATACTAGTCGATAACGTTAGTACTGATTGAATGTTCACCATTTGCTAGACACTCTGCTAAATATTTCCCTGACTTTCCTTGCTTCATTCAGATAACCACCCTGTGAGAAAACTACTATTTTCCCCATCGTTCAGATAAGGAAACAGAAGCTCTAGTAAGATAAATAACATCTTACCAAGGACACACGAAGACTCAGAGTCAGGTTTACCTGAATATATACAAAGGTAGGGGAATGCTTAGATAAATTCTGGTCTATTGAAAACTAGAAAGATGAGTAAGTACTTCAAACCTGGAACTGAACCCACCCTTGGGGTTGACCTTGTTGTTGTTGTTAAGTGTCGTCAAGTCAGTTCGACTCATAGTAATCCTGTATAAGGTTTCTGAGGAGTGGCTGGTGAGCTTGAATCACTGACCTTGCAGTTCATACCAACTTTGCAGTACAGTGCATTAACTCACAGTGTCATACCAGGACTCTGGGGATGACCTTACAGCACAACAATACATAGACTTATAAGTGTATAAAGTATAAATTCCTGGTGTGGTGCCATACAATAAGTACTGAACTGCTAGCAACAAGGTTCGTTGTTCAAACCCATCAGCTGCCCCTTGGAAGCCCTATACAGGGATCACTATGAGTCAGAACTGAGTCAATAGCACTTAACAATAACAACAACATAAGGTGAATAATAGCACCAAGGAAGTAGTTATTCCTCAGAACAATCAACCCTATGAGGCTCAAAGGACTCAGAAGGCAAGAAGGGTGGGAAAGGAGGAAGAACGGAAAGGAGAACCCAGGGAGGAAGTGGGAAGAGCCTGTCATATGGAGGGAATTGCAGCCAACGTCACAAAACAAAGTGTTGTAAATTTTGTAAATGTAGGAAAACGAATTTCCTCTATAAGCGTTTTCACCCAAACTACAACAACAAAATTTTTTTTTTATTTAAATATTTAAATTAAATAATTAAAAGTAACATTTTAAATAAAGAGTTGTCATTAAGCATCACGGTTTACACTAATATTCAACAGAGTAAGAAAATGTTCATGAGTTTAAAGACGTTTACGTCATGAGTATATATCCATGGAGGTGTTTAAGGCACCTGATGTTAAGAAGGTCTTCCTTTTTTTTAAATAGAAAGGGAAATGGACAGAAATTTCTGTGTGGTGAAAATGGGTGATTCTAATTCTCTCCTTATTCTTTTCTGTATTTTGAAATGTTGGACACTAAGCATGTATTTCTGATGTAACTAGAAAAGAAAATATTATTTCTGAAAAAGAAAAGAAGCACGGATGGGTGGAGATGAAGAGAGAATGTGTTCTCCGCTCTCTTGTGGCAACACCAACTGGACAAGCACAGAGGTATAGAGCCTGTCTGGGAGGAAGTCCAGCCAGACTGCTCCTTAGAAGCCAGGATGACAGACTTCGTCTCTCATACTTCTAGCGTTTTATCGGAAGGGACCCATCCCTGGAGAAGGACAGAAAAGTGAAGGATCAGCATAAAAAGAGGATGACCGCCCCCCCCGCAAGGAGATGGATTGACACAGTGCCAGCACCAATGAGATCAAGTGTAACAACGATTGTGAGGCTGTGTGCCTGGGGTCCCTGTGAGTTGGAACTGACTCATCAGCATGGAATAATAACAGCAATAAAGAGCCCAGGAGTCGGGTTTGGGCAACTGTGCAAATGTAGTGAGAACAGAGGGGAGAACATATTCTGGCTGAAACAGCAGTCTGGTGTCTCAGGCTAGGGCGTACCAGGAACTGAAGAAGGGGTGTTATTCCCTTGTGTATGTGCCTGTGGCCACTGAAGGTCTGAGGACAGAAGAGTCCAGGGTTATCAGAGCTGTCTGTCCTGTGTAAATGCCAGGAATGCCCCCTACCGTAGCAATGGTTTCTCCAGAGTGGGTGTCACTTGGTGCGGTAACTCATGGTGTCACCACCTTCGCTCTCATGACCTCCTCCCATACAAACTGCTTTGTAATGTTTATTATCCATTTTACTCATGGAATAATATATAGTTGTACATTGTTGTTATTATGTGCCATTGAGTAGTTACAACTCATCGTGGTGGTAGTGGTATGTCGTGGAGTCGCTAAGGTTCTGACTCTTAGCGACTCTGTATTGGGTTTCCAAGGCATAAATCTTTATGGGAGCAGAAAGCCTCAACTTTCTCCCATGGAACCGCTGGTAGTTTCAAACTGCTAACCTTAAGGTTAGCAGCCGAACACATAACTACGCTACCAGAGCTCCTTTGTTCCGAATCGTAGCGACCCTGCATAGGGTTTCCAAGGAGCAGCTGATGAGTTTGAGTCACCAACCTTGGGGTCCAGTGCTTTATCCTACTGCACCCACCAGGACATTGCTTACATGTAATATTTCTTAAATTATGTGAATGCCATGAGAGGGTTTCAGAAAGTTCATGGAAAATGTTTATTATCTTTTCATTACATTTTTTGATGAACTTATTGAAGCCCCATTGTAACAAAAAAAACGATATTTTGTAAAATCTTTCTATACTGACGTTATCAGTAAAAGCCTTTTTTGTGTTTTGTTTTTAATTTTCCTCCTTTTCCTTTAATTCCTACTTCATTCTCAAAAACAAATTGATATAGGTTAACAAATACTACTTATTACAATACTGTAGCTAAAACACCAGCAAATTTGACAAAATCAGGGACTGAAACCAGCAGCTGCAACAAATATTCTGGGATCTTCAAGGGCCCCATTTCCTTTCTGGTAGCTAGGGATCAATCAGCCTGTTGTCACTACATTGTAAGCTCGTTCATTCCTTTGGACCAGTTACATGGGTGTGTTACTTTCTTCTTTGTAGTTAGTTCTTACAGGCTCTTGATGATGTTGAAATCTACTTATTCAAACTTAGTAAACATATATGAGTCCCATTTTACAGAGGGAGAGGGGGAGGATGCATAATGTGCTGTAGTCCCCACAGCCAGTATGAGGTAGAATCAGCACTGCACTCCGGTCTCTGGGCCAGTAGATGAATTTCCCCCCATGGCACCAAACTACTGCTCTGCTGAAGCCTCTCTTCATTCATCTGTTTGTTCAATGGAGGGGAGATTGAAACACGGATTAATGTTGTTCCAGCAATTTCTCTAGCGAGATTAACTGACAAAAAGAGAGTCACTTGAAGCATTTACATTGAAAGAACAAACTTTCCAGGTTCTTCATCTTTTATCCCTCCCCTCAAACATCCCTCTTTAATAATTCAATGGCAAGAAATAACACTTTCCATTTTTGGCAGGTTAATTGTTGTATGTTGTGTGTTTCTGTTAAGTGCCGTTGAGTCAGTTCTAACTCATAGAATCCCTGTATAGCATTTTCAAGGAGGGGCAGGTGGGTTTGAACCAACCACTAACCTTGTGGTTAGCAGTCCAGGGCTTATCTTATAGCACCATACAAGGACTCCAAATGGATCCTTTATTAAAAATAGATCCTCAATCGAAGTGCATCTTGAAAACTGGTACCAGTGGAAATGTTCTGTTTAATGGGAGGAAATGTTTGGGGTAGTCCTCCAACCCAACCAGCAGGTTCCAAAACACCTGTAGGTAAAGCTGGATGAGGCCATTGGAAGTCTGGGAGCAGAAGACGCTCACATGGTCAGAGCAGTTGAGCTGTTAGATGCCTAAGGACAACCACAAGGCTGGTGAGAAAGAAAGTGTGGAACTTTCTCCATTAGTTCAAATAAACGCCTTTGAATCCTGGCATTTGAGATGCTGTTCCTGATGTTAGGTGCCATCAAGTCAGTACTAACTCATTGCAACCTTATGTACAACAGAACAAAATACTTCTCAGTTCTGCACCATCCTCACAATTGTTGCTAAGCTTTAGTCCATTGCTGCTGCCACTGTACAAATCCATCTCATTGGGGGACTTCCTTTCCTTCACAGGTCCTCCACATTGCCAAGCATGACATCCCTCACCAGGGACTGATCCCTCTTGATAATATGTCTGAAGTAAGATAGATGAAATCTGTCCATCCTGGCTTCTAAGGAGCATTCTGGCTGTACTTCTTCCAACTCAGATCTGTTTGCTGTTTTGGCGGTCCATTGGTACTTTTAATATTCTCCTCCAACACCATAATTACATAAATACATCAATTCTTTTACGGTCATCTTTATTCATTGTCTAGCTTTCACATGCATATGAGGTGTTTGAAAATACCGTGGTTTGGGTCAGGCGCACCTTTGTCCTCAAACTGACATCTTTGCTCTTGAACACTTTAAAGCGGTCTTGTGCCGCAAATTTGCTTAATGTAGTATGTCGCTTGATTTCTTGACTGCTGCTTCCATGAGTGCTGAGGGGGCTAGGCAATCGGAAATGAAAGGTCACCCCCTGCCTGAATGAGCTCAGAGTCTGTGGAGAAGAAAGAGGAAGTGTGGATGCTGACAATGTAGGTAATGTTCTTTTTGTGTGTAGATGATGGGACATAGCTCATCCTCACTGAAGGTCTGCTCTGGAAGAACAGAATAGGACTTGTAACCCAGAATTCCCTCCATGTTAGCTACAAGAGCACTCAAAGCATCTCCTTTCGAGAAGAGATCATGAACGGCATTGTGTGTGTGTGTGTGTGTGTTTGGGGGGGGTCTATACAATCGTGGGTCTTTCTCAAAGGGATCAATGTTTATAAATTATTCATCACTTTTGCATAATTTCAGCCCTAGGTTTTATTTACATCAAAGCCCAGGCATAGCAAAAGGTAGAAAACAAAACCACAGAGCCGTGAAAAATTTTAAACCTTCTTGTTATGACTTTGTTTTTCAGAAGAAAAAAAAAATCAAAATGTCTTTTCATTAAGATGCCCCAGTGCATTCCCTGAACAATGTAATTACCTAATGACATTAGCATGGTATGCTGTTTAATAATCCCTCCCAATTAGTAGGCAAAGCACTTTAACATCCATTATCTCCTTGGGGCTCACAACAGTGATGCCATTGGGTAAAGCCTCATTTGACAGCCTTTAAAAGTCAGGGTCAGATGAAACTGTTGGTCCAGACTCACATGCAGCAAAGACCAAAATACCACTGTCATTGAGTTGATTCTGGCTCACAGCGACCCTGCACAGGGTTTCCGAGGCTGTCAATCTTTACAGAGCAGAAAGCCTCATCTTTCTCTCAAAGAGTGGCTGGTGGGATTGAACTGCCCACCTTGTGCTTATCCCCTACAATGCCACCAGGCCTCTGGTGTGCTGCAAAGAGTGTGGTGTAAAGACACAACAACCCCACTTATTTTTGTAGACTGCTGCTCAGTCAGCTAATGGGTTCATTTGCTTTGGGACTTATAGTTGTTATTAGATTCAATCAAGCCATTTCAACTTAGTGACTGCATATGACAAAGTCAAATTACCCCACAGGGTGATCTTGACTGTAATCATTATGAAAACAGATCACCAGATCTCTCTCCCTAGCAGAGTTCAATGTTGTTGTTAAGTGCCATCGAATCGGTTCCGCCTCATAGCAACGCTGTATAGGGTTTCTGAGGAGCAACCGGTAAGTTTGAACTGTAGACCTTGCGGTTCAAACCAAAACCTAAAGCTACACATCAGAGTTAAATGGTGGTGATGGTGGTGTGCCGTGGAGTCAGTTCCAACAATAGCATCCCTGCATAGGGTTTCTGAGGAGCAGCTGGTGAGCTTGAACCACTGATCTTGCAGTTCAAACCGCTTCGCAGTCTGACGCATTAGCCCACAGCGCCACAGCAGGACTCCATAACAATAGCTGTTGTTGTTGTTGTTGTTGTTATGTGCCGTGGAGTCGGTTCCAACCCATAGCGAACCTGCATAGGGTTTCCGAGGCTGTAAATCTTCACAGGAGCAGAAGCCTCATCTTTCTCCCATGGAACAGCTGGTACTTTTTGAACTGCTGACCTCGAGATTAGCAGCCCAATAGATACCTTATAAATCTAAATAGATTCTGGGGTTAGATTCGCATCTTTGACTATGATTTCTAAGTGATAGCCCTATTTAGTCATGCCAAAGTTTGGTATACATTTGGCTAATAAATTTGTCTTTTTTCCTTAATGTCTTTCAGTTACTCTTACACACTAAATAGAAGGCAGTACATTTTATATTTTTCACAAATAGGCTTAAAACTCTTCATTTTGGAAGATTTTTTTAACAGGTTGGGAAATGGGCCAGCTCTGAGAATGTTCTGGTATACCTTATGTTTGACAACACAATTCATATAAACATGGAGACACTCCCCAACTTCCCTATTCAAAAATTTATCTTCAGAATGTGTATTTCTGGTGAAACAATTTCTTTCTCACCCATTGTTAATCCATCACTTTTAGCTTGAAGAAGAAAATTAACCAAGTTTGTTTGCTTTTGTTCCCCCAAAGAATATTTGCTAGAGAGATTAATGGCAAGCAGCTAGCACAAAACAGTCAGCAAATTTGGAACACTTGTCTTTTTGTTAAAGATAACTGAGTAAATCATCTTGGAGTTGATAACTCTTGTAAGCCTTTTCAAGCAAAATAGCCATTGGTTTCCTATGTGACAGCAAACATATCCCTAATATTTGCCCCATTATCCCTAAGAATCATGTTCCACCATTGAATTTTGTGTTTATAAAAGTGCCTATGATCATGTCCTGGAGAAAAATATCATGCTTGGTAAAAAGGAAGAATAACAAAAAGGAGTAAGCTCTCCCACATCCAGCCCACCCCACCCCCAGCTAGATAGATTGACACAGTGGCAGCAATAATGTGCCCAAACATGACAACAGTTGGGATGATGATGCAGGACTGGGCTGTGTTTCATTCTATTGTGTCTATGTTGTTTGTTGTTAAGTGCCATCGAGTCAGTTCTGACTCATAGCAACCCTGCATTGCATTTCCAAGGAACGGCTGGTGGGCTTGACCCTCTGACCTTGCAGTTCAAGCAAACTTGCTGTCTAGCACATTAACCAAAGTGCTACTACAAAATAACAAATGATATCATTTAACCTGTAAACTTATTTTTGTTACTGTTGTTAGGTGCCATCATAGCAACTCTATGTACAGCAGAACAAAGCACTGCTCAGTCTTGTGCCATAAACTAGTTTGTTTAAAATACTCTGCAAGTAAAGATGGGAATAAATACACTGATGGTGGAAACCGTCTTCTTACTGCTAGATCAATCCATAATGGTAACAGGCAAGGGAGGGCTCTACATGGCCCTGTGAGGTTAGTAAGGTCATCCTGTTGTTAACACTTTTCTAAGATGAAGGGGAAAAAATTATATATATGTATATGATTATATGATTGAAAGTTCTAGCATCTTCTTTCTGCATCCCAGTGGTCACTCCTGGATATGAACTGTTATTTTTCCAACCACTGTTCAGAAGGGTAGAAGAGAAGTAAAGAGTTTTGAACAAAGGAAAGTTGGGTAACATGGTAACATATGTGTTGAGTAAGAGCCTCTCATTAGCCATAGGAAGTATGATCTGGAAGAACAGACTGAGGCAGAGAGCCCCAGGCAAGGCAACATTATGGCCTCAACTAGGGTGCTGGCAGGAAGAATGAAGAGAAGGGGTCAGAATAAGAAATACTCAAGTTGGGAATGGAGTATAAGATGAAGTGCAGAATCTTTAATAAGCCAGGCTGATGCTTAGAAAACGATGCTGGTGCCATTCCCTGAGACAAGGGATACATCTGATGAGCAGGTTTGTGAAGCAAGGTGGCCAACGTTCTTCAAAGTTCAGATAAAAGGCTGGGGCATTCATAGAGGAAGAGAATCCTTCCGCTTGTCAGAGTTCACAGAGGCCTTGTATAGGAGGTGGTATCTGAGTGGGCAGGGGTTGAATGGATGGAGATGGAGGAGGCCCATGATAACCCACTCTGGCTTTATGCATGTGTCTGCATTCATTATATCAACAGGTATGTGCGGTCCAGGACGAAGCATGACGTTGACATGAGGATTGGAATCCACTCGGGCTCAGTGCTGTGTGGTGTGTTGGGCCTGCGGAAGTGGCAGTTTGATGTCTGGTCTTGGGATGTAGACATTGCAAACAAACTTGAATCTGGAGGGATCCCCGGGTAAGTGAAAGCAAAGCCCCTTTCTTGCTTAAACTCACTTTATGACAGTGAGTTTCCCTTTACAGAGTAAGAGTCACAAATCTAAGAAGCTATTACTGGGCATGAAACACTGTGTATGTATTGACCCTAAAAGTCTAAGGAAACACAACATCCGAGGAGGGTAGAAAACCATCCAGCTCCTCTGCTTTCAACTCTGCATGCCATTAATTCCTAGACATGGTAGCACATTAGAATCACCAGATTGGAATTTCAAAAGTACTGATGCCCAGATCCCATGCCAATTCAATTACTGAAACAGAATAAATATATACAGGTATATATGTACATATTCAATTAGTGAACATATATACATACATATGTATGCATTATATATATACACACATATATATGTATGTAAGGAGCTTTGGTAGCGTAGTGGTTATGAGTCGGGCTGCAAACCGCAAGGTCAGCAGTTCGAAACCACCAGCCTCTCTGTGGGAGAAAGATGAGGCTTTCTGCTCCCGTAAAGATGTACAGCCTCTGAAACCCTGTTCAGGGTCACTATGGGTCAGAACCTACTAGACGGTGCTTAACAACAACATATATGTATATATATTCTGTTTCAATAATTGAATATATACATGTATATGTATTTCAGACTGCAAAGCCATTTGAACCACAAGGTCAGGGGTTCAAGCTCACCAGCTGCTCCTCGGAAACCCTATACAGGGTCACTATGGGTCAGAATCGACTCAATGGCACTTAACAACAGCAACATATATGTATATACTATTTCAGTAATTGAATTGGCATGATATATATATATAGCTGTTGTTGTTAAGTGCTATCAAATTGGTTCCGACCCATAGCAACCCTGTATTGGGTTTCCAAGGAGCAGCTTGTGAGCTTCAACTGCTGACCTTGCAGTTCAAACAGCTCTGCAGTCTGGCGCATTAGTCCACAGCAGGTGGTCATCAAGTTAGTTAAAACTCATTTGTTGTTAAGTGCCAATGAGTCAGTTCCAATTCATTAAGACACTGTCTAGGGTTCCCGAGGAGCAGCTGGTGGGTTTGAACGGTCCACCTTGCAGTTCAAACCAATCTTGAGGTCCAGTGCATTATCCTGCAGCACCACACAGTGGCTATGAGTCAGAACCGACTAAATAGCACACCACCACTACCACCACCAATGTTTCAGTTAGCGCTTGTTGTTGTTAAGTACCGGTTCTAACTCACAGCAACCCTATATACAGTTTCTAAGGCTTTACATCTTGGCAGGAGCAGAAAGCCTCATCTTTTACCTGAGGAGAGGCTGGCAGGATTGAACCATGGACCTTGGTCTCAATCAAATGGAGCCACCCTGCTGCCCTGTTAGCCCTGTTGTTGTTGTTAAGTGTCGTGGAGTCGGTTCCAACTCATAGCGATCCTGGACAGGGTTTCTGAGGCTTGTAAATCTTCATGGGAGCAGAAAATCTCATCTTTCTCCCACGGAACAGGTCATAGTTTCAAACTGCTGACCTTGAGGTTACCAGCCCAAATCAGAACCACTACGCTACCAGAGTTCCTTCAGTTAGCCCTACCAGTGTGTTAGTCACTTGCACCATCAAAAGGTACTTTGCAATTGTTAAGTCTTATTTACTCTTGTGATGACTATCACATCCTGGCATTTACAAATAGAAGAAAATTGTTAGGCATACCTGACATTCAATATACGAGAATATTGTCTGAAACTCCACCCATTCCTTAAAGGGAAATGTAATCTTTAGAAATCTCATCTACAAATGCCTTCCTCCAAAGCTCCAGTGAGTAGCAAGGAGGGAAAAGAACATCTAAAACCCAGTTATTATCAGAACATTTAATTATCTATTGATTATAACTTTAGCAGAGGATCACTAATATGTGAAGGTGAGAATGTCTTTCACTGCAGAAAACAATATTGATTTAGTTCATGCAAATATCAGTCCCCTGCACTTACAACAGAATAATAAAATGCAGAATCCAGAGAAAGTGCCAAACTGAGTTGGTATTTAACTTAATTATGTTACATGAAAAGCAACCATTGTGCTTTACAAAGCCCTTCCAGTTTTGTTATGCTGGGAAGAAAAAAGCAAGCCCCCAACATCCTGCACCCAGCTCCAAGCTGAGGCTAAGAAAGCTGGGACCTCCATTTCATGGGAGGTCAAATGATTTCAGGATTCTTCCTAATCAACACTATTGGCTCCTTAACGTACTGATGAAACTCAGAGTGAGCGAGTGTGATTGTTGCTGATGCCAATTGCCATCAAGTCAGTTTCGGTTCATAGTGACCCTGTATAGAGTTTCCAAGGAGTGGCTGGTGGGTTTGAACTACCGACCTTACAGTTATCCTGTGGAGCCACACCAGTGTTCCATCATGAGAATCTGTTTGTTGTTGTGAAGTGCCATCAAGTCAGTTCTGACTCATAGTGACCCTGTATAGGATTTGCGAGGAGCAGCTGGTGAAATTGAACCAAAGACCTTGCAGTTCAAACTGACCTTGCAGTCCAGCGTATTAACCCACAGCTCCACAGCAGGACTCTGTCATGAGAATATTTATTCAGTGCATTTCTCAGTATAATGCAAGCATCTTTCAGATGATTTTACTTTTTTTAATGTTTTATTGTGAATTATGTGATAGTTTACATTAGCTTTACATTCATATCTATCATATGTCGTTTCATTGCCATGGTTACAATCCCCCTCATTCATCATCAGCTAACCAAAGGGTATACCATGCAAGCCTGCACACACCCACACACCCACCACCACCACCACCGGTTATCAGCACACCGCCCTTCTCCCTCTCTGGGTCTAAAGTACCCAGCCACTCTATCTCTCAACGTCATTGTCTCTGCCTTCATCGCTGGCGTCACTGCTTCTCTGGGTAGGGTCCCACTCTCCGATCTTCTCCTTTGATGGTTCCAGGGAACTCCGCTCCTCAACTGCAAAGTCAATCACTCCCCTCCTTTTGCTACAAAACATCTACCTTTACTTTTCCAACCCTCACAATCAGTCCTGATAATAATTATTTACTATTGTATCACAAGAGACCTATCCACATCTCCTTTCATCAGCCCCACCCAGACAGATTGGATATTACTCAGTGGAGATTCTACCTTCCTCCATACCCTCTGGTTCTAGGTTCCTTCTTGAAACCTTGTAAGCCATTCACTTCTTGCCTTTGTAGGCCCTCCCCACCGTTGCCCATTTTGGGTAGCCAAAGTCCAAGTTGCCTATCCCTGTCTACTCTGTGTATGGAGGGGGTGGGAATAGTCCTCGCTGTAAAGATTTGTTCCCTCTTTTGAGCTACTGCATCCATAGGTGTAGGTCATGTTCATCAAATTGTATTAGATTACTCTTTTTTTCTTCAGATTACTCTTCTTTCTTCTTCTAGTTGAGCTCTGATCATCTAGTTATTGAAGCCAGGTCAAGTGGGTATTATCTGCAAATGTGGGTGTTCTTATGCATATGCCCTCTCTTCTTATCAGCTGAATGCTTCACTCTCCACTCTAGTCTTCTGTGGCTATGTCACTGACTCTGAGCCCAAGAGTCCCTAGATCTTTCCATAATGCTGGCCAACCAGGTCTCCAGCCAGGTGCACAGGAGTCTATTGAACATTGTAGAGTTTAGCTCGCAGCTTCATTGCTGTTTTTCTGTCACTTCCCCTTATCAGTGATGAATGTGGTCACCAGTCAGAGTGTATATTCCCATTGAGCCTTAGTCTTTGAAGGGAGTTTGCCCTGAGGGGACCCGACCATGAGCAACTTGCTTGTTCTTGTAGTAATCAGTTGGTCTGCCTGTATTGTTTTGTATCTTTCCTGTTGCTCTTTCTTTCAAGATGTATCTTCTGTTCTAGCCGCTCCAGGCTGGTCTTTTTGTCCTTTCAAGTGGAAATTTCCCACCTCTGAAGATTCTGGATATGGTTTAGGATTCCACCTATGGTCTTATGTAATGCAGAGGCTCCACAGGAAACCTCCTTCACTGGGCACGTTGTAGCCCCATTTTAGGTATTCCAATCAGTTATAGG
>NW_006408519.1:39131546-39132618 GCF_000296735.1 Chrysochloris asiatica | reverse complement strand
TGAACATTTCTTCATATGTTTGTTGGATGCTCGGATCTCCTCCTTGGTGAAGTGTCTGTTCATGTCCTGGGCTCATTTTTTAATTGGGTTATTTGTCTTTTTCTTGTAGAGGTGTCATAGTTTCCTATATATTTTAGAAATGAGTCTCTTGTCTGATGTGTCATTGCAAAAGATTTTTTTCCCATTTTGTGGGTTCACTTTTTACTCTTTTGGTAAAGTCTTTTGGTGCACATAAGTTTTTAATTTTTAGTATGTCCCAATCATCTATTTTGTCTACTTTTGTTTGTGTGCTTTTCAAAATATTTGCTAGTCTGTGTATTCCCTGATTTAGTTCCCTCACATTTGTCCCTAATTTTTCATTGATGGCCTTCATAATTCTGGGATTCACATTTAGGTCTTTAATCCAGGCTGAGTTGGCTTTTGTATAAGTGTGAGGTGAAGATTTTGTTTCAATTTTATGCAGATCGCTTTCCATTTCTGCCAGCACCATCTGTTGAAGAGACTATCACCTCCCCATGCGATATATTTAGGGGCTTTGTCAAAAATCATTTGGCTGTATGTAGGTGGGGTTTTCTGGATTCTCGATTCTGTTCCATTGATCTATGTATCTTTCATTGTACCATTGTTTTGACCACTGTTGCCATGTAATAAATTTTTAAATCAGGGAGTGAGAAGTTTCCAACCTTATTTTTCTTAAGCAGTGCTTTGCTTATCCTGGGTCTTTTTCCTTTCCATATAAAGTTTGTCATTTTTACATCTCTTTGAAGAATGCTGCTGGAATCTGGATTAGGATGGTAGTATATGTGTACATTGCTTTGGACAGTATTGACATTTTAATAATGTTAAGTCTTTCTATCCAGGAGCATGGTACATCCTTCTATTTTTGTAAGTCTCTTTTGGTTTCTTGTAGTAGTGTTTTGTAGTTTTCTTTGTATAAGTCCTTTGTAAATGTTATTGCTTTCCTAATGTCCTTGTCAATGCTGTCATTTTTGGTATAGAGGAATCCAACTGATTTTTGTATGTTGATCTTATATCCTGCCACTTTGCTGAATCTTCCAATGAGGTCTAGTAG
>NW_006408519.1:39126377-39127019 GCF_000296735.1 Chrysochloris asiatica | reverse complement strand
TTTCTCCTTTTGTGACTGACTAATTTCACTCAACATAATGTCCTCAAGGTTCATCCGTGTTATGTGGTGGCTTGCAGCTTCCTTGTTGTTCTTCAATGTAGCATAATATTCCATCATGTATATGTACCACAGTTTGTTTATCCATTCTTCAGCTGATGGGCACTTAGGCTGTCTCCATCTTTTTGCTATTTTAAATAGTGCTGCTATGAACATTGGTGTGTGTATATCTACTCAAGTTATGGCTCTTCTTTCTTTCTTTTTATTTTTTTAAATGTTTTATTGTGAATTATATGATAGTTTACATGAGAGAACTTTAGTTTTGCATTCATCCCATTGTATATCATTTCATTGCCATGGTTCCTATCCCCTCCATGCATCATCTTCCGACCAAAGGGCATATTCTAGAAACCCATCCTCTACGCTTCCCCCCCCTCCCCCCGAGTCTTCGGCCCACAGTCCCTTTCCCTCTTTGGATCCAAAGTCCCCAGCTGCTTCATCCTTCCATGTCATCGTCTCTGTCTCCATCTCAGGCATCCCTGCTTCTCTGGGTAGGTTCCCTCTCTCAGCTCTTCTCCGTTGGTGGTCCCAGAGACCTCCGCTCCTAGACTGGAGAAATAATCACTCCCTTCCTTGCTACAAAAC
>NW_006408519.1:39107097-39123262 GCF_000296735.1 Chrysochloris asiatica | reverse complement strand
GTATTAAAATCACCCACTATTATTGTAGATTCATCTATTTCTTTCTTCAAATCTATTAGAGTTTGCTTTATATATTTTGGAGCTCTTTCATTGGGAGCACAGATATTTATTATGGTTATGTCATGCTGTTCAATTGCTCCTTTAATCATGAGATAATGTCCATCTTTATCTATTATGCTGGGTTTTGCCTTAAAGTTTATTTTATCAGAGATTAGTAATGCCACTCCTGTTCATTTTTATTGCAATTAGTTTGGTATATTTTTTTCATCCCTATTGACCTTTAATCTGCTTTTGTCTCTGTGTGTGAGATATGTCTCTTGCAGACAGCATATTGAAGGACCTTGTTTTCTTATCCATTCTGCTACCCTCCATTTCTTAACTGGTGCATTTAATTTATTTACACTCAGTGTAATTATCTATAGGTATGGTTTAATTGTTGCCATTATGTTTGTTTTTTGTGGTGTTGCTGCTTTCTTTGTTCTGTGTGTCTTTCTTTGTTGAGTTCATGCTTTTCGTGTTCGTTCTTGTGAGTTTCCTCATAGTTTCAATGTTTCATGTTCTTCTTGGATTTCAGTTTCTTTGTATGTTGTGAAGTGTTCATTTTTTTTTGAGGTTACCTTATATTCCATTAACTTTTACCTCCATTTTGTGCAGTCTATTTTATCCTGTAATTTACCTGAACTTCTCACCATCTGGATCTCTGTTCCTACATGTTTACCTTCTTTACATTGTAATTGTTTTGATTACAGACTGACCTCCCTGATTCTCTGAGTTTGTTCTTGTAGTGTTATTCTGTTTTCGACTCTTCCTTCTGTCGATTTAGTTCTGGGAGGTGCTGCCACGTATGTCAATCTCTGGTTGTTGTCTGTTCTTCTTGGTTCTCAGTCCACAGAACTCCCTTTTGGATGTTTTGTAGCACAGGGTTAGCTTGGCAACATCCCTTAGTTTCTGTTTATCCTGGAATGTTTTGGTTACATCGTGTATTTGATTGGTAGCTTTGCTGGATAAAGGATTCTTGGTTGGCAGTTGTTTTGTTTTGTTTTGTTTTCTCTCAGGGTTTTATATATATATCCCCATTGCCTTCTTGCTTGCATGGTTTCTGCTGAGAAATCCAAGCTTAATCTGTCTTGCTTGACTTTGTATGTAACACTTCTGTTTTCCCTAGCTGCTTTCAGGAGTGTCTCCTTATCTTTGATTTTGGAGAGCTTGACTATGACATGTCCCAGTGATTTTCCTCTGGGGTCTATCTTTCCTGGGATTTGTTGAGCTTCTTGAATTTTTACCTTTTCATTTTTCAGGATGTTAGAGAAATTTTCTTCCAGAAGTTCTTCAACTATTTCCTCTGTGGACTTGTGTGATTCTTCTTCTTCTGGAATGCTGATAATTCTTAAGTTATTCCTCTTCATGTTGTCCAACATGAATCTTAGGCCTTCTTCAGATTGCTTTATCCATTTTTCTGTTCGCTCTTCTATCTTAGTGGCATTGAGAGAGTTGTCTTCCAGCTCACTGATTCTGTCTCCCATCTCTTCTATTCTACTCCTTTACCCTTTCAGTGTATTGTCTATTTCTGATACTCTATTATTGATCATTTGGAACTCTTACTGTAGGTTTTTAATTGTTTCCAATGCTGTATCTATCTTATTTGATTGTTCTTGTAGCACTTTCCTGACTTCTTCCTTATTTTTCTCAACTCCATTGTAAAATGTTTTGAAACATTTTATAGCCATTTTTCTGAATTCCTTCTCAGGCATTTCCAGCCTGCTTTCCTTCCAGATTGGAGTCCAGGTCTACCTCTAGGTCATTTATCTCAGACATTTTATCTTGTTTCTGGACATGTGCTGATATGGTCTTCTGCTTTTGCTTCTTGGATATGTTTAGTGTTTATCTGTGCCCTTAATAGTTAATTGAGTATGTGTTTCAGTATTTTTTATGATTTCTGATTGCTTCCAGGTAGATGTGATCAGGATGTGGGCTTCCCTTTCCACTCTTCTTATTGCTTAACTCAGAGTAACTTTCACAGGTGTTGTCTGCCTCCCCGGTATATGGCAGTTGACACTGGCCTTGATTTTGGTGGTTTTTAAAGTATGATTGTTGCTTGACTGTATGGTAACAGTCACTATCTCTTCTTGGGTAATATAGGGAGATAAAGAGTCCCCCAATGGAGCTCTGGTAGCGTAGTGGTTACGAATCGGGCTGTGAACCTTAAGGTCAGCGGTTCGAAACTACCAGCTGTTCCGTGGGAGAAAGATGAGGCTTTCTACTCCCGTAAAGATTTACACCCTCGGAAACCCTATACAGGGTCGCTGTGGGTCGGAACTGACTCGATGTGGGCTTCCCTTTCCACTCTTCTTATTGCTTAACTCAGAGTACAACAACAACAACAACAATGGTAGAAAGGGAAGCATAAAACAGCAAAACAGCCATAGCCAAAAAAAAAAGGAAAAGAAAGAAAACAACATACCAAAACAACAACAACAAAAACTAGACTTGATACTGTAGTCTATAATCACAGAAAAGAAAGAGGAGGGAGAGATGAAGAAAAGAAAAATTAAAAAATCTGTAGTCTAACATGGGCATGACTTTAATGTCCTCTTTCAGCTTCTTGCCTTCAAAGCTGCCTAAGAGATCTCAAGATGCCACTGTTGGTTATTATGCTGTACCTCAGGATTTAATTTAATTTTCAGCCTATTTTGTTTTTAAACTCTCTTTCCCTCTCCATGCCCCTTGTTCTGGCTTTTCTGTATTAAAAAAAAAAAAAAAAACGTTCAGTGCTGGCTCTTGGACTGAGAATTTCTGTGCACATGCGTGGCAGAACAACCCATCAGTGGTGTGGATGGGGGTATCCAGTCACTCAGGTACCCCCTCTAGTCACCAGATTGGAGGTGCACAAACAGTGGGGGGGGGGGGGCCAATGAACAGATACCAAAAAAAAAAAGAATATCAGAACAAAGCAAAACTGACAGAGTGTATTGTCCACCTTTGCTCTGAGGTTCTGGCAGCATTTTTCCATTGTGTGACTGCTCCCCTGCTTGGTCTTGCCATTTGGTCTCACCCAAGTTGTCAGCTCCCAGCTACTGAGCCCGGCAGATTCAAAAGTACGTGATTTCTTACTTTTGCTACAAGTTCCACTATCTATAAGTCTTCAAACCTTTTAAATATTACTATTTATGTGGATCCGAGTTTTGGAGCTCTGCCCGGAATCTGCTTTGCCTGGTATTCTGTGGTACTGCTGATGGCAAACTTCACTGCACCTCCACCCTAGCCACCATCCCAGATGTTTTTGCTTTTAATACCTCAAACCTTGAAATCAATGACAACTACAAGGATACTTATTTAGAAACCATAGAGAAAATCCCTTAATTTATCAGAAATGCAGTGGTTGCAGTTTCTCTTTCTTTACGTGTCCTTTGCAGTGAATTTTCCCCTCTGTAAACATGAGGGTTAGAAGCACAATGGGTTAGAAGGATGAGAATAGGAGGCAGGGGTAGTACTAAAAGTCTAATGCATTTGGAATTGCCACTCTTTAAAAAAATGTTTTAAAAAGAATAAAACCCCATTGTTTCTTTGAATATATTGTTTCTAGAATTGCCAGAGCCAAAGTCTTGACCACCTACTTTATTCAGTCTCCTGAAGGATCATAAAAGTTGGCCCAGGGAAATAACTAAGGAGATTAATCTGGGAGTAGGAGATTGTGTAGACAACTCAGAATAAACATTCTAGGCAGAGGGAATAGTTTACTCTAAGACAGTTGTTAGCTGCCGTCTAGTTGATGCTGACTCATAGAACGAATTCATATAACAACAGAATGAAACACTGTCTAGTCCTACACCATTATCACAACTGTTGTTATGTTTTAGCCCATTGTTGTTGTCACTGTGCCAATCCATATAATTTGGGGATCTTCCTCTTTTTCCCTGACCTTCCAAGATTGTTGTTGTTGTTGTTAAGTACTGTGGAGTCGGTTCTGACTCATAGTGAACCTGCAAAGGGTTTCCAAGGCTGTAAATCTTTACGGGAGCAGAAACATCTTTCTCCCACGGAACCTCTGGTAGTTTTGAACTGCCGACCTTGAGGTTAGCAGCCCAATTCATAACCACTATGCTACCAGAGCTCCTTCTAAGATTAGTAGGCATGAAATAGCCTGCTGAATTTGGAAAAATACCAATTCCTTGAAAAGCTGGAGAATGGGGGGGTGGAGGGCTACAAAGGCAAGAAGTGACTGGCTTGCAAGGGAAGCCTAGATCCAGAAGGCATGGAGGAAGGTAGAATCTCCACTGAGTAGTATCCAGTCTGTCTGGGTGAGGCTGATGAAAGGAGATGCGGATAGGTCTCTTGTGATACAATAGTGAATAATTGTTATCAGGACTGAGTGTGAGGGTTGGAAATGTAAAGGTAGACTTTTGTAGCAAAAGGAGGGGAGTGATTGACTTTGCAGTCTAGAAGCAGAGGAGGTCCCTGGGACCATCAAGGGAGAAGAGCAGAAAGCAGGACCCTACCCAGAAAAACAGTGATGCCTGAGATGGAGACAGAGATGATGATGTGGAGAGATGGAGCGGCTGGGGACTTTAAATCCAGAGACGGAGAGGGCTGTGTGCTGACAACCTGGGGGCAGGCTTTCAGGGTATACCCTTTGGTTGGTTGATGATGCATGGAGGGGACTGTAAGCATGGCAATGAAATGATTTATGATAGGATGAATGTAAAGCTAATGTTCTCCCATGTAAATTATCACATAATTCACAATAAAACATTAAAAATAATAATAATAAAATAAAAATGTGTCTTGGGAAAAAAAAAAAAGAAAAGCTGGTGAAAGCCTCAGATGCTACAGTGGAGTGTCAGGAAATGAGCCCTGATAGTGGAGACCTTGGGACCCAGGTTTCAAGTTAAACTGTATCTTGGTGGTACTTTGTGGTGGTTTTGTGCTGTGGAGTCAGTTCCAACTCATAGTGACCCTGTACAGGATTTCTGAGGCTGTAAATCTTTACGGGCTCAGAAGACCTCATCTTTCTCCTGTGGGACAGGTGGTAGTTTCAAACTGCTGACCCTGAGGTTAGCAGCCCGATTCATAGCCACTACTCTACCAGAGCTCCTTAAACTGTATCTTAGCATCTTGAAAAGGCATGCAAGAGACAATATGAGCACAATCACAGTTTTGGAAATACTCCTCATTACTTTAACAGTTTTCTAGTGTGAACAGTGTGCCATGTACTCTGTGTGACTTAAAACCCTTGTAGTCTTTACAATGACCCTAAGACATAGGTTCTATTAATTATTGTCATTTTATGAATGAGTAAAGTGACTCATGGAGTCCTGGTGTGGCACTGTGGGTTAATGCACTGGACTGAAATGTCAGTTTGAACCACAAGGTTGGTGGTTCAAGCTCACCAGTTGCTCTTCAGAAACCCTATACAAGGTCACCAAGGGGTGGAACTGACTCAATGGCACTTAACAACAACAACAACGTGACTCACAGAAATGTAACTTGCCCACAGTCTCTTAGCTAACAAGTGGTAGAGCTCGAATGTGCACCCAAGGAATAGGGTCCAGAAATTAGGCTCCTAGCCAAACTACCATAGGATATAATTCAAGTACTATGAGTTAGGTAGTTTGAAGGACAGAAAAAAGTCTTCCATGGGAAGACTTCAATTTTTACAATTCATGCTTGCTTTTAAGATTCTTGATGCCTTCTATTATTTGCTATAAAATGTCCTTGAACCATGATCTATGGTGGCTGATAAGTACAAAAATAAGTCATCTACTTTGTGAGTGGTCCTTGCCAGCTACCTGCCTGCCTGTGTACACACCTTTGATCTCTGCTGCTTACTATGTTCGTGCTATAGGTAAATAGCATTTTATGGTATTTTTCCCAAAGGACTCCTGTTGTAGCCTTGTAGGTTTATAAGCCATTTCCATCTTCTTAAGAAGATATAGACAAGTTGGAGAAGCATGGCACAAATATATGAGAAGTGAAATGATTGGAAAAGATGAAATAACTGTTCTAAGAACTACTTTTCCGTAGTGATTTGTAAACTAATTGCTGGTATAGTACAGAAACATTCTTGGAAAAACTTCACTGATTCTGAAATGTTGCTGGATCAGACTGATAGTCATAAGAAAGGTCAAAAGAAGTGTTTAGATATGGCTCCACTTAGCTGTATTTTGCCAGAGGCAGCAATGATGATGAGAGAAAATTGATGATACCCTGGCCAGTGACTTATGCTGGTCCTGCTTTTGCAGAGCCAAAGATTGTCCTTCAGAGCATGTCCTAACAGTACTCCATGTGTAGGCCTGATATTGGCTCTGCAAAGGACAAAACAGCTATAATGGTCTTTGCAGACAAAGTCAGAAGGTATGATTTCTGCTCTGTGCAGGAGGATCCACATTTCCAAGGCCACACTGGACTGCCTCAACGGCGACTACAATGTGGAAGAGGGCCACGGAAAAGAGAGGAATGAATTCCTGCGGAAGCATAATATAGAAACCTATTTAATTAAGCAGCCGGAGGAGAGTCTGCTGTCCTTGCCTGAAGACATTGTCAAGGAGTCAGTGAGCTCATCTGATAGGAGGAACAGTGGGGCGACCTTCACAGAAGGGTCTTGGAGCCCTGAGCTGCCCTTTGATAACATAGTGGGGAAACAGAACGTAAGTCCTTGCTTTCTTCTTCTGCTTTGCCAGGACTGCATGCTCGCTTGAATGCATCGTCAACCCAGAGGCCTCAGAGAAAACCAATTCATCTTTAACCTTTTCTAAGTTGAGCACCATGATTGTACATGATCAAATCTATCTCCTCAGGACAGAATTAAACTATATATGCATCTTTATAAAATGCCAGAGGTTTCTCAGCAACCCCCCTCCTTTTCATTTTTTTTATTTGTTCTATCTAAAAATAAAGAGCCATAGTGGTATAGTGGTTACTTGCTTGGCTACAAACCCAAAAAGGTCAGCAGTTCAAACCCACTGGCCACTCCAGGGAGAAAGATGTGGCAGTCTCTTTCCATGAAGATTTGTTATTGTTGTTGTTAAGTGTCGTCAAGTCAGTTCTGACTCATAGCAACCCTGTATAGAGTTGGAACCAACTTAATGGCACTTAACAGCAGCAACAACATAGGGTTTCCAAGGAGCATCTGGTGAATTTGAACCGCCGACCGTGTGGTCCAGTTCTTTATCTCACAGCACCACACTGAGACTACAACTTTGGAGACCATACAGGAGAGTTCTACTCTATCCTAAAGGATCATTATGAGTTGGAATTAACTCAGCAGCATTTCTCATCATTAACTAGTTAATGAGAAAAATCTGTCTGCTTAAAGACATTTCCCCCCCACCCCAGGGAAAAGTTAAAATGCTTAGAGTCTTCCCTCTTTCTTTTTGCATTTAAGAGATGATGGGATACTCTGAGGCCAGACTGATTTGTTTCTGTCCAGTTCTGTGTGAGGTGGAATAATGGAATGGATTGAAATAATGCACAGATCAGATTCCACTGGGGTAAATGGCAGGTGGAACCTAGCCTGCATGCTTTGCAAAAGCCTACTCTTATGTCTTTGCTATTCTTGTGGGTGTTTAATGTCTCCATAATTATTGAGTATTCAAGCTATCACTAATCTTTCCATCTCTGAGTTGGAGTGCATGGCGCAATTGGCTATTATATCAAATGGCAGTCTTATATCATTCCTGGGGTAGGTGCATGGCCAGCTGAGGATGCTCTCTGCTTCCTTTGCCTGTTGTTAACTTGACCTGGAATGACTGTCTTTTGAGAGAAGGTAATGCATGCCTGGAAACCTGGATAACTGCATAAAGTTCTTTCTCTTGCTATTTTAGCTTGGTTTGGTTTTTTGTCTTTTGGAAAATTCTTTCCAATTAAGCTAATTGTAGAAATCAGGATAATTCTTTATTGTTCAAATCTCAGTTATACCTGATCTTGCTACAAATAAATGAGAACCAAGAAGAGAGATGTGGAGATGCTTAATTTTATTCCATGGTTGACTGATCTGGTAATATTGAATGGAAATACTTTATTTAAAAATTATTTTTGATGATTTCCTAAATCTATTTGCTGATGTTATCAATCAGTTCTTATAAAAATATGTCATTATTAGTTAATAATTCTTATTCTTGATGTTCAAACATACCACATATTTTTTATGTTGCTAACCCTTTTCCTGGATGCAACCCATCTGTATCATCATCATCATGAATAATCTCAATTCATTTTGATGTCTTCATATTTAAGAGTCAGTTATTGTGTGTGGATATACATAAAAAGCCAGGTAGCACTAGTAACATTTTGGAACTGACTGAATGGTTACTAAGTACTCAAAGTTAGTCCTTACTTATGCTTAAATCTAGGTGTCAATGAACCACAGGTGATATACAGAGGCATACTATGTCCCTGGAAGATCAAGACAGGTCTGGTTAGGTCTCTGTTTTGTCAAAACACCCCAACAATTCCACACATCATTCAAACCATCTGAGTTGTTTCCACAACACAGATAAAATATACTAATGCTTCACTGAGAATTTCCAAGTTAAATTGGCCACCGCTGATCCTTAATGTTTGAGTAGAAATATTTTTAATGACATTGTATATGCTATGTCCTATTCTGACTATATACAAAATCAATGTTCAGGTAGTTGTATTCTCATTCATTCATTCAATAAAGATTAATACAATATCTACTGTATGTTAACTACAGGCATAGTAAAGGAGAAATGGAGACAGAGGTAAAGACATATGTTTCATAGGTAAAGGCATCCAGGTGCTCATAAGCTTCATAAAGACAAACTAAAGCTGTTTCCCTTACCACTGCATAGCCTGCAATTAGGGTCAAAAAACCCAATCTGTGGCTGTTGAGACAATTCTAACTCATAGTGACTTCATGTATGTTCAGATTAGAACTGTGACATAAGATTTTCAATGGCAGAGTTTTCAAAAGTCGATTGACAAGCCTTCCTTTTGAGGGTTCCCTAGGTGCACGCAAACCTCCAACCTTTTGGC
Source organism: Chrysochloris asiatica (assembly GCF_000296735.1). Lineage (NCBI taxonomy): Eukaryota > Metazoa > Chordata > Mammalia > Afrosoricida > Chrysochloridae > Chrysochloris > Chrysochloris asiatica. The sequence continues at coordinate 39,114,265 of NW_006408519.1, read as the reverse complement.
TAGCAGCCAAGTGCATCAATCATTTGCCCCACGCAGGGTCTCCTGCAATCAGAACAGAACCTAGTCAATCAAAGGGCTTGATTAGAATTTGCTAAATAAAATGATGGATGCGGGTGGTAAGGGAGAGGAACAGTCAAGTTGAATTTAAAGGTTTCTTGCTTGGGTTATAGAATGAATTGCAGAACTGCCCATTACAATAAACAAAACCACAAGGAGATTGGGTGGGGAGAAGTAGGAATACAGTTTGGGATGTGCTAACTTTAAGGTGCCTTTGACATACCTAGGGAGAGACATCAGGAAGACTGCTGAACACATCTTTCTGAAGCTCAGGCATAAAAGAACTGTGCATGAGTATATATATCTGGTACTCATCAGAATTTAAGTGCTGGTTGAGCCACGAGAGTAAGTGATCACTGCATGGAATATGTAACAAAAAAATGTAAAAAGGCACTGGGCAGAAATTGAAGAATGCCAGTTGAGAGGTGGAATTAAGTAAGAATTCCATGACAGAGACAGATAAGAAGCCATCAAGGTAGTCTAAAGGGAACTAGGGCAAGTGGTGATATGAAAGTTAAGAAAGTCGAGCTTTTGAAGAAGGAGGCTAGGATCAAAGGGGCAAATCTAGCCAAGAGGCCAAGGAAGGTGAAGGATGGAAATGACCTTTGTGAGTTGGATTGGAAAGCACCATTGACGAGAGGCAGATGTGATGTGGTGATGAAGTCAGAAACCAGGTTTTCGTCATTGATGAGAGAAATCTCTAGGTTTCCATGAAGAAACCCAGCTTCATTCTGTCTCTTCCCATTTACCTATTTCAGGAGTCTTTCAATGGCTTGAAGGAAGAAAAGTCTCTAAGAACTATTTCTAACTTCTTAGGTGAATCTTCCAGTCCCTGTCTATTTTTGAAGATGTTCCCTTGGTTTTAACATGGTGTTTCTTCCCTGTCCGTATGTCTGTATCCCTTTGGGTTCAAATAGCTGCTTTGACCCAATCTGAGTTTTGGTATCCAGATTTATCTTGGACTTCCAGAGTGCTCAGACCTTGCTTCCCCTGACTCCTGATTTGTACCAATACTCTTGACTTCCTGAGCCTTGGTTAAGTCACTACTGGAGCCTCCTGTGTCCCGAGCTTCTTAGTAGAATGTGACTAATAAAAAGAGAAGGCAAAAAATATGACCAGAGTGAGGCTATTGGACCACTACTCATCTGTCAATTTGTCCCACTGTGATGACTTGCATGTTTCTGTGATGCTGGAAACTAAACACCAGCAGGGTACACCCATGGTGGACTAGTTTCAGCTGAGTTACCAGACTAAGACATACAAGGAAAAAGCATAGGTGGGCTACTTCTGAACGTTTTAGGCACTGAAAAGCTTATGAATACCAGTGGAAGATTATCAGATAGTACCAAAATATTGAATGTTGAACCATAATTAATAGCACCAGAATATTCTCAGATACAGTGCTAGAAGGTGAGCCTCTCAGGTTGGAAGCCCCTCAGAATATGACTAGGGAAAAGCTACCTCCTCAAAGTAGAGTTGACCATGATGATGAAAATGGAGTAAAGCTTTCAGGACCTTCATTTGCTGTTCAGGCACAACTCAAAATAAGGAGTTGTACCATGGTCTGCTAGAAGAACCAACAAATCTATGTTGGAAGATGTACAGCCAGAATGCTCCTTAGAAGCCAGGATGGCCAGACTTCATCTTTCATACTTCAGACATGTTATCAGGAGTGACCAGTCCCTGGAGGAGGACATTATGCTAGGTAAAGTGGAAGTCCAGCAAAAAAAAAAAAAGAGGAAGAGCCCCAATGAGATAGATTGGCACAGTGGCAGCAGCAATGGGTTCAAGCTTAATAAAGATTTAGAGAATGGTGTAGGACCAGGCAGTGTTTCATTCTGTTGTACATAAGGTCACTATGAGTCAGAATCAACTCGATGGCACCTAACAACAACAACAACAAAGACTAATGGAATCTAAAAATCCAAATGTAGGTAGTTGAAATAAACCAAAAGTGAAAAATGCCCTGTGCAGGGAAAGATGCCATGAAGTTTCAAGGATAGATTTTTCAATGTTATCTACAAAGTCTTCTAATTTCTCAGAACCATTACAAGATGACGAGGAAGGATGAAGAGGAAGATTAAAAAAAAAAAAAAAAAGTCCTAATATTAAGAATCATTCCATTCTTTGACTGAAATCCTTGCTTGGGCTTAAGCAATGATTTGACGAGTGCTTGGTCTTCTAGATACTGGGAGTTCAGTAATTAAAAAAACACTCTCAAGGAGGAAATGGGAGCTGTCTGCAGGCCTTGGTGGTTTGGGATTTTGTTCCAAGGAAAGTGATGGAGAGGTATAAAACAGGGCAGTGATATGAACTGAGTTAGATTTTTTGGAGATTGTTTTGGCAGCCTTGTGCAGAATAGATTGTAGAGGCAAGAGTGGACTTGTCAAGCAAATTGCATCCTAGCTAATGATTTGCAAGAGGATACCCCAGAGTAAAGCTTTTATGTGGCTATAAAATTGAAAATGTGGAGGGTAGTAAGGATTTTAACTAGATGTTTATGGCAAGTAATATGTCAAGAGACGTGGATCCACTCTTTGAGAAGCAAGGACTCTTTCTAGGGTCTGGAATCTGTTCCCCATATAGTGTAAAATCTTCAGTGCCATTCCCCCTGCCCCACCCACATTTATCATCACACTGGAATCCAAGCATTTCTATCACTCCTAAAAGCATTTGGAAAGAATCACCTGACCATATGGAGAAACGTGCACATTGGGTACCTCCATTGTCTATGTTAGCCGTTTTCTAGAGATTGACTTCGCTTATTGTTGTTCTCATGAAGGTCATAGGTGCCCCCTGAGGATTGTTAGCATAGATGACATTTCCAAGCTCAAGGCAGTAAATAGAAAGCAAATATATCTCCTTACCTGGCCTATAAATGAGTACTCACAGTGTCACTAACCATAATTATACATTAAGACCTTTATACACATTCATTCTCATGCTACTCTTACAAGGTAAGTTTCATGAGCCTATTTTACGAATAACAAAACTGAGATTCAAAGAGTTCAATTAATTCCTTCAAAGACATGTAGCCAGTAAATGACAGAGCTGGAATTAGAACCCAGGTATGTTTAACTCCAAAATCAGCACCCTTTCTATCAGCCACGCCACTTTCCCTACGTGGCCCTCAGATGTCTGCTGAGTTTTCTACCTTCTACCTTGGGAAGCACAGCTGTATTCTGATGGCTATGGGGTTTCTATCCACAGCAGCTGGTTGGGTTCTGCCATCTCCCTTGTTTTCAGGTCAGTCAGTCTTTAAAAAGTGTGTGTGTATATGTATGTACCCTCTAAATATGTGGTCACTTGCTCACCATTACTATATAGAAATCCTCTACAAAAGCACCTAGAAATGACTGGTGCTTTATATTCCTACCTTGTAATAGTGATCCCTGGGATTTGGTTTCTTCTTGTCTCTGCCTCTAAGGAGTAAGATACAAACAAAAGCAGCAGGTTTGGTTTTCATTCATACAAATGCCCTCAAGGAAATAATTCTCGAAATTCAAACTCATTTTCGCTTCTGTCACTCAACTTGAGCAAGCCAGTCCTGCCAATCTCTGGAAGATGTCCATGTGTTCATTGCTCACTCATTTTTCAGTCATTCAATTATTCACTTATCAACTACACACTGAGTAAAGGCACTTGTGGTGGGAATATGGAGAAATGGACAAAGTGGTTCACAAGGAACCCCAGCCCCGTGTTGTTACAAACAAGTGAATGGCTCAAGGTGAACAGCGTATGCTAAAAGCAGAGTGGTGTAGTAGAGGAGGGGATATGGATTCAAGATGTTGTAGTGACTCCATATTCAAAGATATAAATATTATAGAGACTCTTTTTTAAGTTAAACTCGAGTGAAAACAAGACAATGACAAACAAGATCTCCTGGTTGAGGAAAATCATCAATATGATGCCGTGATGAGTTCCCGAAGTTCTTCCTCCACCTGGTGATGTTTACAGGGCACAGAGAACAAAGGAATCTCATTGCACAACTATGAATGACTATAAAAACATGCCACATCCACATGCCAGGCCTAGGGAAGCAAGGAGGGGACTATTGCAGAGAGGGAAGCTTACAGATTGTCTCTGAGGCTCTTGGGTTATGACATTCCAACCAACTATCACGTGGCAGGCCTAGAAAAGCTCTTCCACGGGCACACTAGGAAAGTGGCCCCAAACTCACTTTCAAATATACTTTGCTTTTAATTATGGCAGTTTGGGTGTCAAAGATGCATGAGGTATTCAAGAAAAATTGGAATCTGAATACTTAAGCATAGGCACAAGATGGAATTAAGTTCTGCCTGAAAGCCTTCAGATTTCATGTTCTAAAGCAAAAGTAATCAGGGACAACCTCCCCAAGAAAGTGACACTTAAACTGAGCTGTAGAGACAAGCAGGAGTTGGGTAAAGGATGAGGGAAGAAGAGCCCAGAAAGAGGGAAAAAGCAAGTCTTCCTTCTCAGACTTGGTTACTCCTGCTCAAGACCATAACATATGCTTGCTTCTCTTCCCCCAGAAAGAAAGCCTGAATTTTGTCTCCTTAAAAACACCTGAAATATAGAATGTTGATCTTCAGAGTCAACAGTTTTACTGCTGTTGAATATTTCATTGTCCACATTCAGTCTTGTTGTTGTTGTTAAGTGCCATGGAGTCGGTTCCGACTTATAGTAACCCTGTATAAGGTTTCTGAGAAGTGCTGGTGAGTTTGAACTGCCGACCTTGCAGTTCAAACCGACCTTAAGGTTGGGTGCTTATTGTATGGCACCACACCAGGATTCCATTCAGTATTTGTATGTAGCAAATCACAGGCAACTATTTCTCCATAGGTAATTGGTTTTTAATCATGTGAACCACAGACTAAGTTTTGATGGTAATTGGGTGGGACATTTGCAGTCTTTGGGTTGCCTTTAGAAATGTCTCTGGAGTCAATATGCTAACATGTTGTTGTTTTTTCTGACAAGCTCCCTAAGTCGTCCTTAGCTAGGATTCTGACCATAGCAGCTATGTTCAGCCACGTAGAGTCATTAATTGGCTCTGGTTTTTCACCCTGTCCATAAAGGCAAGTGGATTTGAAACCTTCCTGGGAAAGTTGAGTAGATTAAGTAGGCAATTTTATCCATTAACTTTGACTAAGCCCCCTTCCTGTCTCTGAAGTTCCTGGGGTCAACTAAAGTGGAAGAGACAAAGGTAGGGGAGTAATGTGGTTCATACAGAATTACAGGTCTGGCAATGTGCTTTGGAGTTGGTAAGGATGTATCATGTAGCCTGTGTTTACCCCATGCCCAGCAACTGGCTGAAACTTTTTTAAATAAACTAATTGGACTCTTCTGTCATCCAAGAAGATGAGAGGAAATGACACCTAACCTAGTGTGGCACTGCAGGGTAAGCGCAGTTGGTTTGAATCACAGGGTGGGCATTCAAACTCACCAGCTGCTCCTCCCTCTACTGGGTTGCTTATGATTCAAAATGAACTCAACAGCACTTAACAACCACCACCACCAAGGGATGAATGGTGTTTTACAGATTTGAAAGTAGCAAGTAGAGTCCTGGTGTGGCACTGTAAGTAAGCACTGGACTGCTAACCACAAGGTCAGCAGTTCAAACCCACCAGCCATTCAACCCTATACAGGGTCACAACAGGTTGGACTGATTCAATGGCACTTAACAACAGCAACAAATATATAACCAAGATTAATATAAAATACTCCCTGCTCTTTGCCATTGGCCAATGGCTGGGCAAAGATTCTTTTTCTTCTTTGATATCTGGACTTCTCCTACTCTTTCACCATCAAAGATCCTGATACTATTATACCTAGTACAGTCCATGTGGGGAGCAGCTCTCTGACCAGCATGTCCTTGTCCATGGTGGACGGTCCACTCCCATAAGAAAGAAAACATAGAACATGCAAGATGAGGGAAGCCCCATGTGGGTTTATTCCCATGGATCTGCCAACATGGTGCTTGACCCACATGCTACTTCACATCTTCTTACCAGAAAAAAAAAAGAAAAAATTACCTCTTACATTTAAGGAATTTTCTGCTTCCAATGGTCAAATTTAAGAAAAATACATTTGCCTCTTTCAAAACTAGCCAGCACTTCCCGGAGGGCTCTTCGTGCAATCTGTTGTAGACTAGATTACCTCTAGGCTTGTCTAAGACGTGAGCTTTTTAAAAAATGAACACAAAAAGATAAAAAAAAAAAGTAAGAGCCCTCTCTTCGGGGGCTGGACTGATGTTTTAGCAAACCATGGAGAAAAGAAAAACAACAGCAAAAACCTCTAATGTGCTCACCTGGGATTCTCTTAGTTAGGTTTAGTGGTTGTTTCTGGCCATTTCTTCTCATGTTTGCTGATAGGAGGCAGGATGTGGAATCAGAACTGGAAGGCAGGTTTATAAGCCTCTTGTAAACACTGCTGCTAAAATCTCTTCCTCTTCCACTGTCCAGACCCTGCAGGCAGACAGCTTGAAACCAAAGTTACAGAGACTTCTGAGGTAGGTCAGGGAATGGAGAGGCGGTCCAGGAGGATGCTGTCAAAACCTTTTGTTGTTAAGCGCTGTCAAATTGGTTCTGACTTACAGTGACCCTGTATAGGGTTTCCAAGGAGCATTTGGTGAGTTTGAACTGACTACCTTGCAGTCCAAATTGATCTTGCAGTCCAGGGTTTATACTACAGTGCCACACCAGGACTCCACAGAAACCCTTGTTGTTGGTGGTGTTGTTAAAGTGCCATCAAGTCAATTCCCACCCATAGCAACCTTGTATAAGGTTTCCGAGGAGCAACTGGTGAGCTTGAACTGCCAACCTTGCGGTTCAAGCTGACCTTGAAATCCAGCGCCTGAACCTGCAGTACCACACCAGCACTCCATAGAAGCACATGTTGTTGTTAGGTACTATTGAGTTGGCACTGACTCATAGCGACCTTATTGCACAACAGAACAAAATACTACCCAATCCTGGGCCAACCTCACAACTGTTGCCACACTTGAGCCCATTGATGTTTCCATTTTACCAATCCATCTCACTGGGGTCTTCCTCTTTTTCTCTGACCCTCCACCTTACTAAATATGATATCCTTCTCCAGTGACTGGTCCCTCCTGACAATATGTCCCAAGTAT
>NW_006408519.1:39033947-39089903 GCF_000296735.1 Chrysochloris asiatica | reverse complement strand
TTGTCACTCCTTCTTCCTAGTCTGTCTTTGTCTGGAAGCTCATCTGAAACCTGTCCACCATGGGTGACCCTGCTGGTATTTAAAATACCGGTGGCCTACCTTCCAGAATCACAGCAACTCACAAGCCACCACAGTACCACAAACTGACAGACAAGTGGTGGTTCAGGGTAAGAACAACTAGGAAAAGCCCACCTAGCCACAGGTATTTTTTTGTTGTTAAGTGCCGTGGAGTCAGTTCCAACTCTTAGCGACCTGTACAGGGTTTCTGAGGATCAGCTGGTGAATTTAAACTGCCAATCTTGTGATTTAAACCCACCTTGTTGTCCAGTGCTTATCTTATACTGCCACACCAGGAGCTACCAGGAGCTACAGCCTGGTGTTGGTTCCATGGAAGGAAACAATTCCCTGGGAAATTAAACTCCAAATTGGTATGTACATACGCTTCACTTCTGAATTCACGCTATGAATGCAGTTGTTGTTAAGTGCAATCAAATGGGTTCTGACACATAGCAAGCCTGTGTAAGGTTTCCAAGGTTTTGAACCTTTGCAGGAGCAGAAAGCAACATCTTTCTCTCAGCTGGTGTGCTTTAACCATAGACCATGTGGTTCACAGTCCAGTGCTTATCATATAGAGCTGTCATGCTCCCATGAATGCAGTTGTTGTTGTTAGGTGCAATCAAGTTGATTCCAACTCATAGCAACCTTATTCACGACAAAATTAAACACTGTCCAATCCTGCGGTGTCCTCACAATCATTAAGCTTGGGCCCATTGCTGCTGCCACTGTGCCGATCTACCTCAATGAGGGTCTTCCGGTTTTTCGATGACCTTCAACTTTACCTAGCCTGATGCCCTTCTTCAGGGACTGGTCCCTCCTGACAACATGGCTGAAGTATAAAAGATGATGTCTCACCATCCTGGCTTCCAAGGAGTGTTCTGGTTGCGCTTCATCCAAGACAGATTTTTTGTTTTTCTAGCAGTCCATGGTACTTCCAATATCATATTTATCCAACATCATAACTTAATGCAACGTGGTACTTAATTTCAACATGGTCCTTTTCCAACATCATAACTTAAATGCAACACTTCTTCTTTGGGCTTCCATTTTCTTTGTCCAACTTTAGCATGCACATGAAGCTATTGAAAATACCATGGCTTCTGTCAAGTGCACTTTAGTCTTAAAACTCACATCTTTGTTCTTGAGCACTTTAAATAGGTCGTATGCAGCAGATTTGCCTAATGCAATACATCAATTGTTGTTGTTAAGTGCCATCTAGTCGGTTCTGACCCATAGTGACCCTGTATAGGATTTCCAAGGAGCAGCTGGTGAGCTTGAATCACCAACCTTGTGATTCAAACTGACTTTGCAGTTCAGCGCATTAGCCACATGGAAAAATAATAAAACCTCAGTGGTGGTGATGGTGTACCATGGAGTCAGTTACAACTCATAGAAATCGTACATAGGGTTTCCAAGGCTGTAGATCTTTACAGGAGCAGAAAGCCTCATCTTTCTCCCACAGAATAGCTGGAAGTTTTGAACTGCTGACCTTCAGGTGAGCAGCCCAACTCATAACCACTATACTACCAGAGCTCCTTAAAACGTCACTTGTTATTGATATGTGGCGTGGAGTCGGTTCTGACTCATAGTGACCCTGCACAGGGTTTCCGAGGCTATAAATCTTTACGGGAGCAAAAAGCCTCATCTTTCTCCCAGAGAACAGCTAGTTTCGATCTGCTGACCTTGCGGTTCACAGCCAGATTCATAACCTCTAAGTTACCAGAGCTCCTTTAAACCTCAGTTGTTGTTGTTGTTAAGTGCTGTCGAGTCAGTTCCGACCCATAGAGACCCTGTACAGGGTTTCCGAGGGTGTAAATCTTTACGGGAGTAGAAAGCCTCATGTTTCTCCCGCGGAGCGACTGGTAGTTTTGAACCACTGACCTTAAGGTTCGCAGCCCGATTCGTAACCACTACACTACCAGAGCTCCTTAAACCTCAGTAGAGATGTCAATTTAAAGTGGTCTCGAAAGGATATTGCCCCCTGGTGCCTGTCAGAAGCAACCACAACTCATCTAGGAAGAATTTAAGTCCAGGCCTACAGTTTTGGGGTGTGTGTGTGTGTGAAAACATACATAGCAAAGGATGCACCTTTTCAACAAATTCAACATGTTCAATTCAGTGACATTGTTTGCAGTCTTCAAGTACCTAGCTGTGCTCTCTGTCCTTTTCCAAGTGATTCCACAACCAAGCTTAAATTCTAAACTTTTGTGATGTTGTTGTCATTTTTCCCCTGGTGTGGTGCTGTAGGATAAGCACTGGACTGTTAACTGCAAGGTTAGTGGGTTAAACCCACCAACTTCTACTCAGAAACCCTATTCAAGGTCGCTATGAGTCAGACCCGACTCAGCAGCACTTAATGGCAAGTTAAGACCCACCTTTGACAAAGCTTTAGGATGTCATTAATAGTAAGATGCATTCTGGATGTCAGAGATGTGAATTTTGGAGAAAAATGGGCTGTCTTAGAACTGCTGGAATATGGACAGTGGTTAGACTCCAAAGCTTGTTCTCTTCCCGCTACCTGCCCTGCTCTTGGGAGCAAGTTCAGACCAATAAAGCAAGGGTTTTGTTTTGTTTTTTTGGTGTTCTTGTAGGGAAACAAAGACTTTGTTCTGGTTGAACAATAAAAAGATCCATGAATAAGAGGACTTCTTGGCCGCTCCACCATTATTAATTAGTGAATTAGAGAACAGAAAAGTTCCTTGGAAATGCTTAGAAACTTGATTCAGACAGCCCCAAACATCTTCACTTCTAAAAACTAATTCGCTTTTCTACAGGTCCACCCCCATTGCCATCAAGTTGATTCTGACTCAAAGTGACCCTACTGGTCAGGGTAGAACTGCCCTATTAGGGTTTTGAAGAGAGCAATCTTTATAGAAGCAGACTGCCACATCTTTCCCTCATAGAAACAGTGGGTTGGAACTGCTAACATTTTGGTAAGCCATGGAGAGCTTAACCATGGTCTATTGCACCTGGCTCCTTGATCTACCAACACTACATAAAATAGAACTTTTGTACACCTTAGCTCTGGTAGCATCATGGGTTAAGAGTTGGGCTGTTAACCACAAGGTCTGCAATTCAAATCTATCAGCTATGTAACTAATACCCCAAATGTGTATGTCTTCTTTGTCTGGTTGTTTTTTTTCCACTATTATAAATTATAAACTACACTACAACCCCCATTGTTATAACTAGATCAGACACATCCGTGCTTATTTCTTTAAGGTAAATTTCTAAAAGCAAGTAAAAAAAAAAAAAAAAAAAAGCACAATTTAAAATACTTGATCCACATTCTAAAATTGCCCTCAGAAATTGTGCCTGTATACTGCGACTTCCAATGTTGTTATTGTTAAGTGCCATTGGGTCGGTTCTGACTCATAGCAACCCTGTACAGGGTGTCCACGGAGCAGCTGATGGATCTGAACTCCCGAACTTGTGGTTTGCAGTCCTATGCTGGTCCTACAGAGTTCAAGAGCAGCCGCTTCTATGCTTTCCAATGTTTGCTTTAGTTGTTGTGTGCTGTGGAGTCAGTTCTGACTCATAGTGACCCTATATAGGGTTCCCGAGGCTGTAAATCTTTACAGGAGCAGAAAGCCTCATCTTTCTCCTGTGGAACAGCTGGTAGCTTCGAACTGCTGACTGTGAGATTAGCAGCCTGATTTGTAAGCACTGCACTACCCAAGCTCCTTTTCCAATGTTTAAGAATATAAGGAACACCTCCCCAAAACTAAGTCTCGGTGGAAATGCACGCTCGGATTGGTAAACACATGCGTCGCCGTTGCGGAGAAATGGGTTAAAGGCAGCAATGAAGCGGCAAGCTAAGCCTCACAATATTCAGAGGGCTTCTGTGGAACCGGTTGGGGACCTGGTTGGCAAGCAGTGTGAGGAGACGCGAGGACTCCTGGGCCCAGAGTCGGTGATGTGGCCACGGAGGACTCAATTGGAGAATGGAGCTGCCGGCTGATGGGAAGAGAGGGCTTGTGCACAAGAACACCCACACTTGCAGGTGACACCCACGTGACCAGAACCGGATGACTGGATGATCGGAGCTCAACCAGGAGAAGAAAGAAGAGGGAGGAGGGAAAGAAGATTGAGCTGATCCAAGCTGATGAACCTGACCTATGCATATGAATGCAGTGACACAAAAGTGGTGATAAATCCTTACAGCGAGAAACATTCCCACCCCCTCCACACACAGAGTAGACATAGAGGGGCAACTTGGACATTGGATGCCCAAATGGGGAGGGAGGGACTACAAAGGCAAGAAGTAACTGGCTTACAAGCCTTCAAGAGGGAACCTAGAGCTAGGGGACATGGAGGAAGGCAGAATCACCCGTGAGTACTATCCAATTTGTCTAGGTGGAGCTGATGAAATGAAATACAGATGGGTAACGTGCGATACTGTAGTGAATAATGGTTATCACAACGGATTGTGAGTGTTGGAAATGCAAGGGTAGATGTTCTATAGAAAGGAAGAGAGCGATTATTTCTCCAGTCTAGGAGCGGTGGTCTCTGGGACCACCAACAGATAACAGCCGAGAACGGAACCCCATCCAGAGAACCTGGGATGCCTGAGAAGGAGACAGAGATGATGACAAGGTGGGATGAAGCGGCTGGGGACTTTGGATCCAGAGAGGGAGAGGAACTGTGGGCCGGAGACTGAGTGGGGAGGGGGGAGGGTAGAGCACGGGCTTCTAGGATATGCCCTTTGGTCAGAAGACAAGGCATGGAGGGGATTGGAACCATGGCAACGTAATGATATACAATGGAATGAATATAGAAGTGAGGTTCTCTCATGTAAACTATCATATAATTCACAATAAAACATTTAAAATAATAATAATATAAGGCACAGACAGCATCCTGTTTTCATTTTTATAAGTTGTCCCTGAAGTTGACTGTCCTTCTATGTATGTTTTGTCCTTTCTATTTCTCCTTTGGTGATTTGAAGATTGATCACAAGTGTCCTTGTATTGTGCTGCTCCCCATGTTTCACTGATTTGTGGATATTCTTTATGTCATGTGGAACTGACCTCTTTGTGGGATCCTTGGTATCTTATGATAAGGTGATCTTTCTTGATCTCTGGTTTCTCCCCTAGGTCAGGTTCCAAATGCATCTTAGGGTGAGAAAGACAATAGATTACAATTACTTATGGGTGATTCCAGACCAGAAAAAAACAATCTAAAACCTTTAATTTAATACCTTTGTTGTTGTTGTCATGTGCCCTTGAGTTGGTTCTAACTCATAGGGACCCAGTATAGGGTTTCCAACTGGTATAGGGTTTATTGTTGTTGTTGTTGTTAAGTGCCATCGAGTCAATGCCGACCCATAGCGACCCTGTATAGGGTTTCCAAAGAATAGCTGGTGAGCATGAACCTCTGTCCAGTGCTTAACCTACAGTGCCACACTAGGACTCTGAATAAAGATTAGGTTATGTTTAATATATACATCAATGTTAATTGAATAGGCATTGTAGTAAAGTGAGTATTAAAATCAAGCCATAGCCATAAGGAACTCATTTAAAATCCTTTCTTTTTTAATGCTGATATTGTTCTGCTTTCTGTCCTGGTGTGGTGCTGTAGGGTAAGCAGTAGACTGCTAGCCACAGATTGGTGGTTCAAACCCACCACATGCTCCTTGGAAAACCCTATGTAGGGTTGCTATGAGTCAGAACCAACTCAACAGCATTTGACAACAGTGAAAACAATCTTTCTGCTTAATTCTGAAATCTTTTCTTTGAAAAAATAAAGGTCTCCTTTGGTCACTGTGACAAATATCTGACACAAAAGGGTCTTTTGTCTTAGGTAATGGTATTGAGGAGTCCTACTGTGGCACCATAGGATGAGCACTCCACTTGACCTCAAGATCAGTTTGAACTGAAAGGTCCGTGGTTCAAACTCACCAGTCACTTCTTGGAAACCCTATACCAGGTCACTATGAGTCTCACACTTCTCCCAGATGTCTTTTAAAGAAGCTGCTTCATTAAAAATGGAGAGACTTAATGTGTCTTGTATCACTGGGTCTAGGGTCCCATCCTATACCTGTAACTCCATGAGGCCAGTCTTCCCATGTAGGCCTCCAGATTACCAAAACACAGTAAGCACTAATCTTGGGTCCCTGGAATAGGTTGACACTCACTTGTCTCTTTTCTAAATGATGGGACTCTTCCCTGGTCCCCAGCATCACCATCTTATCACCAAAGTAAAGAAGACTTCATATACTTACTGATGAAGATCAAGATCAGAGTCTACAATATAGGTTGCACCGCAATGTAAAGAAAACAAAAATCCTCACCACCGGACCAATATATAGCATCATGATAAGCGGCAAAAAGACTGAAGTTGTCAAGGACTTCATTCATTTTGCTTGTATCCAAAATCAACATTCGTGGAAGAAGCAGTCAAGAAATCAAATGGTATATTGCATTACACAAATCTGCTGCATAAGAACTCTGTAAAATGTTCAAGAGCAAAGATGTCAGCTTGACGACTAAGGTGTGCCTGACCCAAGCCATAGTATTTTCAGTAACCTCATATGTATAGGAAAGTTGGACAGTGAATAAGGAAGACTGTAGAAGAATTGATGCACTTGAGTGATGGTGTTGGAGAAGGATATTAAAAGTCCTATGGACTGCCAGAAGAACAAACAAATCTGTGTTGGAAGAAATACAGTCACAATGCTCCTTAGAGGCTAAGATGATGAGACTTCACCTCTTATACTTTAGACATTATGCTTGGTAGAGTGGAGGGTCACCAAAAAAGCAAAAGACCCCAATGAGATGGATTGGCACAATGACAGCAGCCATGGACTCAAGTATAGCGACTGTTGTGACGACAGTGAAGGACCAGTGAAGGACGGTGAAGGACTGGGCAGTGTTTCATTCTGTTGTGCATGGGATCGCTATGAGTTGGTACTGACTTAACGGCACCAACAATAACATCACCAATAAGGTCGTTGGGTGCTTATCTTACCCGAGGGTCGTGGTTTTCTTTCTGTGACAAAAAACCAACTAAGGATTTAGTCATTCCATACGTGGGTCTCATTTGCCCTTGGAAGAATTGCTCTTATGGCTGTATTCCTGGGGATTCATGGGAGGGCAGTGGCTTGGCTGAGACCATTTGCTCCACTTATCTTCGGAGCCTTCAGCCAGGCAATTACTGAGGCCTAGTAGAAGACAGAAAGACGTGGCCTGTACTCCTTGAGGACCAACTCTTCAACTTGTAACCTTGGACACGTCACATCCTCAAAGTGGGGCTGGTGATAGCCACCTCACAGGACTTCTGTGCCGATGATTTGTTGTTGTTCTTAAGTGCCATTAAGTCGGTTCTGACCCATAGTGACCTGGGGAGGCTAGTGAGCTTGTACCACCGACACTGCAGTTCAAACCCACTTTGCAGTCTAGCACATTAACTCATAGCACCACACCAGGACTCATGCTGCTGAGTGGCAGACAATAGTTATTAAGTGCCTCAGAGTCTGCAGTTAATTGTAATGGAGACAACCATGGCGTAAGGGAACTACTTTTATTGAGCAGCTATTACCGCCTCAAGCCCTCGTTAGGTGGTTTATATTTATTGCTTCCTTTCATTTAATGGTTACAGCCATCCTTTCATGTATATGTTATCCTTGCTATTAGATTTTTGTTTATTGTTAAGTGTCATTGAGTCACTTCTGACTCATAATGACCCTGTATAGGGTTTCTAACAATCAGCTGATGGGTTTGAACCATAAAAATTTCTCTCAGCCTCTCTTCACCACACACATGTATATAAATGATCCAACACATGCTCTTGCTAGAAACCAGAACTGGTTAAGATAGATTATGCTAAATTAAAACAAAAGGAACTCTCACCATAGCTGTCCAAGGACATATAAAAAATAAATGAGAGAATAAATAAATACAAAGCATGTCCTTTAGGTCTCTGGAAACAGTAATGAAACACCCCTCTATCCAAAAAGACTGTGAATTGATACAATCAGCCAAGGAGTTAGTTCTGTGGCAAATTGTCAGACTCTTGTCAGCTGAATTGACTTCATTTTGAGAGCAGGCAAAACCAAAAACCATTTTCCCAAAAGACCAAAGGGCTATTAAATAGAAATAAAGGTAAGCTTCATTTTTCACACGCAAATCGGCTATCATGTGTTGCCCCCTTTTCACTTAATAATCATCATAATGCTCATAAATTGCTATGAACCAAAATCTGTTCTCAGTGTTTTCAAAACACCCAATTAATGTGATTTTTTAAAATTTTTTCTGTCAGCAGCCAAATAAAAATAATAGAGGAATATTTAGATGAGATTTTGGCCAACAATTATTGGTTCTTCTTATTTCCATTCAGAATTTCCTGAAACTTTTTCTACTTTTTCTTATAAAGAAAATCAACATTAAAGAGATCCTTGAAAGATTTGAGGAAAAATAGATCACAAACTGAGATGTTTTATTCTTGCTCCCATTAACTCCTATTGAATTAATAATGGCTGAAATAAGATAATAAGGTAGAAATTTTTGGGAAAACAATGCCAGCTAGGCAAATGAATGCGTTTCTTGATTAGGATGCTTAACTCCAGAAGTGCGGGGTGTGCTTTTTTATGAAGGAAAATTTTCAGAATACAGTGAACCACATAGTTCTTAATTAAATGCATACAAGTAAGACCATGTAGCCTGACCTAAATGTTCTTCATTCTTCTGAATTAGACACTTCCTGATCAGTCTCACAATCTTTTTATTATTATTATTTAAAAGGAATTATTCGGTTGCAGAGTCGGGTTATTCCTGAGTTGTTACTGCTATGCTATTGTTGTTGGTTCCAACTCATAGCAAACTCTATGCACAACGGAACAAAACACTGCCCAGTCCTACACCATCCTCACAATTAGTTCTACGTTTGAGACCATTTTTGCTGCCACTGTGTTCATCCATCGTTTTTGGAGTCTTCCTGTTTTTCATTAACCCTCCACTTTATCAAGCATGATGTCATTCTCCAGGGATTAGTCCCTTCCTGACAACATGTCCAAAGAATGATAAATAAGGAGTTTCTAAGGAGCATTCTGGAGTCCTGGTGTGAGCTAATGTGCTGGACTGCAAGGTTGGTTTAAATTGCAAGGTCAGTGGCTCAAGCTCACTAGTTGCTCCTTGGAAACCCTATACAGGATCGCTGTGAGTCAGAACTGACTCGACAGCACTTAATCACAACACAACAAGAAGTATTCTGGCTGTACTTCTTCCAATACAGATTTGTTAGCTATTCTGGAAGTCCATGATACTTTTATTATTTTTCATCAACACCATAATTCAAATGTATCAATTCGTCTACAGTCTTCCTTATTCACTGTCCAACTTTCATATGTATATAAGGCAATTGAAAAGACCATGGCTTGCATCACACATTAGTCCTCAAATGATTATCTTTGCTCTTTTATACTTTAAAGAGGTCTTTTGCAGCAAATTTGCCTAATGCAATATGTCATTTGATTTCTTGACTGCTGCTTTCATGTGTGTTAGAAGTGGATGCAAGCAAAATGAAGTCTTGGACAGCTTCATTCTTTTTTCCATTTATCATGATGTTATTTATTGGTCCATTCATGAGGGTTTTTGTTTTCTTTATATTGAGCTGCAATAAGTAAGTATCTTAAGTCATCTTTGCTTTCAGCAAGCAAGGTTGTGTCATCTGCATACCACAGGTTGTTAATGAGTCTTCCTCAAATCCTCAGGCCATCTTCTTCTACACTTAATCCATCTTCTTGAATTATTTGCTCAGCATACAGATTGAATAAATAGAACGAAAAGATACAACCTTGACACACACTCTTCCTGATTTTAAACCCTTCAATATCCCCTTGTTCTGTTCTACCAACTGTCTCTTGGTCTTTATACAAGTTCCTCCAGAGCATAATTAAGTGTTCTGGAATACCCATTCGGCACAATGCTATCCATAGTCTGTTATTATCCACCCAGTCTAATGCTTGTCATAGTTAATAAAGCACAAATAAGTATCTTTCTGCTATTCTGTTTTCAGTCAAGATCCATCTGACATTAACAATGATATCCCTCATTCCACTTCCTTTTCTGAATCTGGCTTGTATTTCTGGCAGCTCACTGTCATTGTACTGCTGTAACCCTTTTTTATTTATCTTCATCAACATTTTACTTACAAGTGATATTAATGATACTGTCCAATGATATTCACATTCCATTGGACTCCTTTCTTTGAAGTAGGCAGAAATATGGGTATCTTCCAATCAGTTGGCCAGGTCTTCCAAATTTCTTGGCATTGATGAGTGAACAACACCTTCAGAGCTGCATCAATTTGTTGAAACATTTCAAGTTGTATTCCATCAATTCCTGGAGCCTTGTTTTTCACAAATGCCCTTAGCACAGTGTAGATTTCTTCTTTCAATACCTTTGGTTCTTGAGCATATGCTAGCTTTTGAAATGATTGAACATTGACCACAGCTTTTTGGTTCCATGACTCTGTGTGTTCCTTTCATTTCCTTTAGAGGCTATCTGCATCATTCAATTATAGAATCATTCATCTTTTGCAAGTCAAGATTTTAATTTCTATTCCAGTTATTTCAGCTTGAGAAATTCTGAATGTGTTCTTCCCTTTAAATTTTCTAACTCGAGACCTTTGCACATTTCATTATATTTTACTTTGCTTTCTGGAACTGCTTTTATTTACATTTTTCTCTTCAATTCTTTTACTTCCACATTTCTTCCATTTGCATTAATTTCTCTACTTTAACATCAAATTCCAGAGTTTCTTCTGACATCTATTTTTGTCTTTCTTTTCTTTCCTGTCTTTTTAATGACCTTTTGCTTTTTTCCTGTATGATGTTCTTGATGTCATACCACAACTTTCCTGATCTTTGATAATTATTCTCTAATGTACCAAATCTGTATTTGAAATGGTCTCTAAATTCAGGTGAGATGTGTTTAAGGTCATTATTTTGGCTCTTGTGGACTTGTTTTAATTTTCTTCAGCTTCCACCAGAACTTGCATATGACCAACGGATGGTTCCACAGTTGGTTCCTCAGTCAGTCCCAGGATTATTTTGGCCGATATTGAGCTTCTCCATTGTCTCCTCCCACAGATATAGTCAATTTGATTCCTGTGTTTTCTATCTAGTGATGTCTATGTATATAGTCACCTTTTATGTTACTTAATAACATATTTGCAATGGATAAGTCACTGGTCTTGCAAATTTGTATTGTGGAATCTCCAGCATCATTTCTATCACCAAGGCCTTCCTATATATTTTCTAACCACTGAGCCTTCTTCTTTGATTCCAACTTTGATATTCCAATCACCAATAATTATCAATACATGTTGACTGCATGTTTAATCAAGTTACAAACTGAGGAAGGTGGTAGAATTCTTCAATTTCATTTTTACTGACTTTAGTAGTTCTTGTATAAATGTGAATAATTGTTGTTAAGGGCCATCAAGTTGGTTCCAATTCATACAAACATATATAGTGTTTCCAAAGAGCAGCTGGTGGTTTTGAATCACCAAGCTCATGGTTAGCAGTCAAGTACTTATCCTACAATGCCACACCAAATTATAGTGGTCTTCCTTGTAGGTGCATGGATATTATACTATCACAGACAACATTGAACTTCAAGATAGATCTTGAAATCTTGTTTTTGAAGATGAATGTGGCACCATTCTTCTTCATTTTGATGTTCTTGATGTAGTAAACCATATGACTAATTCAAAGTGACTAATATTAGTCTATTTCAGATCACTAATGCCTAAAATATTGGTCCTTATGTGTTCCATTTCATGTATGACAACTTCCAATTTTCCTAGATTCACACTTCATACATTCCACATTCTGATTATTAATGATGTTTGCAGCTATTTCTTCACATTTTAAGATATGCCCCCCATCAGCAAAGGAAGGTCCTCATAGCTTTGCTCCATTCACATCATTGTGGCCAACTCTACTTTAAGGAGGCAGCTCTTCCCTGATCACATTTTAAGTGCCTTCCAACCTAAGGGGCTCATCTTCTGCCAACACTATATCAGACAATGTTCTACTGCTATTCATAAGGTTTTCATTTACTGGCACTGTATCTGGCAATGTTATACTGCTGGTTATAAACTTTTAAGTGGCTAGCCATTCAGCAGTAGTCCACCTTTCCTTCTCCCTAGTCTGTCTTAGCCTGGAAGCTCCTCTGAAACCTGTCCACCATGGGTGACCCTACTGGTATTTAAAATACCAGTGGCCCTAGTATCCAGCATCACAGCAACATGCAGGCCACCTGACAGATGAGGGGTGGTTCAGAGGACTAGAAGATAGTATTTGAGAGAGCAGGCTCCACAAAAGTAACAAGTATTGCAGTAAAATAAATAGAAATGATTGATTGATTGATGCACTTCTCAGGTGCATAGGGATTATTGTGTATACAGGGATTGTCCAGTATATGACGATTGTCATATATATGGTGATTGTCGTGTATATGGGAATTGTCGTGTATGTAGGATTATCATGTATACAGGGATTGTCATGTATACAGGGATTGTCGTGTATGTAGGCATTGTCGTTGTATTCAGGGATTGCTGTGTGCACAGGGATTGTCGTGTGTATAGGGATTGTCATATATACAGGGACTGTCGTGTGTACAGGGATTGTCATGTATACAGGGATTGTCATGTATATAGGGATTGTCGTTGTATTCAGGGATTGTCGTGTGCACAGGGATTGTCATATATACAGGGACTGTCGTGTGTACAGGGGTTGTCATGTGTATACATACTGATCTAAGCACTTTACATGTATCATTTCATCCTCCCCATAACCCTGATGAGATACTAAACCTGATGTCATTAGGTAGATTCCAGTTCACAGAGACTTTGTATTCTAGAGTAGAACTGCCTCACATGGTTTCTAAGGTTGACATCTTTACAGAGATAGACTGCCACATTGTTCTCCCATGGAGAGGCTGATGGCTTCGAACTATTGACCTTTCAGTTAGCAGCCTAGTGTTTAACCTCTATACCACCAGGGCCCCTACCTAATAAGATAAGTACTATTATTATCCCCATTTTCTTTTCAGAGCAAGCTTAGTGAAGGTAGTAAGATTACCTACCTAGTAAATGATTCAGATACAGGTAGTTTCCATCTAGGGTAGTCCATACTCACTACTAAGATTAAAAAAAAAGGGGGGCGGATCAAGTGAGGACAGACAGAGGCAAGACAAAGCCTTTCTAACTGTGGTAGGCAGTAGCATATGTCTAACTTAATAAAGCTGTGAGTTGAGTGTTCAAACCTTCACACGTCAAGAGGAAGGGAAATGAATCACCACTATCTCTCACTCCTCAGTCACCCGGAGCCAATTAGGACTTTTCACAGTTACTCTCTCCTTGCATTTCTAAAGTAACAAACAGTGCCCCTCATCCTGAAGCTCACTTTTCTACATATGATTGACATCAACTTCAAAATCACTATCAGGTTCTTCGTTAATGCAAGGCAATAGAGCATTCAAACATAAAAAGAACAGAATAATTAAGCATTGTAAACATCTCCCTATTTGATTTCTTCAAAGTGAGGTTCAAAGAAACTGATTTTGCCCACAGTCACACGCTGACCACATGGACCATCTGGTAGCCAAGTTCCCCAAGTCTTCCTACTTCTTCTCTACCCAGTTTGATATTTGAAGAAAATGAAATATAGAAGACTTTATGCAACTTTAGTCTGGACTGAGATTTAGGTAAAAAGTCACAGAGACTCAGGCTTGAGAATCTGTAGGATGGGACCTTATCATGGTGAGAACTAGCTAACAATGGCAAGGAATCCTTTGCAAAACAGTGAGCTGTCAGACACTGGGAGTGTTCCAGGTGAACATGTTTAAACTCTAGAATACCCTGCCCCAGCTCAGAGAGAAGAACCTCAATTCTCTGGATGAAGCAGAGAATGCCATTTACTTTGAGTGGACATCAGAGACATTATGATGGAATGGATTCCTGGATTGGGCAGTGATGGTTCTTGATAACTCTAAGGTAGTGCGGTGATGATGATAATGATGTCACTGATGATGAAGAAAAGGAGGAAGAGCAGGATTAAAGGTCACCAAATCATCACTATTGTTTTTTCAGTCCCATGATCAAAGTTAGATACCCAAGCTCTTTGGAAAATTAATCAGTTTGACCACAGAGAATAACCAGATCTGGTGCAGTTAGTTGTTAGAAAGAACTCAGACATTTCTTTTTCTATGAACTGACTACTTTGTGGCTAATGCATTTCTATTTTAAACCTGGTACCTGTGGGTCTCTGCAATGGTGTCTTGTTCTTGGACCACATAATTAGTAACTATTGTTATTGTTGTTAAGTGCCATCTAGTCGGTACTGACTCATAGTGACCTTATGGACCACAGAATGAAACACTGCACAATCCTAAGCCAACCTCACTACTGTTTCCATGCTTGAGTCCATCGATGCTGCCACTTGGCCAATCCATATCGTTGGGGGTCTTCCTCTCTTTCTCTGTCCCTCCACCTTACCAAACATGATATCCTTCTCCAGTGACTGGGTCCTCCTGACAATATGTCCAAAATATGAGAGACGAAGTTTGGCCATATTGGCCTCCAAGGAGCACTCTGGCTGCACTTCTTCCAACACAGATCTAATGGTTCTTTTGGCAGTCCATGGCACTTTCAATATTCTCCTCCAACACCATAATTCAAAAGCCTCAATTCTTCTACAGTCTTCCTTATTCACTATCCAGCTTTTGCATGCATATGAGGTTATTGAAAATACCATGGCTTGGGTCAGGCTCACCTTAGTCCTCAAGCTGACATTTTCAAAAGGTTTTGTGCAGCAGATTTGAATAATGCAATACATCATTTGATTTCTTGACTGCTGCTTCCATGAGTGTTAATAGTTGATCCAAGAAGAATGACGTCCTTGACAACTTCAATCTTTTTTTCCATTGATAAGAATGTTGTTTATTGGTCCAGTGGTGAGGATTTTTGTTTTCTTAACATTGAGATGTAATCCATACCGAAGGCTGTGCTCTTTGATCTTCATCAGTAGATGTTTTAAGTCCTCTTCTATTAGTAACATGGATTTTCTGTGGCTTTTCTAGGAGTGAGGATGGTTTGTGATTATTCTTCAGGGGCACATCCCTGGTTCCTCTCTGGACACCAAGTAGGGAATCCACAAACAGAGGTCAGCCTTGATATCAGAGGGTAGAAAAGCCATTGTCCTGCACAAGCAATAAACATGTAAATTGAAGCAGCATTGTTCTTCCCCCTTGGAGCTCATAAGCAGCAGGCAGGCCCCCAAATGTTAGATATTACCCTGAGCAGTATGTTCCAGTCTAAGACTCAGGCACCCCAAGAAGCTGGCAAAAGAGTAAAAACCATATAACTATTATTTGTGAACATCATACCAACAACTAGTTGCACCCAGACCCTTCTCTTAGTACTGTGGACATGAAATCCAAGATGCTGTAAGAGTTCTGCTTCCTAGCTTCCTTTATAAAATAACTCTTCAAAATTCCTATCAGTGCTGACAAAGTGCCCAGCCTTGTGCAATTAATGCTTTCCTAACAAAAATGACAACAAAGCTGAATGTAGCTTTCTATTAAAAAAAAAAAAAAGATCCTAAAGCTGCATGATCTAAGGCAAGTTGCAAACTTCTCTGGCATTAGAAGGAAACTGAGGGGCTTGGTTTAGGCTGACTGCAAGGAGGTATTTTTCCATTTTCAAAACCCTTTCTCTTAAAAGAACTGGATTATTTCTTAGTCTAGTGACTCCCAAGATAATTCCGAAAAATACAGCAAGACTAAGGCAAATGCACATTTACAGCTGACCTTCCAGAAGGTTTTAAGGCTGACAAATTATGGAGTGCTCTGGATAATCAAAATAAAGTTACTGCCACCCCCTGGGCCAATAGCAGAAGGGCATCAAGCTTATTATTGGTCCATCAGTCTTGGCTTCTCCCCTGTGAGATGGAAGGGTGACACAAGCTGCAGATCTCATAGGATCCTTCTGTTCTGAGGGCCTTTGAGTCTATTTTTAATCATATATATATATATATATATGTTTATTGTTGTATAAACAAGAAGGCAAACACATACACACCCACTTCAGTAAAGCATGGCCCTAAATCTCCAAACCTAACAAAGAAGAAATAGAGCAAGATCCTGAAATGACTTCTAATTACTCATGAAGACAGTCAGTGTGAATTTGATTTGTTGTGTATGTGGCTGGCCGTTCTTCTGCTTTGTTAAAATGAGGTGAGTTCAGAGAGAAAAGTGAAGCTAGTTAAAGTCCTGCAGGATCTCCTTCCATCCCCTTTGTGATGAATGGTTCTGGGCTCTCAACAATGAAGGTCAGAGGGAGGATGAAGAGAATGCTTTGAAAAGGGTTTATGAAGTTATGAATTCCTCTTCATTTAAAAAAGTATTTAATTGCCTGTTTCTTCTTGTTGTTTTCTCCCTGCAAAACAAAACAAAACAAAACAAAAATTGCTGAAACAGAATTCTTCCAGAAGCCAAGCTCCGCTGTGAAGTAATTCATTCTCCTTTTTATTTTTTTAAATTACAGTATTCTCAAATGAGGGATGACGTGTTCAAGTCAAACTTGGTCTGTGCGTTTATCGTTCTACTGTTTATCACGGCAATCCAAAGTTTGCTTCCTGCTTCAAGGTAAATATGGTTGTTAAGTGCCGTCCAGTCAGTTCTGACTCATAGCGACTCTATATAGAGTTTCCAAGGAACAGCTGGTGGGTTTGAACCACCAACCTCGTGGTTAGCAGTCCAATGCTGATCCAACCATGCCACACCAGGACTGATTCAATTGTCAACTGACATGTCTTCATGAACTGACGGTCCCTTACCTGGAGTCAACCAACTGACCATTCCAGGGACCAAAATGTAAAATAATGGATTTGAGAATTCTTGCCAAATGGTTGGACAGTTATCAGTGTCTTTTCTGATTGTCTTATTCTGTGTTATACCTAATATCTCTGCCAAGGCAAGAGCCTTTTTTGCCCATAATAACGAAAACAACAAAAGCCAAATTAGGTCTCACTCTTATTTGACATTACACCCATGAATACAGAAAGTAAGTATAAGAATATTAGTCACCATTTACTTGTTGTTTTGTTCATTATATCCGAGTTGTTCATAGATACAGCATCAAGTTGCCTGACTCAGCAAAATTGGCACTTTAATAAGAATGCAAACACCTACATGTGTGCCAAACACTGTCCCAAATACTTTACAAACAGCAACTCTTGATATCCCAATGACAGCCAAGTGAGATAGGTACTATTTTTGTCCCCATGCTAAAGAGGAGAAAACCAAGGTTTTGAAAAGTGAAATAATTTTCCCACTGGTTCAAAAGTTGAAAGCTATTACAGTCTGGATATAAACTTAGGAATTCTAGCTCCAGAGTCTTCACTCTTAACACTATATTGTTGTTATGAAGTGCCATAGAGTCCGTTCCGACTCATAGTGACTCTGCATAGGGTTTCCGAGGAGCAGCTGGTGGGTTTGAACTGCCAACCTTGTAGTTCAAACCAACCTAGTGGTTTAGTACTTACCCCATAGTGCCATACCAGCAATTCAAATTAGACACATAAATTGCACAGATTATTGGCGCCAGTGCCAAGATTTGAACCTAGCTCTTTCCTCTTGCCTACTCTGTAGGTAGCTCTACCATCTTTTCTTAGCTCAATTCCCTTCTTCATAATCTTACCATGTAATTTCCCCTTACAAGTAGTTGAGAAAAATATCACCAATAGACAGTTGTTACATGTCTAACATATGCAAAGAAACATGCTAGAGCCTTGTTGTTGTTAAGTACCATTGAGTCAATTCTGATTCATATGAACGCTGTATAGAATTTCTGAGGAGCAGCTGGTGAGTTTGCATCGCCAACCTTGAGGTTCAAACCAACCTTGTGGTCCAGTGCTTATCCTACAGTGGCACACTAGAACTCAATATGCTAGGGAAGTTATAACTATACCTAGGGAAGGTATAACTTTGCAAGGGTGGTCCGCAGCTTCTAAGACATAGTTTAATGAGAATGAGAGACAGCACTGATGACTTCCAGGTACTGAGCAAAATTATTTAGTTGAATCATCTCAACAAAGACTCAAAAACAACCAGTAAGTGAGAGTGCATTGTAATTCAAAGTCACATAAGTCTACAATGGTTGAATTGGAATTTGAACAGAAAAACAAAGTTTCTGTAACTGCTTAACTACATTGCACCAAAATAAATCACTCCTTCTAACTAAATGGTTCAAGCAAAAGTTTGCCAAAATGGTGATGTTTAGGGCTGAGGAGAATGAAGGAGAAAGAAAAGAGGAGCATTCTTAGTTTAGAAAACAGCACTGCAAAAGGCAGAGAAGCAGGAGCTATCATGTGTAGGTAGAATAGTTAAGTAAATTGGAAGGTCTAAAAGAAGGACTTGAACATATAGATGTGGTGAGTACCATGAAAAAGGACAGAACTAGATGATGAAAGTTCAAGTTCATAATGCATTCCTAAGGAATTTGGAATTGTTCTAGTACTACAGAAACCCTGAGGATTTGATGAAGGGAAGATGTTCATACTTACTAACACTTAGGGAATGATTAGTCTGAAACTTTTCTGAATGGACAAGGGATATTAGGGGAAGGAGGAAGGGGATTCTGGGAAGATGTTGGGAACAATATCTGAGCAATTAGATGGCAAAACCAAAAAGCCCATGGATTATACTTATGACAGTAACAGGTACCAAAGTAGACCCATGAGTTCCAAAATGTAGGTGGGTATGAACACTCCACTTTGGGACTATTTGTTTCTAGGTTCAAATCCCAATACTGCAGACCATACATTCATCTCAAGTCTACATGAAACATTCACCAAGAAAGACCACATTCTGGGCCATAAACCACACCACCTTAATACATCTTAAAGAATAGAAATGATACAAATTATGCTTTCAATCCACAATAGAATTAAACTAGAATTCAATATTAGAAAAATCCCCTGAATATCTGAAAGCTAAAAATTCTTGACCTATGGGTCAAGGACATCTCACGAGAAAGTTTTATAAATATTTTGAACTAAATGAAAATGAAGTGATTATATCACAGTGTGTGAGATGCAGTGCTAGCCATACTTAGAGGGCAATTCATAGCATTAGAACAAATAAGAGATTAAAAATTGGTCATCTCAGCTTCCACCTGGAAAGTACTAGACGTTGAGTGTTCCACAGGTGAAGGTCTTGTAAGTTTAGTTAAGGAATTGGGACTGGTTGTCAGAAGAGAGTGTATTATTATATTTAAACCAAACAAGTGAGGTGATGGGGTTTATATTAGAAGTGCCACACTGGACATGGATCATGGATTGGAGAGTTAGGCCTAGTGTTGGGAAAACAAGCTGCAAAAATCCAGGTAAGAAATAATAGAACAGGGGATAAGCAAGAGAAGAAGGATTTGTAGACATTTAGGGCATCGAGTTGACAGAATCTATGGCTGTGAGTGAGTGAGAGGGAGGGGACGAGGAGAACCCTGAGGGTCTGGACTTGGTACAAGGAAAGAAGAAAGGGTCACTGTCCCCATAGGAACTCAAGCATCACACTCCTCAGATGCCCTGGGCAGGCTTCTCTCTGGTGACCCAGCCACTGATTCCCCAATTTCTAGGAGCCTCACTATGTAACTCTGGGGTTCAACAGAAGCCAGTAACTGAAATACACCCAGTGCCCAACTCTCACTTGCATAGTGAAGACAAAACCCTGAAAATGAAGAAAACTTGAAAGCTGAACATGTTGTGGGAATTGAGTGGCCCATAGGCCCCAGACCCAGCAAAAGCTTTCTTTAATGTGCACTTGCTTCCTCTCCAACTCATTTGGTTTCTGACTGATTCTTGGTGATTAAACAGATGGTGAATGCCTTTCCTTTGTATTTCTTATGTCATGAAGTTTTTAGCAGATGAGGCAGTCTCTGTTCATATGACCACCGTTAATTCCCAGCCTCTGCTGCAAAAATTAACAGACCTTGACGAAGAAAGATGGTGCTGGCCCAGCTTCTGCCTCTAATTCCCACATGTGTACAGACGTTCCTCTCCCAGAGGGTGAACTGAGGAAAGACGTGAAAATACATTTTAGAACTATAGGACAATACATTTAAATCTAGATGGATGAAAGAGAAAGAAATAAAATAAAAGGAGAAACAGGGTGGGCAGGAGGGAAGAAGAGAGGAAAAACAGCAATGGAAAAAATGACAAAACAAAAGAAGATTCTGGATCATAGTTCTTTCTGTGAAATTTACTAGCTGTACAAAAGGGCTTCAAAAGGTTCAGGGGAAAATGAGATTTCTCCATGAAGTTTTTGAAGCCCACAGATACACCCTGAACAATGTTACATACACTTCTGAAGCCTCAGTTTCTTCATCGATAAAATAGGAACAATAATGCCCACTTCCCATAGTTGCTGTAAGAATTCAATGAACCATATTTTTTTTCCTGTAAATTGTTGTTTCCATCCCTTTTATGAGCCACAGTATTTTCACCTATTAAAGGAACTAAAAGAAACATATTCCTCAGGGTTGCTAAGAGGATCAAATGCACTATTGGACTATCTCCCCCCTTGCAAGTTCTAAAATGCCAATGCCAACTAACAGTACAATAGAAGTTTATGTGTCCCATTTTTCAAATCTGCTACAGGCTGTTACCTTGTCCTAACTGATCTCTGCCTTCCCAGGAAACATTGAACTATGATACCAACTCAAACCCATTTCAGAGACAGACTGCAGAGAGTAATTAGAACCTAATGTCTAAAAATGATTTTGATAGAGCTGTTTGCAAATTCCTTGTCATTCTCTCTGAGTCTTGATTTCAGAAATGAAAGGTTTTCTTGCCTCTTGGGTACACCAACAATGTAAAAGCAAATTCAGGACCCCTGGATACCTGACTAGCTCTATAATTAGATAAAAATTACAATTTGATGTGATCATCTTGGTGTGTGCAGAAATAAATAAACACTGTGGAGCTGCTGCTAAGATTTCCAGAGGAATTTTATACACAGTGCCAGTATCTTGCTTAGAAAGCCTGTCTTGTAATGAATACTTTGACCATAGATCTTTAAAATGCCTCTGGTTTCCTGGATGATTACATCATGAATAGAGAGAGAAAATGAACATTTTTTTTTTGAGTTATCATGTGGGAGGCATTATATTACATTATAACTCTATTTAACCTCAGAAGTTCATTTAAATAGACTCTAAAATCCCAGTTGTATAGATTAGAAAAGGAGGCTAAAAAGAGTTAGCTACTGTGCCCAAAGTCAATGTTTTGGAGTTGTAGAAAAGCTTTGGTCTTCTGACATCTGTTTCAGCAAACCCAGAAGGATGTACTAAGCATTCAAAACTGTGTTAGGGACTCGGGTAGGTTCTGTATGCAAATCCTCCTGAACAACCCTTAGCATGTTGCATGCTATCCCCCCAGAGTGTTCACAAAAGCCCAAAAGCTAAATGGGCAACAAAGCATGGAGTTTATACATTTCCAAGCAAATGTCTCATCAGCATATGCAAAACTAAGATAAAAGCTGAAATAAACAATGTGTCTAAAGTCAAGAGCCATGTAGGCTTCGTGTTTCATCCATCTTTCTTCTCTGCCTGTCCCCCATCAACCTTCAGACTCTTGTGTGTGATTGTTAGGATACCATGGAAGATGTATATAAGGCACACACACCCAGTACCAAAGAAATGAGTGAGGATCACCTGAGAAGGCACTGACCTGTGCTTGACCAGTATTGAGCAGGCCTGGACTTCTTTACTAAAATCACAAGTTGACTTGACCAAAGAGAAGAGAAGGCCACTCCTCCTTCATAAGGTAGATTGAAGCTCTCTTGGTTCCCTACTACTCCAATGAATCTAAGAGAAGAAAGGGACAAGCTTCTGAGCTATCCGTGAGCCCTAACCTTTCACCATGACCCTCCAAGAAGAATAGGATCTACTGAACATCCCAAATGAGCTCTGACTAGTCAGGATAGCCCTTTGTCAGAAGACAATAGTAACAAGGTAGAAATACAAAATCAGCATATGGTAGGAATCCTCCTTCCTATAAAGACTGGCAAGGTGTGAGGGGGAAAGTTCATGAACAACATAAGTCAGCAAACGTTTATTGAGCATCTTTTGTGGTTTTTCTTCTAACATTTAGCCAGTGAAAACCTATGAATCACAACAGAATGTTGTTGGATGTGGTGCTACAAGATGAGCCCCATAGGTTGGAAAGATATACTGGGGAAGGCACTTGCTCCAACCTGACAATTATGAGGATGGTGCAGGTCAAAATAAGATTTTGTTCTGTGACACATGGGTCACCATGATTCAATACCAACTCAACAGCAATGAGCAATGACAGCAACTTTATGAACTCAGCCCTACCCCAGTTGCCATGGAAGAATCCATCAGATAGCTGAGCTTTGAAGGATATGCAGGACATTCCCCAAAGAGAATAGGAATAACAAGGATTCTATGCAAAAACTTGGAGATATAAGGAGTATAGCATTTGGGGTACATACTTCCCAGTCCATGGCTTACAGAAAGGTGAGAGAGAGAAAAGTTTAGAAGAGAAAGCCAGGTCTGACATGATGGCTGTAGTGGTCAGTGAAGAGTTGGAAACTCCTGAGGAGCAATTTCAACCTGCCTTTCCCTGGTTTGTTTCTGACTTACCCTTTAAACCAGGACACTCTTATTCTCAATGGCTCTGTTGTATTACTGAGATACATCAGCTGCAGAGCTGGCCCCTTCTCTCCAGGGGCCGTCTGACAATGCACTCCACCTGCATTCTCCTGCAGTAGTCTCCCCTGGGCCCCAGGAATAATGGTGTGTTTTCAGGGAGTGTGTTTGCAGGCTGATTGGAAGGAAGTTTCCCATCTGCACAGAGCCCTCGGGGATCCGACTGCTGCATAGCCCTTCTGTTGTTATCTGGAACTCCCACTGTGATTTCCTGTCAAGGTGATCCACACACTCAAAACTGTGCAAGTGTTAAAGAAAACTAAAACTCCTATGTCAACAACCAAAGCTGGAGCTGTGGTGAAAGGAGTCACTTTCGAGTCTTCATATCTCTGGACTATACAGAGGGGTTCGGCATGCTTGGTAATTCCCTCCTTTAAAACATCTTCTCTGTGTCTGTCCTGATGTCATACTCAGCTTCTCGGCAGCTTATCTTGTTCCTAATTTCCATTCCCTTCTTCCACCGCTTCATCTTTGGTCTTCTTGATTCTTACTCTGCACACTCTCTTAGGGAAAGTTCTTCCCTTCTGGAGTCTTCAAATACCGCCTATTCGTTTATGACTGTAAACTCAGCATCTACATCCATAGTCTTCTACAACCGGCCCGCTGACTGTCTTCTAGACATTGCCAGCTGGATGATCTAGAAGCAGCAAGTATTCAGCCTGCCCAAAATCAAATTTATCAACTTCATTTCCTACACAGAATGAATTAACTTTCAATACTTACCCAGTTCATTAACCAGTGAAAACATTATGGGTCACAACGCAATACTGTCTGACTCACTTGCTTTGGACACATCATTAGGAAAGACCAATCACTGGAGGGAGACATTGTGTTTAGGGCAGTGGATGATCAATAAGAGCAAGACATTCCCTCACTGAGATTGGCACAGTAGCCTCAACAATGACCTTAAACATGCTGGGAATGGAGACAGTGATGTAAGAGCAACATTTCATTCAACAACAGCTATCTACACACACACAATACTTATTAAGATGAGTTCTACATCTTTCCCTGCCCACTCACTTATCTCTGCCACTGCCCTAAGTGACTGCCTTGTTAACTCATGCCTCAACTACTCATATGCATCCTAAACACTTTCCTCTGCACTCCATCCTCTATTCCCTACTACAGCTGTATTTCAAATACACAGACGTGATCCTGTGCCTTCCCTGATTAAACATCTTGAACATTGGCATATCACCTACAGGCTAGATCTTCACACCACAGGAGTTTTAAAAAAACATTCCTTTCCCACTTTTCCCATTGCCTCACCTAATTATTGTAAAGCTCTCGTTCCTCTGATGCTTTGCTCACATTCCCATTCTTCCCTCCCTAGAAACACTCTTTTCATCCTACAAGCCTTAACTCAAATGGTCATCTCTTATAGACCTTCTCTTCTGCTTTTCAAACAGTGGTTGTTCATAACCCTGTATAGCATAGATCTTAGTTTCTCACCTATCTGTCCATACTACCCTCTAGATCAGGGGTGGAGAACCTTTTTTCTGCTAAAATTCATAAAATCATTTGTGGACTATACAGACTTATCAACTTAAAAATTAGCCTACTAGATTTGGTCAAACATTTAATTAACCCACCCCTAATGGGGGTCCTGGTGTGGTGCTGTGGGTTGATGCACCAAACTGAAAAGCCATTTGAACTGCAAGGTTGGTGGTTCAAGCTCACCAGCCACTCCTTAGAAACCCTATACAGGGTCGCTATGGATCAGAACAGACTCGATGGCACTTAACAACAACAATGTGATGACTAGAACTGTGGTTGCCTTGGCAGGGCCAGACCAAATGATTTTGGGGACTGGACATTCCCCACCCCTGCTCTAGAGTATGCTATCCTAAAATATGGAAATGTGGCATGGGTCTTGGCATACCTTCACCTAACACTGAGCCTGTGATGAAAATCTGTTGACTGAATGAATATGATAATGAAGCCACAGATGCAGAAAAGATGACTAAAAGCATGGGAGAGTTATCACTTACCACAGTGATTAAGTAGCATAATGTATAACAGAATGGAGCACACTCTGAGCTCCAAAACACTTACCAACTGAATGACCCCTAGAAGTTGTTTCTCTCAGAACCTTAAATCTTTATCTGAAATAGAAGAGATCCAAAGACTTCTAAGTTTGTTTTGTTGTTGTTGTTAGTTGTGGTCAAGTTGGTTCCAATTCATAGTGACCCTGTATAGTGTTTCTGAGAAGTAACTAGTAAGCTGCAACTGTTGACCTTGTGGTTAGCAGTATAGTGCTTATGTTATAGTACCACACCAGAAATAGGTTTGTTTGGGGCATGAAAATGAGATGTTATATATAAAGTGCTTAATGTAGTATGTAGCACATAGAGCCCAGCAGAATATTTACAAAAGAGTTGTATAATAAATATGAAAGTTCATATTTAAAGTGGAAAAGGATAGTAATAGGGGAAGATTTGTTGTTGTTGTTAGGTGCCATCAAGTCAGTATCGACTCATGGCAACGTATGCACAACAGAATGAAACACTGCCCAATCCTGAGCTAACCTCAATATTGTTGCCGTGCTTGAGCCCACTGATGCTGCCACTTTGCCAACCCATCTGGCTGGGGGTCTTCCTCCACCTTACCAAACATGATATCCTTCTCCAGCTACTGGTCCCTCCTGACAATATGTCCGAAGTACGAAAGATGAAGTTTGGTCATCCTGGCCTCCAAGAAGCACTCTGGCTGCACTTCTTCCAACACAGATCTGTTGGTTCTTTTGGCAGTCCATGGCACTTTCAATATTCTCCTCCAACACCATATATTCACTCAACATATTTATTGAGCACTAGCCTGTGCAAGGAATTAAAGGCCAGAGGGAAGGTATCCAGTTTCTAGAGGAAGGAGGTGATGTAAAATCTCCCACCACTCTGTCAGAACACTCTTTAACCTGCAGCAGTTGGCTGGCCAAAACAGAGGTAAAGAAACTAGAGATGTCAGTATATATGCCACTAATGGCTAGAAAGAAAACAGAGAAAAGGTGACAAATCCCCAAGGAGAAGTAACAAATCTGTTGATGGATTGCTTGATCAGGAAAGGATGCAGACAAAGATGCCTGAGAGATGGGATTTTAGATACACTAAGTTGCTGGAAACAGCTTGACACTCTACAGAGGTGTCCAATAGACAGGGAAGCACCATAAGACAGAGCTTTGGGGTAAAACGTGGAGTGATGTTGAAACTTGGACAAGGATTGTTGTTGTTGTTAAATACCATGGAGTTGGTTCCGACTCATAGTGACCCTGCACAGGGTTTCCGAGGCTGTAAATCCTTACGGGAGCAGAACACCTCATCTTTCTCCCGCGAAACAGCTGGTAGTTTCGAACTGCTGACCATGAGGTTAGCAGCCTGATTCATAACCACTACGCTACCAGAGCTCCTTTGGACAAGGATTAGTTCATTAAATAATAACCATAATAATTGCAATGTACTGAGCAATTATTATGAAGTATGACAAGGCTTAGGTTATCCCATTTAGTTTTAAACCCTATGATTATTCCCATTTAACAGATATTGAAACTGAGGCTTACACCATCTATATAACAACTGGCAAAGAAGGCAGTGAACAGGTGAGGTGCCATCATTGCTGTAACCTATTACCTAGCACAGTGCTGGCACAAAGAAGATTCCAAAGAAATGGTTATTAAACATTAGGGGGGAGGAGAGAGAGATCCAAAGAAGTCCTAGACTTAGTGAATAGTGAAAGTATTTGCAAAAAAGCATGTCTGATTTCCCCTGGCCTCACAAGAGGAAAAGGGAATCAAACTCAAAATCAACTGGATCCCTATGAAGTAGAGGTGAGACATGCCTCTACCCTACAATATTTTTACCTTATACTGATACCAACCATCCCTCTTACAGCACTCCAGTCTTCATATATGGATTCCACAGTCCATTGTAACATTGTAATGGCCACATAGAACTTATAACAATACTCATGATTATGGGATTTATTAGGTAAGTGAACAAAGTACAATTTAGGACACAGTAGTTGTCCAATCAGGAACACCTCTCATCTGCCATATTACAGACACATCTCACGCTTGTCTTCGGCTTCTCAGCCATGTGGCCCCTTGACCTCTGTTCTACTTGGGCAAATGTTACAAAACTCTTTTAGATAGTCTGTGAATGCCCAACGGGCACATTCTGTAAAACAATCTGCCCACAGGCACTCAGTCCACGGGCCTAGATCCCGAAGTTGCTCTGTCTCTCCATGCCACCGCATCTGTGGTCATATCATCTGTCACTGCTTTTTTAGGTAGGGATCACACGCTCCACTCATGCACTTCCTCCTTGATGGTCCTGGGACCATCTGTTCTTCCTTACGAAATGGATCCTTTAAACCTAGAAGGATGGTAATACTAACCAATCCCAGCATTAAGAGTCCTGTACACCTTATTTACATGATCCCACCCAATCACTTGGTGGGACTTCAAAAGACATTGGAAAGAAAAGCCATGTCACGTAACATCAAGGTACTGCAGTACATACAGCCCAGCAGCCCAGCAACATGGCCCTTGTAACACTGAACAATGCTCTTTTCTCTACTTCTTTTCTCCTTAAATGGCTAATGGTTTGACAACAAAGGAGAAAGAGAGAGGGCTTAGCAGAGATCGGATCCAGGTTCAAGGTGTAGAATCTTCCATACTCACTTGTTTCTATGGGAGAGAATATTATTTAAAGAGTGAACAGCAGACAAAAGACAACCTGCATCAGAATTTTCTGCAATGCTTGCTTCAAATGCAGATTCCCAGGCCCTGCCCATGAACTATTGCATCAGAAACTCCTATAATGATGTCCAGGAATCTGCATGTTTATATCCACCCTCCAAATAGAATTCCTAAAGGCTCAATCGTTGGTTGGTTAGTTGGTTATATGCTGTGGAGTCGGTTCTAAATCATAGCAACCCCATATAGGATTTCCCAGGAGTCCTGGTGTGGCGCTGTGGGCTAATGCATCAGACAGAAAAGTCATTTGAACTGCAACATCAGTGGTTCAAGATCACCACTGCTCCTTGGAAACCCTATACAGGGTCGCTATGGGTCGGAATCAACTCCACAGTACTTTAACAACAACATCTTTATAGGAGCAGAAAGCCTCATCTTTCCCCCATGGAACTACGGATAGTTTAGAACTGCTGTCCTTAAGGTTAACAGCCCAACTCATAACCACTACACTACCACAACCCCTTAAAAAGTCAAAAGGATGTTTCATTTAGGGACTTACTTTGATTTTGCTTACGTCAGAAATACCATTTCAAGTGAAGTATTATCATGCTCATTATTTGCTAAACAACTAGACAGTTATGAGGCCTGAAAAAGTATAAAAAGAGAAAACTAACAACCTTGAGAACAGTTTGAAAATTAACTACATAAATACAGAAATATCAAGTTTTCCACAATTAACAGGGAGTAAGTTTTCAATGAAACTGTTCATGAAGCAGCAAAAGTTCATCAAGTGGCCAGAAAGTGTCAAACAGAAAACAAGAATAACTCAAAGATGGGTACAATTGCAACATATCAAAATCTTCTATAGTCAAAAAGTATTTTTCCTTTAGTTAATTTTTTTTTAATTCCTACCTAATATTGAACCGGAAAAACTGCGACCCTTTCTCAGCCTCTGGACTCCTAGCCATCCTTTCTACTGGCCTTCTTTTCTTCTCCCTAGTCCAGATAAACTACACCATCCTCCAGACAGAGAGGCCAGACAGGGAAGTGGGCCAGACTAATTTATTATTATTATTATTTAAATAGTTTAAATTCTATACAATATAACCTTGAGCAGGTTACCAATGCTCCTGATTTAGTTTTTCATCTGCAAAATGGTTTCCCATAGTACCATCACAAATGAACAAACAAATGTAAAGCACTTAGAAGAGTGTCTATATTATATATTTGATAAATGTTGGTTCTTACTATGCCCATCCTATGGTAATTCCATCCCTACTGCCATCTCAGCTGATTTTCACTCCTCCAAACCAGGGATCTTGTCACATTCACCTCTGACTTCACAGTATCTGATAAAGTGCCTGGCATATCATAAGATTTCATTAAATATTAAAATAAGAATTGAATGAATAAGAGACTACTGAGGTACTTGGCACAGGTGAAAGATCTCAGAAGACATTGTTGAGTTGGGTTGATAATTGAATAAATTAGCATGTGATCAAATAAAGAAATGAATGAGTATTTAACTGAATAAAGTATGAAGTTCACCCAAGAAATGAATAAGTGGACAGCAATCACTTTTACTTCCTTCTCTGCCTTCCAAATGTCTCACACTGAGTCATGCAGTATCTGGTACATAACATATTCCATGCCCATCTTGGTAATCCCTAACCAAACGGAGCCACTTAGGCCTGGGATCAAATGTATTTCTTGGCTTCAGATAGATGAGGAGAGGGACGATGCCTCACAAAACCCACCTTGAAGAGGCATGTAGCTCCCTCATACACCCAGACTATTGAGATTAAGTAAATGCCAGTGCTGTTTCCTTGACAACCATTGCCTAGTGAGAAAGGTGAATGGTAGAAGAGTAAAAATTGGACAGGAACACTAAATCAAGCCAAATATT
The DNA here is from genome assembly GCF_000296735.1 of Chrysochloris asiatica. NCBI lineage: Eukaryota > Metazoa > Chordata > Mammalia > Afrosoricida > Chrysochloridae > Chrysochloris > Chrysochloris asiatica. The sequence continues at coordinate 39,060,510 of NW_006408519.1, read as the reverse complement.
TGATGTTCATTGCAAGTATCTCAATACAGATTCTTGGAATGGATGTTAAAAAAGAAAAGTCTCCCACCAATACCCCTTTGAGCCAAGAGAAGTTCCAAAGAATTGTTGGTATAAAGGGTGGGGAGGAGAATATTATGGATGCCAACAGGTGCATGCCCAGTGGTGGGGGTCAGACCACTGATTCCAGTTACCCAGCTCTCTGTTTCCCTACAGGGTGATGCCAACAGCCATCCAGTTTTCTATACTGATCATGCTGCATTCGGCCCTGATCCTCATCACCACGGCAGAGGATTACAAGTGTTTGCCTCTCATTCTTCGGAAAACTTGCTGTTGGATTAATGAGACCTATTTGGCCCGGAACGTCATTATCTTCGCATCCATCTTGATTAATTTCCTGGGTGCCATCCTAAATATTGTAAGCATTCCAAGTCTACCAAGTCTCTGATGCTTAGTGCACAGACAGAAATCAAGAGTTTATAGAATTTGAAGTGTCTTGCTTTGCCCTTCCTTGGAACCAGTCATCTGTGTTGCCTGGCCCAGTCCCAAGCTTAGGGACAGAGAACAAAGATGTGGCTACTGGGAGAATTGTGCATTTCACACTTGGCAAATCATCTTGTTCTCAGTGAAAGAGGTGGTTTACTCCAAAAGAGACTTCAAAGACCTCAAGTTCTTGGACTTTGAGTGGCCAATTACTTATTATCCTAAATATTAAAAGTTAGTATTTTAGTAATCTACCTGCTATGTGCCATGCACTAAAGAAGGAGCTTTGCCTACTTTTCATATTTAATCCTCACATAATCCCCGTGAGGTAAGTCTCATTATCCCCACTTTATGGCTGAGAAAACTGAGGCTCAGAGACATGAAATAACTTGCAAATAAGGTCTGTCTGACTTCATGACCCATGTTCAATTATATGCTAAGGGCTATCTCTGGAAGTGGGGACAGGAGGGAATGGAAATAAAATGACTTCCATTTGTTGGGCACCTGCTATGTTCTACAGGTAGGTATTACTGTGCCCATGCAATCGATGAGGCAATGATCATAGCAGGCAGATTGAGCATCTTGAGTATGACTTCCAAAGAGTTCTTTGTTGGCGTGACACATAGAACTGAACTCAGAGACATTCCAACTGCCACAATGTGTATCCGCTTTGAATTTGGTGATTCATGTTTGAATGGCTTTGGTCTTTGAATGGTACTTTGGTAGTGCTATAGACATATTCTGTGGATCTACCAATAGGCTGTATTGTCCATGACTTGGGGAGCTAGAATTTAGGGATGACTTATCTGCTTCCAGCTTTTGAACTTGGCACCTTGAAAGAAGTTAGTTGAGGTGTTGTCTTGTGGTTGAAACCATCAATGTGCCATTTGGGGCTGACAGATGCTCCCCAGGTGTTCAGACACCCACAATTGTTAACCCAGCCTTGGAGATTTAGACTGCCTTACATTGAATGAAGGATGCTCTGGACCAAAGAAAAGGGAAAATTACACTCTAGTGAGACTCATCACTGAATGGATATTTTATAGGGTATGGCAACTGACATGGAGGTATATAAGATCATTGATCAACAGCCTGAATCGCGAGTCTTGATGACCAACCATACATTTCTGGGGTGTAGGATTTAGCAATAAACCCCAGGTCAGGGTTACCTTTGGGGCCAACCATGCCACAGAGCTTTAGAAAGATCAGACGTTGGAGTCAAATAGACCTGCATTCAAATCTCAGCTCCACCACTGGCTAGCTCAGTGACTCTGGACAAGTTACTTTACTTCTCAGAGTTTCATCTTTTTTGTCTGTAAAATGGGGATTACGATAGTAGCTGCATCACAAGGTGCTTGTGAGGTTGGTTGTTTTTTTTTTTGTTTTGTTTTTTTGTTTTTTTTGTTTTTGTTTTCATGCAAAGTGTCTGGCACAGAGGAGGCAAATGGCTGAGACTAGCTGTTAGTTTCTGAGCACCACAGTCTTCAGCAGCAGTTTCTGATCTAAGAGATGCCCACTACTCCAATGCTAAGAATCTTTCTAGAAATGTGTCCTCTCAGATCCCTTGAATCCTGGACTCCCCTCACTGCTGAACTGAGACAGACTGTGTGTTTGCCCCAGACCTTATCTCCTGCCATCTGGCTCTATCTAAGCGAGGTGGCCCACAGAGCAGACTTAGTTTGGTGTCGTCACTGGCTTCCAAATGCTTTCTCCCAGCCAGCAATTCCTTTGAATTAGAAGAAGCTCTCAAAGCTGGTACTTACATTCTGAAGTAAGCGAGTGTCCCTATAGTGCGGGGTCTACCCAGACTCGTCCTGAAGCCCACCAGCTGATAGCATACGGATCCATGACCAACATCACACTGACTTTGTTGTTCCTGTGTTTTTTGTTTTCTGTTTTTTGTTGTTGTTGTTTTTTTTGTTTTTTTGTTTTAATCCGCAGCTGTGGTGTGATTTTGACAAGTCGATACCCTTGAAGAACCTGACTTTCAATTCCTCAGCTGTGTTTACAGATATCTGCTCCTATCCAGAGGTATTTATTTACAAGCTCCCCTTGGTGAGACTTGGGCATAGATATCCAAATACACAGGACTGGCTGAAGGCCTTAGGAAGAACTCAGGAAGCTTTCTCTCCTCCTTTTGCCTCTTCCTCCTTCCTTTATTCCTCCTCTTCAACCCCTTTTCTGCTTTTCTTCAACCTCCTAATATCTTCTTTTTCCTTCCTCTCTTCCCCATTTTCATGCTTTCTCTCCATCCATTTATTTTTTTTCCCTTTGTCTCTTCCTCATACATATCTCCACTACTCATTTCTCCAACTCATCTATAAACTCATATACTAGAATGTGCTGTGGTCACTGGTACTTGGCAGGACATGGTGTCATTGTTCAGACAGAGATGCCTACGTTAAAAAGGGAAGGAAAGAGACGAGATGGATGGAAGGATGGGAGGAACCCTAACTAAGCTTAAACCAAGTGGTCTGGAGAGTGTCCAGAGCTCCACAGTCAGGAGGCATCCAAGCAGGCAGGACAGGATGCCCATCATCATAACGTAAGTCTGACTCTCTTTGGGCCACAGAGTTATTGGCCTGACCCTTGTGGTAAGCCTAAGGAGTCAGAAAAAGGGCAACCCAAAACTCATACTGGAAGCTCTGGAGCAGGTGGAAGAACAATAGATAGACTCCATCAGACCTCAAGCAATGCTCAATCCCTGGATCCTGAGTAGGCTGCCAAACTCAGAGCACCCCCCCACACACAACATGTGAGTGAAGAAAAGGTTCTCTTTAGGCTCCTCTAAAATCATCTATGCCCCAAAACTGGTCTGAAATATTCTAAAAATGGGAGCAAGTCTCACCCTCTACCCTAGTTACAGAATGCCTACTTTATATGTATTGTTATTGTGGTAGTTGTGTGCCATCAAGTCATTTCCGACTCATAGCAACCCTGTGTAGGGTTTCTGAGGCTATGAAGTTTTACGGGAGCAGAAAGCCTCATCTTTCTCCCTCAGAGAGGCTGGTGGGCCCAAATCACAGACCTTGTGGTTCGCAGTCCAGTGCTTATCTTTCAGAGCCACTAGACTCCCTGATTTATGGGTTGTTGTTGTGGTTAAGTGCCTTCAAGTCAGTTCTGACCCATAGCCATCCTATATAGGGTTTCCAAGGAGTGGCTGGTAAGCTTGAACTGCCAATCTTGCAGTCCAAACCAACTTTGCAGTCCAGTGTATTAACCAACAGCACCAAGACAGTACTCCCCTCGGCTATTAATTCCATTTTATAGATAATGAAGCCAGGGCCCAAGAAATAACTTATTTATTTCTGCATTTCTGTCTTACTTACTTCCTTTCTTGTATCTTTCCTTCCTCCTTTTCTTTTAACTCTGTGATCAAGACTTGGTACAGTAATTTAAACCCTATAATCTTTATTCCTGGTGTCCTGGTGTGGTGCTGTAGGATAAGCACTGGACTATTAACCACAAGGTCAGTGGTTCAAACCTACCATCCTCCCCTCAGAAACCCTATTAGTTGAAATTGATACATGACACTTAACAACAACAAATCTATATTCCTGAACTGACACTTGCGAGTCGAGGCCCATCTTCAGAGCAGGAACTGGGCTACAGGGCTGGCTCCTGTTTGGAGTCTTCATGGGGCTGACGGTAGACCTGAACTTTTTTCCACCAAGTCAAGAGGGTAGCCTTGATTTACTGGACTTTGTTGGGTACCAGCTACCTTGAGAACTCCTAGGCTTGGAGGGTGTGTGGAATGGCACTGTCCCAAGAGGCAGTATATAAGCCAAGAGTCTGATCTTTAGAGTTTGTCAAAGCTGGATTTCATTCCCATCTGAGCTCCCAGTCTTTTTAGGGTTGGAATGTTGAATTAGTGACTAATCTCTCTGAGTCTCAGTTTTCTTATATGAAAAGTGAGAAAACGTAACTTCTTCAGCTGGTTATTGTGGAGTTAGGTAAGATGGGGTTCCCATGGTGCCTACCTTTGTAAGCTAGTGTATGTTGAGTTGTTAATATGGTGTCTGCCATGAGATAGAAATCTGTGACTCCACTTCAGTGTGAATCAACACTGTATCACCTTAGTCTCAAACCTGAACTTCTAATCTCAGGACCACGGCATTTGTGGATTCACCAAAGCTAACACGTTGTTGTTATTGTGTTAAGCACTGTCGAGTCAGTTTCAACTCATTGCAACCCTGTATGTGGTTCCGAGGTGCTATTGCTGAGTTTGAATCACTGACCTTGCAGTTAGCAATACAGTGCTTATCCTACAGAGCCATACCAGAACTCCATGTTGAAGAATGTTGTTGTTGTTAAGTGCCATCGAGTCGATTTCAACCCATAGCAGCCTTGTATAGGGTTTCCAAAGAGCAGCTGGTGAGCTTGAACCACTAACCTTGCAGTTCAAACAATTTTGCAGTCTGATGCATTAGCTCACAGTGCCACACTAGGACTATAGTGGTGGGCAAATGCTCTTGATCACATAGCTTCATTTCTGCTCCTCAGTTTTCTTATCTATAAAGTAAGGATAAAAGTCATCCCTTCATCCCTGGGTGGGTATAAAATTAACTTAATTTGTTAAAAGTGCTGAGAGCAACAATGTACACAAGTATGTGCTCAGTAAATGCCAGCCATTGTTATTACCCTTCATCATTTCTAGGGCAAAGGCTTTGAGCCAGCACTGCCAATATATTGTGGTTATTGGTAACTGCTGCCGAGTCAGTTCCTACACATAGTGACCCTAGTAGGGTTTCCAAGGCTGTAAATCTTTGCAGGAGCAGCAAGTCTCATCTTTCTCCTATGGAGCAGCTGGTGGGCTCGAACAGCTGATCTTGTGGTTCACAGCCCAGTGCTAATCCTACAGAGTATCCCCATAACCCTCTACTACAACCTCCTAATTGGACCCACCATTTGCCTTGCTGATATCTCGGGCTACACTCAGTCTTGCTAGGAATTTCTGAGCCAAACTAGAGACTATCAGACAATCTGACTATCTAAAAGGCTTAATCCTTTTTGTTCCCAAGCAAAACCACTTCATCTCTCTGAGTCTCCATTTCCTTACCTGCATACTTGACCATCCTACCTCCCTCCATAAGAATGAATGGCCAGTCCAAAATCTGTTACTAAGTGGAATGATTTAATACCTACATTAAGAAGCTGAGCTTCTACTGGAAGCTTTTCAGTTACCAAAAATGAGTGAAACAGTAGGAAATGGCTAGGAATAAAGCTATATTCCAGCTATCATTGGAAAGGCAGGCTAGTGAAGGGAAAAGACTTTCATGTAAATTTAAAGGATATATGCAAATCACATGCACAAACCCAGAGAGCCATTATCTCTTACCCCTGGATGTGGTCCTCAGGAGACTCAGTAGGCAGAGAACTGAGCATTTTTTAATGTAGTCCCTTTATTATCTGTTCCTACCTGTCTGAATAAACAGTGTCTATTATATTCACAAGAGCAGCTGGAGCTTACTCTAGTTTTAAAAGATTCACAGAGAGCCGATTTTCCAGAAAGGTATATTCTCTGTGTTTATATCTAAGCATCTTAGCACATTCTCTCCTTTGAGCTCCTCATTATTTAAGAGAGATGAAGCTGTCTGCTCCCATAAAGATTTACAGTCTCAGAAACCCCACAGAGCAGTTCTACTATGTCCTATAGGATCGCTATGAGTTGGAATCAACTCTACGGCAATGGATTTGTCTAAGTTCTACACAGCCTTCGAGCCCCCCTTTTTTACTGCTTGGTGATCCCAACTGCTTTTCTTCTTCGTACCTGCTCACTAAACCCCTATAGTATCATCCTTTCCATAAGTGATATAAGACATAGTTTCCATCTCTTTACACTTATAAAATGCTTAGACAGAGAAGATAATAGTTTACAGTTCATCAAAATTATGCAAAAGATTCAGCACAGGACATGGACCAGAGTCCCTGTTTAATAATACTCCTTAAATGAGAAAGAAGGTGATACTTACGGCCGATTAGCAGGGACACATTTGTCATCCACCTGAAGCAACAAAAAAAACAAAATACCATAGGTGGAATCTTGAACCCCATCCAGAATCTTCTGAGGTGGGAAATTTCTACTTGAAAGGACAAGCAGACCAGCATGGAGCAGCTAGAATAATAGAAGATACTTCTTAAAAGAAAGACTGACAGGAAAAATAAAAAACAATAACAGCAGTCAGACTGACAACTACAAGAACAAACAAGTTGCTCGCCCAGGAGACATCAAGGCAAGTGGTTGGGTCCCCTCAGGGCAAACCCCCTTCCAAGACTCAGACTCAAGGGGAATACACGAGCAAGCATATTGTCTGGCTGGTGACCACATTGGTCACTGAGAAGGGGAAGTGAGGGAGAAACAACAATGAAGCTGTGAGCTAAGTCCTACCACGTTCAATAGACTTTAAAAAAAAAAAAAAAAAACTACATGAAATGGTAAGTTTCAAGACACTGGACATCAAACAATGAAAGACAGCAATCACCGGAAAGACAAGATGCAAATGAAGTCAGCCTTCTGATTGCATAAGCTTGATGATCACTTTAAGGGAATTTTCATGCAGCAGTTCAGGAAGTGGGATCGCAGCCAGAACCCCATGGATTCCCTGATTTGTGAAGACAGAGCTGAGAGTCTGAGGAGACTAAGCTGAGGAGAGTTTGTAGCTCATGTTACCAAAGATAAGAGAATTTCACAGGGAGAGAAACCCAGAGATCTGCAGAGGCTTCAATGAATTTGTGTGCATTAAAAAACTAACCAGGGCTGGGGAAACAATCACCCAGTGAAAGATTGTTGTTGTCATTAAATGCCGTCAAGTTGCTTCCAACTCATAGCGATCCTGTATAGGATTTCCAAGGAGCTGGTAAGTTTGAACCACTGACCTTGTGGTTGAAACCAACCTTGAGGCTGAGTGTTTATGGTGCTTGGCAATTTCACAGGGCTGAAATTAGTATTTGTCCCTACCAACCAGACAGAATCAGATCATAATTTATGTAGAATTGAGTAAAGTAATCACAAGATTCTTATTTTAGTAGATTCTTGTTTTTGTAGATGACCACAAGGTCAGCAGTGCAAACCTACACGTTGCTCTTAGAAACCCTTTACAAGGTTGCATGAGTCAGAACTGACTTGACAGAAAACAGCAACTTATGCTGTTCTAATGCTTCCTAGCAATCTTAAAGGCAAAATCCAAAAGGTGAAACTGTTTCCAAGTATTTGCAAATTAGCAGAAAAAAATATCAAAAAAATATTTATAGGGATATAAACATCACCAGGCTCAGCATGGTGAAAGCACATTCATTGTCTGGTATCCATTCAAAGATTACCAGGCAAATAAAGAGGAAAATATGACTTATAATGAGGAAGACATAAAACAATGTCAGTCAACCCAGAACTGATGTATGTGTTATAGCTAGCAAACAAGGATAGTAAACAGTTAATATGGTTGTATTCTAAATGTTCAAAAACTTTAGAGACATAGAAAATCCACAGAAGATTTCAATTGAATATCTAGAGATGAAAATTCTGATATAGAAGATGAAAACTACATTGGGTGGGGTTAACAACATATTAGGAATATTAGAAGGAAAAAGTATGACATTGAGGATATAACAATTGATATTGTCCAAAATGAAATACAAAAATAAAAAAGAATTAGAATGTAAATGAAATCAGTGAGCTGTGGGACAACTTTAAGCAGCAAAATGTGTGTGTAATTGGAACACTAAATAAAGAGGAGAGTGGGGAGAAATAATAGCCAAACCTTTCCCCAATTTTATGAAAACAATAAATCTACAGATCCAACAACCTCAAGAACCCAAAGCACAAGAAACATGGAACACACACACACCCTAAAATGAAAAACAACAACAACAACAAAAGAACAAATTGATAAACTGAATATCATCAATTTAAAATGTCTGTTCTTCAAAAGACTTGCTGGGAGAATAAAAAGACAAGCAAGACTTGGAGAAAACTACATGCAACGTATGTATCTGATAAAGTACTTGGATCCAGAATATGCATAGCTCTCAAAACGAAATAATATAACAGCAAACTCAACTCTTGCCTTCATTTTTCATTTTTTTTGGTTAACTCCTAAAGTAGGAATCCAAACACTGAGTGATTTAAAAGGAAATTTTACTCGCAGAGTTCCTGGTGGTCCAGTTAACCAAAGTGTTCATGGTCCAAGTCCACCCAAAGGCACCTGGAAACAAAGTCCTGATAATCTGCCTTCAAGAACTCAGTCGCTGAAAGCCCTATGGAGCACTCGTTGTGAAGTGCTGTCAAATCAATTCTGACTCAGACTGACCCTGTATAGGGTTTCCAAGTAGCAACTGGTAGGTTTGAACTGCCAATGTTGTGGTTCACAGTCCAGTGCTGATCCTACTTTAGAGACATAGTAAATATATAAAAGGTCCAAATTGAGTCTACTCTGACACGGAGAGATATGGTAACTGATCATTGGTTAGTCACTGTAATGTTAAAGTTTCAGGGAGTGTACATGGTAACATTCAAATTTCCCCAAACTTCTACATTAACAGACCCTCCAAATAATTTAAACAGTAGAGTCAATGTCAGATAGCTTCACTATAGTTTAAAAGTTTTTCTAATCAACCAGAAAGCTGCAAAATATGCTCATTTTGCAGCTACACCGGACTACTTTTGGCTTATGGCTAACTACATAGGAGAAACTTTCCCTTCCATCCAACAGTAATCAGTATTTGGAATTGTCTTTACTCACAAAGAGCCAAAAGCCATACTAGCACAATGTGATACAGAAAGAAAACAGAGTCTACGTCCCTGAAGCAGGGAGGATCTATATGGCCCACGTATGCAGGAAATGCACATATGTCAGATGGTTGTGGTAGAGGCTGTTTGTTGGGAAGTAGCAGAAATTGAAACTAAAGACATGAACAGAGCTCTTGACCTTGTCAAGACATTGGATGTTATCCTGAAAACAATGGAGAACCATTGGAATGGTTTTGATCACTCCTAAATGAATGTCTAGTTAGCATCAACTATGGTAGTGAGTCAGGCTGCTAATCTCAAGGTCAGCAGTTTGAAACCACCAGTTACTTTTTGAAAGAAAGATGAAGCTTTCATTCAGTTCCTATAAAAATGTACAGCCTTGGAAACCCTATACAGGGTCACTGTAACAGGGTGAGTTGGAACTGATTCCACAGCACACCACCACCACCACCACAAGTGGTAGCTATCAGACCAGATACTGAGAATACCGCCGAAACATGGGCAGGACTCTTGCCTGCTGAAGGTCATAGTGTTGCAAAAGACAATGACATTAAGCAAGTAAGGAGTTCACATTCTATTCCAAGTCATGGGAAGCCATGGGAGTATTTATACAGGGCTGTGACATGATTGGATTTGCATTGCAAGACCATCTCTGGAGCTGCTGAGGAGCATAGTTTGATGGGGAACCAGAGTTTGAAGCAAGAATCCAGAAAGGAGTTGTAGTCAGTGATGATGGCTTTCTCTGGGTTGATGACTGTAAAGAAATGGACAAAAGAACAATTTGAATTAGGCTTGGGATGTCACATCGGTAGCCTTGATAACAGAGTGTCTATGGGGAGGAAGGAAAGAAAGAAGTCTCTAACTTGCCCCACGGGGCAGATGGTAATATCATTTCTTGAAACAGGAAAGAGTAGTTTGAAGGAAAAGGATCAAGAGTTCAGAGAAGGGCAAACCTAATTAAAGGAATGAGATGATCAGATTGGAACTGTGGGAAGATTGCTGTTGTCCTAGGAATCAGGAGATCTGGTACGATAATCAAAACAGTTGTTGTTATTGTTGTTATGTGCCGTGGAGTCAGTTCCGACTCATAGTGACCCTGTACAAGGTTTCCAAGGCTGTAAATCTTTATGGGAGCAGAAAGCCTCATGTTTCTCCCGCGGAACAGCTGGTAGTTTCAAACTGCTGACCTTGTGGTTCACAGCCCGATTCATAATCACTACGCTACCAGAGCTCCTTTAGCACCTGTGTAAACTAAGGATGTCCACGAACCTATAAAGGTCTCAATTTCCTCCTCCTTAAAATGGAGAAGGAGACCAGGTGGCGCAGTGGTGGAAGCCCTTGGCAACAGTTTGAACCCACAGTCGTTCCATGGAAGAAAGATGGGTTTTCCTAAAAATAAAAGCCTTAGAAACCCTATGGGACCATTCTACTCTGTCCAATAGGGTCGCTACAAGTTGGAATTGATGCAGTGGGTTTGGTTTGGATTGGGTAAAATGGGGAGCTTTGGAGGAAGATTTTCTTGTAAATAGGTCCCAAACCACATTATATATTTTCAAGCAAAGGGTCATGGTGCAGGGCTATGAGTTGGTAAGAACAATACTGATTCAGTCAACAGACAATCCTATAATGTGTTCCACCAATTAATAGCTCTCTATTCTCTAGAAATCTAATGAACCTTTTAAATTCTCACCTGATTCAGTTAAAATAGAGATTCTTAATGGAATCAGGAATTTTAAAGACAGTGATGAATGCATACCCATTTCACTTTTGGGCTTTAATGCCTGGTGCTGTGTGACCTTGGACATGTCACTGAACCTCTCTGAGGTTAAGTTAAATAGGCTTTATTGGATACTTGTAAGGCAAGAAGGGACCCTCAGAGCCTTTTCATTGCCCCCTAGTGTGACAGGCAGTTGTTTGGGATTGTGTAGAGGTGGGAACTCTTCACCCTTGCTCCTCTATCTTTCAGTTATTTAAAGTCACACAGCCTTGCCTACAAAACAATAGATATTACTGTGGCTGCAGGCAGTCTATAATAAATACAACTATGTAGGGAGTTCTCTGGGAAAATGAGGTGGTAGGACCTAGTGACTCTATTAGACATCCGATGGGGACTCCTGGAGAAAGGGGAGTTCTTGGACCCATAAGAAGTTGGGATGGTCCAGTCTAAGGCAGCCCACTGACAAGCATCGCAAACATGTAGGATCATTTTCTAGACATTCCTTCGTGTCTTACGTCACACTCACTAAGTCTCAGGTGTCATTGGATTGGGAGTCATTGTAGTAATATAAAATGAGATAACTCGGAGGCAGCAGCAATGACAACAGCATGCTAACACAATTGGTTGAGGCAACAGAAAACAAGCTATCAACCATTATGCATAGATGACTAGAGTCCTGGTGTGATGCTGTCAGCTAATGCATCAGACTGCAAAGTCATTGGAACTGTAAAGTCAGTGGTTCAAACTCATCAGCTGCTCCTTGGAAACCTTATACAGAGTCACTATGGGTCGGAAACAACTCGACAGCACTTAACAACAACAACAACCTTCCTGAGGTTGGGTAGAGAAGGGAAGGGAGCAACACACTTCAGTTTTTCTGCCTGTTTATGTTACTAATGAGGAACCCTGGTGGTGCAGTGGGGTAAACATTGGACTGTGAGTTCTCTGATTCAAATCCACCAGTTACTCCTCAGGAGAACGATGAGGCTTTATGATCTTGGAAACCCAATATAGAGTCACTATGAGTCTGAATCAACCGGCTAGCAGTGGGTTTTCATTTTAGTTTCATAAGTTGTTAGTGAAAAAGAGGAAGACCCTCAGTCACATGGATTGACACAGTGACTGCAACAATGGACTGAAACACAGCAACAAGTATGAGAATGGTACAGGACCAAACAGTGCTTCGTTCTGTTGTGCATAAGGTCACTGTGACTTGGAACCAAGTTAATGATGCTTAACAACAATGTCACTAGTCCTTCTTATGTGATTCTCTAATACCATATACTCCAAGGAATTCTTTCTCCTGGCACCTACCTTTGCAGTCATGCTACTCTATGTTCCCAGAATGCTCTTCTTTCTCCATTTTCTGTCTTGTGAAATCCATTCTCTAAAGTCGAGTTGAAGCTCTCCTCTTCTGTAAAGCCTTCTCCATATTCCCCTCCTCCTCGCAGGATGGGTTCCTGCCTCCATACTCCAGGAGCATCGGATGACTTGCTATCAGAGCATAGACCACCTTGTATTACCGTTGGCTTTGCTTCATCTTTTAGGCCACGCCTCCTTTAGACCTGTGCTGTCTCTTATTTACCTTGAGTTCTAGTGATAGCACCAGACCTTGATTGCATGTTTATTCCTTTTTTAAAACTTAACTGTGTGCTCCCAAAAGTTTTTGTTCAAAGGGCACAATCATTTCAATGGCTCTTGATTTGGTGCATGATTCACAATTTGCATGGACAAAGCCATGCACTACCCTTTATTGTGATGCACGCCATAATCAAACAGCACCCTGGGGATCAAATCCCCTTTCCTTTCACCATTAGCCCAACTGAATGAAGCTCTTGGAAGTTTCTCTAGATGGAGAAAATAAACTCCAGAGGATGACCTTATCTCCTGCTCATCTTACTCTCAGCTTCCAACACAGACATCAGGATGAGTTGCCTAAAGTATCATGCCCAAGAAAAGATCCTAAAAGAAGTGGGAAAAAGCTTAGGCAAGGACATAATTGGATATATTAGAAAAGAAGAGGCAAAAATAAAGAACTTGCTGGACACTGGACTCCTTGAGAGGGCAAGGACAATGCCCTCATTTTTGTTTGTTTGTTTATGCATCCACCCTGAGCTCCACAAAGACACTGGATCTTTGTCTTCAGTGGGAACTCTGAGTCAGGGCTCCATCAAATTTGAAGAAAAGATGTAAATAAACATTCCTTCCATTGCTGCTCAAGGAGTCTTGGGAATTCTTACCCATCTTCCCAACCCATACAAAAATGGTCTCTCCATGTAATAGTAGCCAGAGGTTAACCAGTTGTTACAGAGAGTCATGAATAATAATGCCAAAAGGTATTTAGAAATTATTGAGCCTAGTACAGTATGCCCCAAATTTATTGTTTTTTTTTCCATATCTAAGTATCATCTATAATAGTATTGATTTTTCTTTTAATCAACTCACCCTTTTGGCTTAAGTACACACTTTGGATTCTTCCTAAGAAATTATAGCTGTGAAATCTTAGGCAAGGATATTAGATCTAATGCATTTAAATAGCTATTTAACATATTTGTTAATTCCTTACCTAAAATCCACCCATCTTAGTGTGAGAACACTTAAGAAACTTAGTCTAATCAAACCAGTTAATTAATAAGAAAAGTCAGGCATGAAAAAGTGAATTGCCTAAGATTCCCTGGAGTTGGAATAATTACACAGACCTTCTGACTCTGGACTCAGTGTTCTTCCAGTCATATGTTCATGCCTCCATTCTAGAAGAAACAGTCCTGAGTAGGTACTGAGGTTGCAGAGATGAGGAAGAATACAGAATCGAGTAACCACATAAAATACTCTTCATTAACAGTTGAAACATACTTACTAATAAATCTCTATGTACTACCAAAGAGTATTCAGGAGCAATGATGAGGGGACTCCAATCATCCTTGTCTCAGCCAGGCTGCCTTTACCCACAAAGTCACACTTACCAGGACTGGTTGCATCCAGATGTACTAGGTGCCACTTTATAGCTGTGAGATCTTGAACAATTTATTTAAACTTGATGAGCCTCAGTTTCTTCACCTATAAAATGGGGAGTTGACCATTCCTATCTTGACTAGTTATTTTGAAAATTACAAAAGAAAATGTATGTAAAAATCAAAGTACTATTTGATTTTTAACAAGGTGAGCCCTTGTTAATGTGGGTTTTACTCTTTTTTCCCTTGCTGGCTGGTCATATTCTGAGCCCACCAGAATATTATATTGTGATACTTCGCTAAAGGAATTAGGTTGAGGAACCTCTCAAAGATGGCAGAAATTTGGCATGGCTACTCCAATATGGTGGCTATTCCAATAATCTCACTCTTGGGTGTTCCAAATTTACAATCTGAACAGTTCTTAGGGAGGTTTAGAGGAATGAGACAGTATCCAGAAGCACCTAGAGATCTCCAGAAAGTTTTTAAGAGGAGAGGACACCTTAGCTGACATTTGTCAGAGAAGTAAGGACAAGAGTTGAACAAGAGGGCATGGAGCTGCAGAGCACTGAGGCATGGGAGAGGAAGGATATATTTAGGAAACAGCAAATAGTTAGTGAGATAGGAACATATTTGGGGGTTTGGAGAGTGAAAGGAACCCCGACATACAATGACGGGCCCTTGTAATTTTTGCTAAGAGAGAACATAATCTGAGGGACTGGAGAGCAGAGAAGTTTAGGAGTGACATGATCAGATGTGTGTTGTAAAATACTAGGTAGAAGTCACAGTGGGGAGTGTGAGATAGAGGTAGGCAGAGGTGTTCTGGAGCTGTACAATGCAAGCCCTGGAATAAGAGAACATAGAGCGCATACAGCTACAGAAAGAGGGTGGAAGGAGAAAGCTGGGTGGATTTGAGGAAACAGACTCTGCAGACTCCGTGATGGCTTCCTGTGGAGTTTAGGCAAAAGAAAGGGAGCAAAGATGAGACCAAGGTCTCTGGTTTGGGGGATGATGCAAATGGTGACCCCATTCACAGTAAGAGGAGCGGAAGTTTGGGGTTGGGAAATGTAAAGTTCAGCTTGGGATCTGTTGAATTTAAAGAGGCCTTGAGAGCTCCACCTGGAGACAGCTAAATAAGGAGACCTACCCAGATCCATGACTAGGGGAGTGAGGCTTAACAGGATTGATATGAGTAACGACCTGCATGCTCTGATTCCAGTATTTCGTCTTCACGGGTGTGTTGGCCATGGTGACCTGTGCAGTTTTCCTGCGACTTAACTCCGTCCTGAAGCTGGCTGTACTGCTGATTATGATTGCCATCTATGCCCTGCTGACTGAGACCATCTATGCAGGCCTCTTTCTGCGCTATGACGACCTGAACCACAGTGGAGAGTAAGTGCCACCATACTGTTTTCCATCATTGCCGGGTCAGTGGAACAAAGAGCCCAGTGGGGATATCACCAACACAGAGTTATTGGAACTT
This sequence comes from Chrysochloris asiatica, assembly GCF_000296735.1. Classification (NCBI taxonomy): domain Eukaryota; kingdom Metazoa; phylum Chordata; class Mammalia; order Afrosoricida; family Chrysochloridae; genus Chrysochloris; species Chrysochloris asiatica. The sequence goes on along the minus strand of NW_006408519.1, from coordinate 39,045,136 downwards.
GAGAACTGGTTGGATATTGACTTAATGTTTCTCAACTCATACAATCTCTAGCTTACATGTCTAAGCAAAATATCTGCTTCTCAGCTTTTCATATATGTGAATTACAACTACTCCTCACTTATTGACAATCTTGTTGTATGACATTTATGATGACTTTGAAAAACATTCTCAAGCACCTTCTGCAATGACCCAGACCCCATGAAGAGCTGCAGTCAGGTTTGGGGCACCCTCCTTGGACCACCATGAGTGATATACCAGGGGCCCCAGCAGCAGTTATGCCACACATGACACGGTAGCACTCCAGCAATAGGATACCTTCTCCCACTAGTCCACAACATCTCAGTCCAACCACAGAGCATGTAGAGTGACAGCAGGAAAACAGGAGGTTGTGGGCAGGTAGAGGGAGGCTAGAAAATTGTCTGAAGGTACTAGAGAGGTGATGAATGGGAGAGGGGAAGGAATCATGCAAGGCTTTGAGACTATGGCAGACAAAAGATGAGAGACATCCCTGCCCACAGTAGAGAGACAGAGAAAGGAAGGATGCTTGGGGTCACTTTTCAGGGTGGTAGGGAAGGGGGGCCCACCAAACCACTAGGCACAGCCCCTTGTTGTTGTTGTTGTTGTTGTCAGATGTCATCAAGTCATTACTGACTCATAGTGAGCCTATGCACAACAGAGCAAAAATGCTGCCCAGTCCTGGGCCAACCTCACAATTGTTGCCACACTTGAGTCCATTCTTGCTGCCACTGGGCCAATCCATCTCACTGGGGGTCTTCCTCTTTTTCTCTGACCTTCCACTTTACCTAACATAATATCCTTCTCCAGTAGTTGGTTCCTCCTGACAATATGTACAAAGTATGAGAGATGAATTCTGGCCATCCTGGCTTTCAAGGAGCACTCTGGCTGTACTTCTTCCAACAAAAATCTATTTGTTCTTTTGGCAGCCCATGGTACTTTCAATATTCTCTTCCAATACCTTAACTCAATTCTTCTATGGTCTTCCTTATTCACTGTCCAACTTTTGCATACATATGAGGCTATTGAAAATACCATGGCTTGGGTCAGGTACACCTAAATCTCATATAATGTCAATTTTGCATAATGACCTAGTCTTTGGAGCCTAACCATGTCAGTAAGTGAGGAATGGGTATACAAGTTAATTACCTTATTTTCCACATATAATACATGCACGTAATAATATCCATGTGCATATATAGCATGGATAGGACATATGGATAGGACACTAATATGTAAAGGGATTGTGATAGGTGTTGTGGTGGCAATGTTAACCAACAACTAGTTGCATTCAGCATTTTTAAAAAGATAAAATATTTCAGCTATTGTTGAAGTTCCCTGTATAACCTTCCAATGTCCAATTACCCAGAAAGAAAGGTAAGCACAGGTTGAATTCTTAATGAAAGAACAGAGGTAGCACTTGATCTTTCTGTGAATCTAACAATAAGTTAGGCCTTTACTATTCTTCATGTGACATTTTCTACATGGCTCTGGGAAGACAGAGAGGGAAGAAGCACAGGGAATCAGGGGCCAATTACCCAATAAGCAAGGTAAACCTGGACTTATTTGTGCTTATTTACATAGATTTCACCACATCAAACCCTGTGAAATTTAGTCACTACAAATTAGATTCACAGAAAGATCAAGTACTGCCTCTGCCCTTTCATTCAGAATCCAGCTGCCCGCAGCCCATCCTACATGTCTACACACACAATAGATAAAGCTCTGAACTTGTGCCAAAGATGTGAGTTTGCATCCTGTCTCCCACACAAATTAGTTGTATGGCCTTGGGCAAGTGATTTCTTCTCTCTGTGGTTCAGTTACCCTACCTATAAAATGAAAGGCTGATAAAGAATACTCCATACTGTATGGTATACGTGATCCATTAAAACTCACGTAGCTGTTTATTTTATCCTTTCAAAAAGGCAGAGATATAAGTATAACTTCTTGTTGTTGTTAGGTGCCATCCAGTTGGTACCAACTCATAGCGACCCTATGCACAACAGAATGAAACCCTGCCTGGTCCTGCAGCCTCTGCACTATTGTTGTTATGGAATCAAGCATAACAACATATGCCATTCCATCTTGGTGGAGATAACAATGCCTCTATGCCATTCCATCTTGGTGGGGAGCTTCCTAGTTTTCACTTACCCTCCACTTTACCAAACATGATGTCCTTCTCCAGTCCCTGGTCCCTCCTGATAACATGTACGAAGTATGAGAGACAAAGTCTAGCTATCATGGCTTCTCAGGAAGATTCTGGTTGTACTTCTTCCAACACAGATTTGTTTGTTCTTCTGGCAATCCATGGCACCTTCAATATTCTTCTTCAAGCAATAAGTCAGTGTCCTGGTGTGGCACCCTAGGATAAGCACTTGATCTTAAGGTCAGTTTGAACCACAAGATTGGCAGTTTAAACTCACCAGTCACTCCTCAGAAAGAGTCAGAAGTTACTCAACAGCACTTACCACCACTAACAAGCTATTACTCAAATGCATCAATTCTTCTATTGTCTTCCTTATTCATTGTCCAACTTTCACATGCATATGATGCCACTGACGTAGTATGGCTTGGGTCAGATGCACCTTAGCCCTTACACTGATATTTCTGCTCTAGAACACTTTTAAAAGGTCTTGTGCAACAGATTTGCCTAATGCAATACATCGTTTGATGTCTTGACTGCTGCTTCCATGAATGTTGATGGATCAAAGCAAAATGAAATCTTGACAACTTCAATCTTTTCTCCATTTATCACGATGTTATTTATTGCTCCAGTTTTGATGATTTTTGTTTTCATTACGTTAAGATGCAATCCAAACTGTAAGCTATGGTCTTTGATCTTCATCAGTAAGTGTGTTAAGTCCTCTTCCCTTTCGGGGAGCAAGATTACATCATCTGCATATCACAGGTTGTTAATAAGTCTTCCTTTAAGTCCTCTTCCCTTTCGGGGAGCAAGATTACATCATCTGCATATCACAGGTTGTTAATAAGTCTTCCTCCAATCCTGATATCACATTCCTCTTCCTATAATCCACCTTCTAGAACTATTTGCTCAGCAATAAAGATTGAATAAATATGGTGAAAAGATACAACCCTGGCAAACACCTTTCTTGATATTAAACTATTCAGTATCCCCTTGTTTTATTTGAACGACTGCCTCTTAATCTATGTACAGATTCCTCATGAGCACAACTAAGTGTTCTGGAATACTCATTCTTCACTTGTTATTCATAACTTGTCATTATCCACATAGTCAAAGTACAAGTAAGCATCTTTCTGGTATTCTCTGCTTCCAGCCAAGATCCATCTGATGTCAGCAATGATAGTCCTAGTCCCACATCCTTTTCTGAATCCAGCTTGAATTTCTGGCAGTTCCCTGTTGGTATACAGTTGTAGCCATTTCTCAGTTATTTTAAGAAAAAAATTCCTTGTATGTGATATTAATGGTATTCTTCGATGATTTCCACATTCATTTGGGTCATCTGTCTTTGGAATGGGCACAAGTATGGATCTCTTCCAATCAGTTGGCCAGAGAACTGTCTTCCAAATTTCTTGGCATAGATGAGTGAGTACCTTCAGTGCTTCATCAAGTTGTTGAAAGATTTTAATTTGTATTCCATCAATTTCTGGAGCCTTGTTTTCCCCCAATTCCTTCAGTACAGCTTGGACTTTGTCTTTCAGTATTATCAGTTCTTGATCATATTTTGCCCATAGACTCCTTAGATACTGAAAGTTGAGGCTTTATTTTCTTCTTCAGTTCATTCATCTTGGGAAATGCTAAGCATATTCTTCCCTTTTAGTTTTCTAACTCCAAGTCTTGGCATATTTCATTATAGTATTTGACTTTATCTTCTCAAGCTGACCTATGAAATTTCCTACTCAGCTCTTTTACTTCTTTATTTTTTACATTCACTCTAGCATCTCTAGATTAAAGTTTCGAAGAGAGTTAAGTTTCAAAGTCTCTTGAGGCATCCATTTTGGTCTTTTCTTGTTTTTCTAGTTTTTTCATGACCTTTTGCTTTCTTCTTCATGATGTTCTTGATGTCATCCCACAGACCTTCTGGTCTTTGGTCATTAGTATCTTATGTATCAAATCTATTCTTGAGATAGTCTCTAAAGTCAGATGGGATATGCTCAAGGTCATATTTTGGCTTTCATAGACTTGTTTTAATATTCTTCAGCTTCAACCTAAACTTGTATACGAGCAATTAATGATCTGTTACACAGTCAGCCCATGGTCTTGTTTTGGTTGATAATATTGAACTTCCTACAGATGTAGTCAGTTTGATTTCTGTGTATGGCATCTGGTATAGCCACATTTTATGTTGTTTAAACAGGTATTTGCAACGAATAAGTCATAGGTCTTGCAACATTCTATCATGAGAGCTCCAACATCATTTTTATCACCAAGGCCATATTTTCCAGCTTCTGAGCCTTCCTCTTTGTTTCCAGCTTTGACATTCCAGTCACCAGTAATTATCAATACATCTTGATTAAATGTTTAAATAATTTCAGAGACTAAAGAAGTTGGTAGAATTCTTCAATTTCAGCATCATTGACTTTAGTGGTTGCTTTATAATTTTGAGTAATAGTGGTATTTAACTTGTCTTCCTTGTTGGCATATGGATATTATCCTATCACAGAGAGCATTGTACTTCAAGATAGATCTTGAAATGTTCTTTTAGATACTAAATGTGACACCATTTCTCTTCAGTTTGTCATTCTCAGCATAGTAAACCATATGTAAACCATAGTAAAACAATTCAAAATGTCCAATACCAACCCATTTCAACTCACTAATGCCTTGGAGATCATTCTTTATGCATTCCATTTCATTTTTGACAACTTCCAATTTTCCTAGATTCATAGTTTGTACATTATATGTTCTGATTATTAATGGCTGTTTACAGCTGTTTCTCCTCGTTTTGAGTTGTGCTCCATCAGCAAATGAAGGTCCTGTGGGCTTTGCTCCCTTTGTGTCATCACTGTTGATTCTACTTTAGGAGGCAGCTTCTAAAGTAAAAGTAGCTTTTGAGTGCCTTCCAACCTGAGGGACTCATCTTCCAGCACTCTGACAATATTTTGATGCACTTCATCTTCCCACACTAGATTTGGCAATCTTCAGCTTATATTCATTTGATTTTCAGTGGCTAAACACTCAGAAGTATTCCACCTCCCCTTCTTCCTAGTTTGTCCTAGTCTTGAAGCTCCACTGAAATCTGTCCACCATGGGCGTCCCTGCTGGAATTTAAAATGCTGGTGGCTTGGCTTCCAGTATCATAGCAACATGCAGACCACCACAGCTCTTAGTTAATATTGCTACTGCAACACCTGACCACCACCCTCAAACTGTTCAACCCCTTCACATGTTAGCATCCTATGCTATCTTTTTGCATATATATATTATTTATGTGGGTGTATACATGCAGAAATAAATGAATAAGGAAGACCATAGAAGAATTGATGCATTTGAGTTACGGTGTTGGAGGAGAATATTAAAAGTACCATGGACTGCCAAAAGAACAAACCGATCTGTGTTGGAAGAAGTACAGCCAGAGTGCTCATTGGAAGCCAGGATGGCCAGACTTCATCTTTCATACTTCAGACATATTGTTAGGAGGGACCAGTCACTGGAGAAGTTTATCATGTTTGGTAAAGTGGAGGGTCAGAGAAAAAGAGGAAAACCCCCAACAAGATGAAATGGTACAGTGGCAGAATCAATAGGCTCAACTGTAGCAATGATTGTGAGGTTGGCCCAGAACCAGGCAGTGTTTCATTCTGTTGTGCATAGGGTCGCTATGAGTCGGTACTGACTGAATGGCACCTAACACCACCAACAACATATGCAGAAAATAAGGTAATTAACTTGTACACCCACTCCTTTCTTATTTAAGTGATTGGAACTATTTTCACAATTTATCACTAAACACAAAAGTAAGTTACATAGTAGTGGGAACCAGAAAATCTTTCTAAACATGTTGGTATACCTTTGCATGGGAGAAAAAGGCATGGAATTTGGCATTTATTTGACTCCAAAATATTCACCGTTGTATTTTTCTGACTACTAAGCTGGAAGGTGATCCTCATTTTCTTTTTTTGTGAACTTCTTTTGCTATTTTCTAAATTTTCTACAATTATCATAAAAGTTTCTGTAGTGAATAACATTATAATTAAATGTTAAATTTTATGAAATTCCGGATAAGATGATCATGCTCTGAGGATCGTGGTAGCCATGAGAACTTTATTGTTCTCTGTGTTTTAACTTAACTATGTACTTTCTATTAGCAGACAGTCTAGGTCATAGACAGTTGGTAGCATTATTTCAGTGATTTGACTAATACAAATAAATCCATTCAAGCTGTCTTTATTTTTAAGTTCCTGCCACCCAATATCAAACAAAGCACTGTCCCTGCTTGGTGCAAATGGTTAATTCACTTGGCTGCTAACAAACAGGTTGGAGGTTTGAGTTCACCTAGAGGCATGTCAGAAGAGAGGTCAGGTGATCTACTTCCAAAAATCAACCATTTATAGGTTTGCCAGATGATATCTGTACATGGGTATTTACCTTTGCTGCAAATATAGCCATGAATGTGGTGAAGCGTACAGGGGGCAAAGTTATGAAAACTTCTTAGACATAACCAGCCATTTTGAGGTATTGCGTCATTGGGCCTAAAGGTTCAGGACCATAGTCTCAGTGGATAACATGGCAATTGACATTATATAGTCCACAAAGACAATGATCTGCATCATACTTTGTCCAGTAGTGACTAAAATCTTAGAAGCTCTTGAACAGCCATCTTGGGTACAACTATCGGTCTCTTCCTTATGGAGAAACGAAGAGTGACAAAATTTGAAGACACATGGATACAATCAGTCCATTGGACTAATGGACCACGTGAACATCAGTCATTATGACACTGAAACCAGAATTGGATGGTGTCTGACTACCAATACCAAGTGCTCTGATAGTCACATTAGATGGTCCTGGATTCAGTTGGAGAAAGTATGGAACAAAACTCAAAATCATAAAAAGTTCCAGGCTTCCTGGTTATACAGAGACTTATGGAACCCCAATATTATAGCCATTGGTTACCCTCCAAGTCTAGAACTAAACTTATTCCCACAGTTCAATTTTCAGCCAATCAATAGGTAAATCAATAAGAGAAACACCACCACCAGTGAGGAACACACACCAAAAAATGGTCAACCATTTGACATCAAAAGGGAAGCATTTACTTAAGGATTAAATCCAGAAGGGCTGGGAAGGAAGGAGGTATGGAACAAGAAACCAGAAGGAAGTGGGTTAAGTAATGTTACATCAAGGGGGTTGCAATCTGTGAGCAAAAAGTGTGGTGGTTTGTTGAATACAAAACTGATGATCTGCTCTGTAAACCTTCACCCAATTCACAATAAAAAGTTTTAAAGTCAGCCAATTAAAATCCGAGAAAGCACAGTGCAACTCATGGGGTTGCCATGAGTTGGAATCAGTTCAACAGCAACTGAATTATAATATTGCACAGATTTTAGCTACTTGGCTCTCTCCAAAAGTACTTCAAAACTTATAAAAGCTATAGAAAAAAAAGAACCCTGCTAAATTCAGGTCATAATTCTTTGTGGCTATTCCTCAGTCTGGCTGGTTTACAATGCATATTCTCCAGGCTCTCCTCAGACCATTTTTCCATCTAAAATCCATCCTAAAAAGTCAAAGACTGTTCATAAATTTCTCTCGCTTTTTCCTGAGTTTGCTCTAGTCATCTATCTATTTCTTTTTGGACAATCAACTCCGTTTAAATGATTCAAGGTGCACATCTTTTTTCTCTTGAATATGTGTTTCAAATGATGAATTGTTGGTTCTCTGTTTCATAAAGAAAGGGATATCATAAATGCCAGGCAGAGTAAGAATGCACACCACATTCACAAGCAGAAAAATGTAGGATTGTCCCATTCAAACTAAACTGTGTGAGCGAGTGGGTCGTGGTTTTAAAAGCATCACGCCAAGCCTTATGTCAAAACAACAGGCCAATTCCTTGGCCACGCACTTTTTTAAAAGAAAAGTTTACAGTTAACTCTCAAAATAGCTCTTTAGAGTGGGTTTGTTGGCCTTACTTTACATATGAGGAAACTGAAGCTGAGCGAGATTGTCTCTCCAACATGGACTCATTGCCAGGAACTGCTAGAGCCAGTTTTCAACAATCAGACTTCTTGGTCCTAAAGTCGGTGTGTCCACTCATACAATGACCAAATATTTCTAAATTGGAAAGGCCAGGTTCTAGTTCAGTATCTACTACTCACTAGACATAACCTTGAGAATGTGACCTTTCAGCACCTCCTTTTTCTCATGTGTAAAAGAGAGACATTAATATATCGACATGTGAAAATGGGGGTAAACATCAGAACTGATGTAAGAATTTAAGGAGTTAATATTTGTGAAAATACTTTGAATAGGGACTGCCATTTACCAAGCATGACATATGTCTCATAAATAGACTAACATCTAAAAAAAAAAAAAAAAAAGTGGTGATTTTGTCTTCATGTGTATTTTGGAAATGAGAACGCATAAAACAGTGCTCTGCAAATTGAAGGCATTATTGTTGTGAGTGCATTGGTTCTTTTACAGAGTTTGACCTGGATGACTTCATGTCCTTGGGGGTACAGTGATTGCCAATGGTTGCTGTTGTTAATTGTCCTGGGGTCCACTTTGTCTTATGGTGACTGTACACCTATCAAACCAAAACCAAAACCCATTCCCCATGGAGTCAAAATTGACTCAGAGAATCCTATAGGACAGAGGAGAACTGCTTCTTAGGATTTCCAAGACTGTTCATCATTAAGGGAACAAACAGTCTCATCTTTCTCCAGAAGAATGCTGCTAGGTTTGAACCACTGACCTGTGGTTAATAGTCCAATGCGTAACTCACTGCATCATGAGGGATCCTTGACTTTATGTATAACAGAACAAAATGGAGTCCAGGCCTGTGCCATATTCATAGTTGTTGGTGTGTGTGTTCTGATTTCCAAATTTGACTCAGAGCAACATTTCTGGTTTCCTTTTACTTATCCCATTCCTTTCAGAATCTCAGTTTCTTCACAGATCTCTTTGATGTTCACCCATGGTTGTTAGTAACTAGCCACCTTTTCCCCTTTCTTCTTCCAACAGAGATTTCCTAGGGACCAAGGAGGCATCTCTCCTACTGATGGCCATGTTCCTCCTTGCTGTGTTCTACCACGGACAGCAGGTAATCAGACAATGTATTCAAGCTGTCCTAGTGACCTGTCATTTCCTGTTGACTGGCTGCAAGACCTCCATTGTGCTCTCCGAGAAATATCTGCTGGATGCTTGAGGTTCTCAATGAATCAGTCCCTAATAAAGACCATTTCTGATGTGGTGTTGTAGGATAAGCACTGGACTAATCATTGCAAAGTTGACAGTTCAACATCACCCCCAGTCTCTCCTCAGAAACCCTATATAGGGTTGCTCTGGAGTAGCACTTACTTGAGGGCACTTAATAACAACAACAATGAAAAACTAAGCTGAAGATAATTTTGTAGACACTGTAATTTTAACACCCTTCAAATATACTTCTTTCAAAGAAAGCTTTCTCCAGAAAACAGAGTTTTCCATTTCTGCCTGAGGCAAACCAGAATCTCTCCCAATTGTGTTGCCTGAGTAAAATGACTCCTATCAATGTTATGTGCTGCCCTAGGTGAACATGAGGAGCCTTGGTGTGGTGCTGTAAGATAAGCACTCGATCTCAAGGTCAGTTTGAACCACTAGGATCAGCAGTTCAAACTCACCAGCGACTCCTCCAAAACCCTATACAGGGTTGCTATGAGTCAGAACCAACTTGACAACACTGACAATAACAACAAGGTAAACACGCAGGTTGGAGGACCATCTGAGACAGGAGTCTGAGCCCAGCTCTAATTCTCAGTAGTGTGCGGCCTTGGGCATGTTACTTCTCTCCCTGAGTCTCCATTTTTCTCTCTGTATATAATAATGGTTTGTTGTTGCTATTGTTAAGTACCTTTCATTGATTCAAACTCATAGTGACCTTGTATAGGGTTTCCAAGAAGCAGTTGGTGGGTTTGAACCACCAACCTTGTGCTTATCCTATAGTGCCACATCAGAACTTCCTAATAAAGGTGATTGTAGTTGTTAAGTGCCACTGAGTCAATTTCATCTCGTAGTAATCCTGTATAAAGTTTCCAAGGAGTGGCTGATGGGTTTGAACCACCAACCTTGTGGTTAGCAGTCCAGTGCTGATCCTATAAGGCCACATTGGACTGTCATGAGTATTGTTTTCAGATTACTACACTATACTGCTTTGCATGTATACCACAAGTGCTCCATTGTCAATTTGTACTAATTAAATCAAGTGCCTGCCAGATGGAGCCTGGTTCCCTTTGAACCTCATCTGTTTGCCATGACCCGGCCAGGGCATTCTGGGTTGTTGTTGTTGTTGTGTGCTGTCAAGTCAGTTTCAACTCATAACAATCCTGTAAAAGGTTTCTGAAGAGTGGCTGATGGGTTTGAGTTGCCCACCTTGTGATTAGCAGTCCGGTGTTTATACTAGAGCGCCACACAGGACTCTGGCATCATCCGTGGCATCCAGAGCTCCAGTATCCTAAGGGAGTTGTTATTGTTGATAACTTCCCCTGACTCAGGACAACCCCATGCACGTTGGAACAAAACACTGCTCCATCCTCCACCATTCCCACAGTCTAGGTTTTCAGGAGCCCTGGTAGCATTCATAAAATTTCATTGACTGTTTTCAATAATACAATGGGGTACATGATCTGTGTGGAATGAACTCATCCAAGGATTACAAGAGTACAAGGAACTAGTCCTGTGTGGGTACATGAAACCAGGCTTCACCCAGGAGGTGATGTCTGCTCTCAAAGAGCAGAAGGAATTCACCAGGACTTGAACATGAGTGTAGTCAACTTTACCATCTAAAAGCACTGTCAGTGCCTGCCAGCTTCACTGCTTTGGTCCCCAGTCCATCTATCTTTGCTCTATGTGCTCTCTGAGAGGGAGAAAAACAAAGAAAGACTGCCAGCCAGAACAGAAATAGAAACAAGTCACTAGGAAATTACCATGGAAACAGGGAGGTAATGAACCCTGGGAAGCCAGAGATGAAACAGTCCCAAACCCCAAAACCTATATGATGGTT
>NW_006408519.1:39027043-39033567 GCF_000296735.1 Chrysochloris asiatica | reverse complement strand
ACAGAGCCAGTGAGAAAACTCTTATTGTAGTTATGGGGAGATGGTAAACATGGTCAAAAAGAAAGTGGGTAATATAAAATTTTGACAAGTGAAGAAAAGAGAGGAAGAATTGACCCTTCTCAAGCTCCTACTGGAGTCCTGGCATAGCGTTGCAGGTTAATGCGCTAGACTGCAAAGTTGGTTTGAAGTGCAAGGTCAGAAGTTCAAGCTCACTAGCTGTTCCTCAGCAACCCTATACAGGGTCATTATGGATTGGAACAGACCCAACGGCACTTAACAACAACCAAGCTCCTACTATGTGCCTGGTATGTTATCTATACTATCCCATTCAAGCCTCCCAATAACCCTGAATTACACTTATTATTATTTCAGTTTTGCAGATGAAGAAAGTAAGGCTACAAAGCTACTAAGTAGGAAAACTCAAAGTACGCAGAGAACTGTCCCTAAGGACCACTCTTACCACTTCATTGTACCAGTGAAAGACAAAAATGTCTGTGTGTCAACATAATGGCCCAGGGATTCAGCCCAGCAGTAAGAATTGACCTGTTTTTCAATATCAACTGAATTTAAATGAAACAAGAAGTCAAATGTCAAAGTCTAGCCATTTCCAGAATCCCAATGAGTAGGCTGTCTTTGAGAGCCAGGGTCACGTCTCCACACCTTGATGCCGATGACTCCCAGTTACAAAAGAGAATGCCTTAGTCTGACTTGCATCTAGTCTTCCCCTTCAGTGCCATGGAGGTGAACTCAGACAAGGCACTACTACAGAAGAACACACGCACACTCCATCAACTAGGAAATCACCAGAAATAACTTGAAGGGGGTAATTTCAGGGGGAGGGTCCTCATTTCATAATAATAAAGATTTATCTGCCTCTTGTGTCACCTTAAGGAATTACTTTGTGGCCTATCAGTGGCTCTTTCGCAAATGACACTTTTCTATCAGTTGTCTCTCCGTTTGTTCTAGGAAAGCAGATAGCCTACTTGCATAAGCATTGTGGTTACAGAGCCCTTGCATATTTACTGTCGGGTAAGCACTGAGCTGTTAACTGCAAGGCCAGCAGTGCAGACACACCAGCTGCTCCTTATATGTTGTTGTTGTTGTTATGTGCCTTCGAGTCGGTTCCGACCCATAGCAACCCTGTATAGGGTTTCCGAGGGTGTAAATCTTTACGGGAGTAGAAAGCCTCATCTTTCTCCCGCGGAGCAGCTGGTAGTTTCGAACCGCTGACCTTAAGGTTCGCAGCCTGATTCGTAACCACTATGCTACCAGAGCTCCTTATATAGGGCCACAATAAGTCAGAAGAAACTCAAGGGCACTTAACAACAACAACAACAAAAACAAGGGTATGTAAGTACATAGTAATGGTTCAAACTATTGTACTTAAAGTGGCATTTGCTGTGCTTTACTTTTATTGCTAACTTTCAAAGGGTTTTGCAATGACACAATAATGTCTTACACATGGAGCAGTATCAAGTCTAGGCTGCAGAAACAAGCAGGTAGTTTTCAATCCCCCAGTCTACCTATCCATCAGTAGATTGGAACTTTGACCAATTTTCTTCACTTTCTGAACCTGTTTCCTCATCTGTTACATGACTCTACTTCAGGAGTGTACGATTATTCTAGGAGAATACACTTATATATACTTTTCCTAGGGGCTTGCCCATATAATGGAGTTCCTAGGTGATACAAACATTTAAGCACTCAGCTATTAATCAAAAGGTTGGTAGTTCAAATCCATCCAAAGTTGCCTTGGAAAAATAACCTGACAAACTACTTCCAAAAAGTTACCATAAGTCAGAACTGACCTTAAGGCAGCTGGTCTTGCATATAAAGCAAGTGCTCAAAAATATTGCACCTACTCATGCTTTACTTTGAAAACAAGCCTATGGTCTGTTGCGCTTGGAGGTCCTGGGCTTTGGGTCATGGCTGGCTTCATGCAGGAAGGCAGGCCGAGGGCCCTGGACCTATTGTGGACCCTGCCATGAGTTGGTATCACCAACTTAAAGCTGAATCGTGGCTCCAGGAAACCAGAGAGAAGACAAAGAGGTTGGAGGAGAGGTAGAAAATGTGGCAGAGGTCATAAAGGAGAAAAGCAAAGAGGAACCGGCCTCACCTGGGCTTTGAGGGAGGTCAGACTCCATTTTACATCTGAATCCCAAAATCTGGGTTTAATGAAGGACACAGCTTCAGACACTTTGAGTCTCGGTAAACTACACTACCATATTGGCTTGAGTTAAGTTGATCCAACTCAACCTAATGACTTAACCCAGCTGGGAGAGGTATGACCAGCCAACCACTTAAAAGGGATTATGGTGTCCAGTTGGTAGAAGAGGGTGCTGATGCCTTCACGGCTAAAGTTAATAATGAAATGCAGTTGGCTTCAGAACTTGCCATTGCTGAAATTGGGTAAAAAAGCTATCTTGTGATTACAGCCTTCTATTATCCAAAATGTCTGGAAATTTTGTTTAAACCTGCTTCATTCTTTCTACACTGAAAACCCATTTCAAAACAAAGGCATCCACCCAAAGCAATGGCCCCATATTATATCGATGCCAGGCACCATGGTTACCTGGCAGATCCTGGCAAATTTCCTGAAGCAAGACTTGATCTCACCAAGAAGTATGGTTCTATTTGACGTGATATCACAAAAGATGAACTCTTCAGAATGCTCAGTGCTCCAAAGGATCCACGGCAGATCTTTGGTCTTGCTGCAGGCTGGGTGGTGAATATGGCAGACAAGAAAATCCTTATGTCAGCAGATGAGAATCTCATCAACTATTCCAGCTCATGGGCCCTCTCAAAGGGAGCAGTGTTCTTAGAGAATGCTAGGAAGGAAAGTCTGCTTATGTATTTCTCATGCACTTCTCTAATGTCAGCTTCTACAGGTCTTAACATTCGTTTTCATTATAATCATGTCTCTTTATTGCTTCATCTAAAATTAACATGAACATGAAGTAGGCAAGAAACAGAGTATGCATGGGTTCTATCTCAATTAAAGATACAAAGTCCCTTGGGATTTTGTGACTCAGATGACCTTTACATTCTCCTTTGCCTAATTAAACTTTATACAGACTTCCTTTTGACCTTAGACCTCTGACCTCCGTCTTTCACTGCTCCAGGTGCCCAGCCAGAGAATCCCTTTGCTACCTCCTTTATCCCTTCATCCCTTGTGGGATTCAGGTAGTTGAATCAGAAAAGTATAACAATTGGAGCCAAACAGCCCTTACTGCAAATTCAGTAACTCACTCATCCCCCTCTCCAACATCGTTCACTATTTTCCCACTACCCACTGAAATCTTTAAGAACAGAGTTGAGCTCAGACTTAGTTCTAGTGTTATCTCCCCTAATGTAGTAGATTTTTTTAAATAAAATCATATTTGCCTAAAAATAAAAAAAACAAGCAAACAGGGCATCTAAAGACTGGAACAAAGGCTCAAGTCACCAGAGGTCACAGAGCCAGTGAGAAAACTCAGACAGAAATAGGAATCCACATGCACTGATTCCTAGTTCCATTCTCTTTCCCTACAGTGTCACTCCCTCTGGATCAGGTACCCGGGTGTCATCTCTCTGTAGCATCTGTCAGGATTCTGTATATCCCAGGTCAAGCTGGCCCACTGCTGGACATACTATCTGCTTCTAGCAGTTCCCCTTTGTGACTCAGAGCCCCTCTATTTTTATTAAAGGCTGAGTAACGTCCATTGATACCTTGTCATTCAGAAGCATCCGGTGAGAGCAAACATACTTATGCATCTCCAGAAAGACAGAGACAGTTATGTAACTGAATAATTGGGACATTTCATCTTGCACATATGTGGAAGCGATATGCCAAACACTTCCTCCTCCAAGGCAGGTGACCGTTCTGAATATTGGACAGGGCAACCAAGCAGTCAGGTGTCTCCTACCTCATGCCTGATTCACTTGCAGCCCTGGAGAGGTTGGGCTTTGGCGAAGCCATTCATAGCATAGGAAACCACACCTGTGCACAAGAATGGAGATTAATGAGCTCATGTCTCCAGGCACTTACAGCCAGGTCTAATAAAGACAGGCACAGTGCGTTGTGGGCCTCGGAGGGAAAGATCCAAGGCTTGGAACCAAATATTGTTAAGATTAAATCTCAGAACTGCCACCTAGAGAAGGGGTGGTCTTGAGACCCTGAGCTGCCATTTCTTTACCTGTAAAAGGGTCATCTCTTTTCGGCAGGAGCTGGAGAGTGACTAATGAGCTCATGTACAAAGACATACAATAGCAGTCAGAATGCCCTGGCTTCAAAGCCAGGTCTATCTGTGAGGCCATGGACCACTGATTTTAGCTTACTTTGCCTCTGTTTCCTTGCCTCAGAATGAGGATGATAAAATTCCTCCCTTATGGAATTGTTGTTGTTAGGTGTCATCAAGTTGCTTCTGACCCATAGTGACCTTATGCACAACAGAATGAAACACCGCCTGGTCCTGTGCCAGCCTCACAATTGCTGTTCTGCTGGAGCCCATTGCTGTGAGGATTGTTGTTGTTAAGTGCCATTGAGTCGGTTCCGACCCATAGTGACCCTGCATAGAGTTTCCAAGGAACAGCTGGTGAGCTTGAACTGCCGACCTTGCAGTTCAAATGACTTTGCAGCCTGATGCATAAACGCACAGTGCCACACCAGGCTGTGAGAATTAGATGAGCTTTAATGCAGATGAAGGGCTTAGAACAGTGCTGGTCCAAGCAAGAGCTCAAAAACAATGAGCCATCGATCACTCTGGATAGTGAAAACTCAAGTCCACCCAGAAGTGCCTCCAAAGAATGCCCTGGAGACATACTTCTAAAAAGCCACCATTGAAAACTTTATGGAGCACAGTTCTACTCTGACAAACAGGAGGTCATGATGAGTCAGTATCAACTTACTGATAGCTGGTTATCAATATATGAATGGCTGGTACAAAATCTTAGAGCAGTCCATATTAATTCCTCTGAAAGTCTCTTAACATAACCAGTCCTTTACTTTTAAGCTTTTTATTGTGACTTGATTGAAAGTTTACAGAGAAAATTGGTTTTCCTTTCAACAAATCATCCACATTTTGTTTCATGCCATGGATTGCAATCCCCACAATGTAACAAGAGAGTGTACTTTCAATGGACTTGACATTGCTTTTTGAACAAATGCTGGAGAGATTTTACTTACAAATCCATGTCCAGGCCTTCTAATATGCTTTGTTCTTCTCTCTGCTTTGGCATAACCCTCTGGGTTAAGATGATCTATTCCCAGAGTGTGCCCTCTTGCTAATCTTGACTCATCTTCATTGCACAGCACTTGTCACATGGTAGGCACATAGATCTTTAGAAAATGGAAGAGAAATTCTGTCCTTGAGTGGAGGATTAATAAAATGGGACGCCTGCCTTGCTGAGACAGGACTGTATTTTAACAACACCCTCTCTCCATGGGCATACATTAGCTGCAGTTACCTAGGCTAGAAGAAAAAGACTATTTGTGGCTTATAACCAGAAACTTCTTGCTTAAATCAAACCCAACCCTCCAGATTCCTCAAATCTGTTTTAAAATATATGTTATATTCTAAAGCTCAACCTGTCACATCTTTGGCTAGTGAGGGCCTATTCAAATTGACTTCCAAGTGTTCTGGTATAAACCAAATGATCTCTGATCCTCTCGAAGCTTTCAAATATGGCAAAATGTTTCAGGTTCATCTTGTTCATATTCTACCCTAGACTTGAATCCAGTCATTTCTGCAGAGTCCAGGGTCACTTTTGTGGAAACTGATATTTAGAGACCACAATTTGGACTCTAGGAGTGCTCATTGCTGCTAGCTTTTCATTGTCTCAAAGCCTCAATTTAAGGAGCTCTGGTAGTGTGGTGGTTATGAATCGGGCTGCGAACCTTCAGGTCAGCGGTTCGAAACTACCAGCTGTTCCGTGGGAGAAAGATGAGGCTTTCTGGTCCCGTAAAGATTTACAGCCTCGGAAACCCTGTACAGGGTCGCTGTGAGTCAAAACGGACTCGACGGCACATAACAACAACAGGCCTCAATTTCAGTAGAGAGAGCTAGGAATTTAATACATCATATCACTACAGTATCCCTACGAACTCATGCCATCTATATGTGAGAACTCATGCTGTATATATGGCATAAATTCATAGTGGTACTTCCATTTTGTATATTTAGAAATAAAAGCTTTTCTTAACCTAATCAGTCTTATATCTGCATCTCCTTTACCCTTGCCCCAAATTACAGTTTTCAAAAACACCAACCCAACTGCTCACTTGCCTTACAATTCAATATACAATTGTTTAAGAATAGCTACCACTGCACCATAAAGTAGGTTTGAACTGCAAGGTCAGCAGTTCAAACTCACCAGCCATTCCTGGGAAACTTTGTACAGGATCTCTATGACTTGGAATTGATTTGAAGGCACTTAACAACAACAAGGTGGCTATAAATAGCATGTCTTTTCATTATTTTTATTCTTAGAGTATTCCCTTCTGGCAATGTATAATCTAATTATTCTTCTCTGTATGGGTATACCAT
>NW_006408519.1:39025234-39026128 GCF_000296735.1 Chrysochloris asiatica | reverse complement strand
TGGCGCATTAACCCACAGTGTCAGCTGGATGCTTCACTCTCTGCTCTAGTCCTCTGTGGCCATATCACTGCCTCTGGACCCAGGAGTCCATGGGTCTTGCTGTACTGCTGACCATCAAGGTCTCTGCCTGGGTTCAGAGGGGTCTACTGAATGTGATTGGACTTAGCTCGCAACTTCATTGTTGTTTACTCCCCCTCTTCCCCTTATGGGTGATCAGTGTGGTCACCAGCCAAACCACCTGCCTGTTCATGTATTCCTCTTGAGTCTCGGTATTGGAAGGGAGTTTGCTCTGAGGGATCCTGGTCACTTGCCTTGATGGTTCCCAGGTGAATAGCTTATGTCTTCTTGTAGTAATCAATCATACTGCCATTGTTGTTTCAGATTTTTCCTGCCAGTCTTTCTTTCATGAATTATCTTCTGTTCTTCTGACCTCTCGAGGCTGGTCTATTAGTCCTTTCCAGTGGAAATTTCCTACCTCAGACGATTTGGGATGGGGTTCTGGATTCCACCTACTGTCTTATGCAATATAACGGCTCCACAGGGAGTCTATTTCATTGGACAACTTCTAGCCCCCATTAAGGTATTCCAATATCAGTTTTAGGCTGAAGACGAACTTACAAGCTTTCTTTAGTGATGTTTCTGGCTATTCCTTTCTCTCCCCTTAACTGCCTATTTTACAATGGTAGGCAAGGGAAACCAAGATTCAAAAGACAGTCAAGCATCTTAACATTATTCCTCTCTTTTACCCCTTCTAACCATGCCTCAATCCCTGTATCCTAGAGCCCTGTTGATCCAAGGTTATGCATACCTCCTCATTTACCTCTCTCCTACTTAGTCCAAGCAAACCTGGCTAACTTTTCTCCCATCAGCCTTGTTCATCCATTCCCCTTCCCC
>NW_006408519.1:38984689-39019392 GCF_000296735.1 Chrysochloris asiatica | reverse complement strand
GATCTTGCTTGATTGCTCTTGTAGTACTTTCCTGACTTCTTCCTTATTTTTCTCCATGCATTTTTGGAGCATTTGAATTTGTTTCCATATCATTCTTCTGAATTCCTTCTCAGGCAAATCCAAAACCTGCTATTCCTCTTCTGGAAAGGCTTTGTCTGTCTCTAGCTCCTTTGTTTCAGTTACCCTTTTCTGGTTTGGGACATTTTTTGAGATCTTTTGTTGTGTTTTATCGGTCATTTCCAGTATTTATGTGAGTTTTTAATGCTTAAATGGATGTTTGTTGCTGTGTTATTAAGATTACTGGGTGTCTACTGGCTGATATGATCAGGAGATAGTCTTCCCTTTTTGCATGTAATGCTTAGCAGCTGTTGTCTCAATGGTGGAATATTATGGGGTATGCTTGTAGCTTGGCTATATGGCTACAACTGCTGTCACTTCTTGGGTAACATAGGGAGAAAAAGCTCCCACCTCCAGGAAAAGTTTGTGATCAAAAAGACCAAAAACAGAGGCAATATCAAAGCTGAGACAAAAATCACCACTTTGAAAAAATAAAAGTGTGGCCAACGGCCCAGTCTCCTTGCTACACAGGCAGTGTGTGTGCACTGTAGAGGCCTCCAGTAGTGGGTGGGGGTGTCTGCTTTCTCAGGCCCCTCCTCTAGTCACTACTGGTGAGGTGCATAGATAGATATTGAGAAATTAATGGGAGAAAGATTGTCTACTATTTTTGTCTTTGAAGGTCAGTGAGGTATCTGCATGTGCACAGCATAATTCTCAAGATAGTTGCATACTTTTATGTTGGAATTTTACAGATTGTTCATACGGTTTGTCTGTCAGGCCTGACTAATTTGTTTTTTCTAGCTGGATATGCCAGGGTAAAGAGTCCTGGCACAAGTTAATTTTAGGGCTGTGACCCAGAGGCTGATGTCATAAGCAGCCAGCAAAGAATTTGCCCTTAGGTTCGATAGGGCTCTTTCTCTCTGTGCCATGGGAAAACTGTGGGCTCAACGCTGGACCACTTTTCTGAGGGTGCACACCCACCCGCCTGAAGGCGTCTGGGCTGGGCAAAGAAGGTGCAACAGGGAAGAGAAGGAAAAAATGTGTAGAATCCCCCAGCACTTCCTTTTGCAAATGTCACTGCACTGCTTTTAGTGCCGGTTCCCTGTGCCAGTCTGGCTGTAGCCCCTGAACTCTGCCCAGGCGAGGTGGCTGCAGAGGGAATCCTGTGCATAGATCAATTTCTAAATTGTAGTATTTTCCTTTATACTATGATTTTTTTTCACTAGCGTGTGTGGGAAACTGACACCCTGCACCCTATGCTAGATTCAGAGCTCTGGTGCTATTCAGTGAGAGCAGCTTCTCAGGGTTTGCAGTCCCTCCCCAACGGAGCCTGTCCTACCTGACTCTGCCTCAGCTGTTGCCAGAACCAGAAGCTCCCAATTGCCTTTTAAATGGACTTTTTTTTTATATTGTGGTAAAATGTATATAATACAACAATTGTTGTGAAGTGCTGTAAAGTTGGTTCCAACTCATAGCGACCCTGTATAGGGTTTCCAAGGAGTGGTTGGTGAGCTTGAACCACTAACCTTATGATTCAGAATTGCAAGTTTGGTGGTTCAAGCTCACCAGCCACAACATTTGCAGTTCAGCAATTTTTACATGTACAATTCAGAGGCATTAATCACATTAATCACATTGTGCAATCATCTGCACTAACCTTTTCAATATTTCCATCTACCACCATTAACAAAACTCTGTACTCCTTAAGCAGTGACTCCCCCTTTTTCCTCCTTCCCACTCTGGTAACCACTAATAAGCCTTGGTCTGTATACATTTGTCCATTTAAGTGGAATCACACATTTGTCCTTTTAAGGCTTCTCTCAGCAAATGTTTGTAACCCTCACCCTGTGACTGTTGTTGCTGTTGTTTTGTGCCATCAAGTTGGTTCCAACCCTGTGACTCTGCACAGGGTTTCTGAGGAACTTGAACCAATGACCTTTTAGATCAAACCAACTTTTTACAGTTCAGCATGTTAACCCACAGTGCCACAAGAGGACTCCACCACCCATGTCATGGTGGTGGTGATGTGCTGTGGAGTCGGTTCTGACTCATAGCAACCCTGTATAGGGTTTTCATGGCTGTAAATCTTTATGGAATCAGAAAGCCTCATCTTTCTCCTGCAGAACAACTGGTAGTTTCAAACTGCTGACCTTGAGGTTCACAGCCCGATTTGTAACCACTATGCTACCAGAGCTCCTTACCTATGTCATAACCCTCCTATATGATGGAATGTTACTCAGCCATAAAGAGAGATAAAGTTTTAATACCCTAAGTAGGGTATCTTTCTTTATGGCTGAGTAATATTTTTTAAATTTTTATAATATTTTAAATAATATTTTTAATATGACTGAGATAAAGTTTTAAGACCCTAAGTTGGGTTTTAAGTACCCTAGTTAGGGTATTAAGACTTTATTTCTCTTTATGGCTGAGTAATAGTCCATCATATGAGAGGGCTTCAAAAAATTCTTAGAAAAAATGGAATCAAAAGATAATGGAATTTCTCCACGAATTTTTGATTCTCCCTTGAATTTATACACCACATTTTGTGTATCATTCATCTGTTGATGGACATTTGTGTCCACCTTTTGTGAATAGTGCTGTGCAGGCTCCTACACAGTCAACTCGAGTGTTCAGGTTTCTGTTGGGTGTGCATATATAAATAAACAGTATATATAATAGCATATATATGAACAGTTATATAATGTGGATATGTTGTTGCTAAGTGTCATCAAGTTGGTTCTGACTCATAAAGACACTGTATAGGGTTTCCAAGGAGCAGCTGGTAAGCTTGAACCACCAGCTTTGCAATCCAAACAGGCCTTGAAGTCCAGTGCATTAACCCACAGAACCACACCAGTACTCCAATGTAGATATGTTGTTGTTGTTGTTGTTGTTATGTGCTGTCGAGTCGGTTCCGACCCATAGCGACCCTGCACAGGGTTTCCGAGGGTGTAGATATAGAGTTGGATATATATGTGTTGTTGTTGTTCCATCTCATAGAGACCCTGTATAGGGTTTAGGAGGAACAGCTGTTCAAACCAACCTCAAGGCCTAGTGCTTATCCTAAGGTGTCACACCAGGGCTCGGGAGATATATAGAGAGAAACATTCATCCTTCTCAGTAAATGGTGTTATACTATACATGTTTTCTTCACCTTGGAGAGGAATCTATCAAAGTCTATAGAGATATTCTTTATTCTATTTTATACTTTCTCAAGTTCCACTTGAATATATGCAGTTTATTCAACCAATGACATGGAGATTTGGGTCATTTCCAGCTTTTGTTATTACAAATTGTGCTGAATGAATACCCTCCTGTCTCTGTCTTTTTATATTGTTGCTATTCACTGAAACTTTAAAATAAGGAAAATAAATGAAACCAATGGAATGCTTTAAGCCCTTGAATCCCAGGGTAGCTGGCCATGTGTTTAACAGTGTAGCATATTGTTCATTTCAACGATTAAAGACTTTGAAATATTGACATTCCCAAAGCTGTGGTGAGAAAGGGTTGTGAGATTCTTTAGAAAGAAAGCGAGCTGCCTTCCAAAATGAAAAGGGAAGGTAGGACAAGAGAGAACCCATACTGTGAGCTAGGTGCTTTATCTAGCCCAAATCCTTCCTGTTCCCAGCTTGGTATTCGTCCTAATTTTAGAGATGAGGAAACAGAGATGAAGTGACTTATCTAAGATTATTGTTGTGGCGGTGGTTAGGTGCCATAGAGTTGGTTCCAACTCCTAATGACCCCATGTACAACAGAACAAAAATGGCCCGGTCCTGTGCCTTCCTCACAATAGTTATTATGTTTGAACATCTTCCTCTTTTTCACTGACCCTCCACTTTATCATGTATAATATCCTTATCCAGAGACTGGTCCTTTCTGACAACATATCTGAAGTTGTTGTTGTTGTTGTTAAGTGCCATTGAGTCAGTTCCAAGTCAGAGTGGCCCTGTACAGGGTTTTCAAGGAGCACCTAGTGGATTTGAACTGCCAACCCTGTGGTTCCCAGCCCAGTGTTGATCCTACAGTGCCATACCAGGAGTCCTTTCTGACAACAGGTCGGAAGTAAACAAGATGAAATCTTGCAGTGTTTCAATGTGTGATTAAGACATTAAATAATATCTGACAACGGAATCTGAAATTATGCTGTCATGGGCTCATTGATTTCCTCATTGCTGCCTAGTGGCTAAGAGCTCAGACTCTAGAGTCAGTCTGGTTTTTTCACTAACAAGTTGTGAGAACTTGGTCAAATGATTTAACCATGTTTGCTTTCATTTTCTCATTTATAAAATGAGGATTGCTAATAATACCTTCCTGTTATGATTGTGGTGTGGATTAAAGGAGTTAATGGCTATATATTGCTTAGACTGGTGTCTGACACATATGATGTCCCATGGACATACATGTGAGCTCACTTTACTACTAGAACTTCATTACTGAGTCAGCTGTATCAATGGAGCACCTGTCATGGGACAGATTTGCTAGTACCTGGTCAGGATGCAATGATGAACAACTGAAAGGGCCCCCGATTTCACAGTGCCTACAGTCCAGTAGAGGACACAGACATTACTAGATAACCACACAGACAATGATAAAACCCCAAATACAGGCAGGCCCAGAGTTACGAACAATAGCCATTCCTAACTGTGTCTTTAAGAATTTGTCAGGGATTCAGCTGGTTCCGCCCAGCTCAATCATGGCATGGAACATCACTGGAACAGATTGAAAATGTTATGAAGTTACAGTGAACCAGATAGATAGCCACTGGAGGAAAAATGACTGATTGAAGTCTTGCTAGAAACTTAATCTCCCTCTTATAGGAAAACAGCTAAGGGCTGCATAGAAATGAACTCTCTTGCCCTATATTTTGAACACATTCCAAAGCAACAACACCCCACTTAAAGATGATAGCCAACCTCTCTACTTTGCATGTGTTTTGCTCTCCTGCAGTCCTGCCAACAATCCAGTCTCATGCTTTAAGCTCCTGGATGGTCTCAGCACACCTCTTTCCTAGTCTCCTGGTCCCAGGCTTTAACCCATTATGTTTCCAGATCTGGGTAATGTGCTGAATCTGCCAAATTGTAAAACATCAAGCCTGCTCCTGTTTCACTCTGTTGGCCATGACAGAACTGGTTTAATGATCAAGTCAAAGTTGTCTGTAATGTGTTGGACATTCATATGCCCAGGACTTCCTTGCATAGAAAGGGAACCCTATGGAAAATAGTCATCTACTGAGCTCCTGGCTCCCTTTGAGGAGAGTTTCAGAGCTTTCTGCATCTCCCCAGATCTTTGCGTCTCTGAACTGTACCCTGAGAGACTACCTACCTCTCCTCTTTCTCTCCTACGAATGCAGCTGGAATACACCGCCCGCCTGGACTTCCTGTGGCGAGTGCAGGCCAAGGAGGAGATCAATGAGATGAAGGAGTTGAGGGAGCACAACGAGAACATGCTCCGGAACATCCTGCCCAGTCACGTGGCCCGGCACTTCCTGGAGAAAGACCGAGACAACGAGGTGAGTCCAGGCTCAGCCAGCCAGCCCCAGCGGTGACATGGGAGGTGGACAATGGACACATGGATGCATGCCCAGCTCTGGGAGAACCTTGTATGAGTTCCTGAGAATGGAGACCATGCCACCACATAGCTCCAGGTCTGTGAACTAGTATCACTGTGACCATATACGTAGCTCTCTCTGTCTCATGTGCCTCCCCAGTAATTCTACTGTAAGGTAGATTTAGCAAATTCTTCATCTCAGAATTGAATTAGAATGCTGGAGATTTACATGTCTGCATGCGTTTAACTATTGTCTAGCTTGTTGTTGAGTGCTATCAGTCAATTCTAACTCATGGCAACCCTGGAGAGCATGCGTGGGGAACCTTTTCCTGCCAAAATTTATAACATCATTCACCAGCCATACAAAATGATCAACTTAAAAATTAGCCTGCTCTATTTGGTCAAACATTTAATTAACTCACCCCTAAGGTGATGGTTGAACCGACTCCAAGGCACATAACAACCATAACAAGGTGATGGTTGGAACTGCAGTTGCCTTGTCAGAGTCAGACCAAATGATTTTGCTGCCTGGACATTCCTCACCCCTGCTGTATAGGGTTTCTAAGGAATGGCTGGTGGGTTTAAACTGCTGGCCTTGTGGTTAGCAGTCCAGTGCTTATCCTACAGTGTCACACTATTGATGTGTGTGTTTGTGTACATATATATTTATATAGAGCAATGCACAACTACCACTCATCTGTCAATGGAAGCTTCTAGATTGCTATGATGCTGAACCAGTGGTGTTTCCATTAAGGAAGACTATGAAGAAAAGCCTGCTGGTCTTAACCTCAACCAGCGTGAACCCTGTGAACCATGGCACATCATTATGCATGGAGCTGCTAACAACTGTGAGAGACAGATAGCTGCAAGGGAGTTTCAAAACCTCATAGAAAAATGGAATTAAAAGATAATGGAATTTTCCACAAACTTTTTGAAGCTCCCTTGTATTTGTATGTTGTTGTTAAATACTGTCGAGTCGGTTCCGATCCATAGTAACCTAGTATAGGTGTTCTGAGGAGCGACTGGTGGGTTTTAACCACCGAACTTGAGGTTAGCAGTCCAGTGCTTATCTTATAGAGCCACACCAGGACTGTTGTCTATGTGTTTTTAAATATACATGTGTATTCATGTATATGTTTATATTTATATATATGTTAGTGTACATATACAAGGGGACTTTGGAAAATCTGTGGGGGAAATTCCATTATCTTATCATTTCATTTTTCCATGAACTTTTTGAAGTCTCCTCCTATGTGTGTATGTATGAATATGTATGTATGTATGTGTCTCCTTAACACATTTCCTAGGATGTTGTTGTTGTTGTTAAGTGCCATGCAGTCAGTTCAACACATAGTGACCCTGCATAGGGTTTCTGAAGCATTAAATCTTTTGCTGAAGCAGAAAGCCTCATGTTTCTCTTATGGTGTAGCTGGTGGACTCAAACTGCTGATTTTGTGGTTCACAGTGCAGTGCTTACCCCCATCGAGCTATTGTGTTCCTCACAAAATCGTTTTACTTAAAACTTGTTATATTGTACCTTAATGGTTGCTCAGTGAAGCAAGTTCAGCTACCAGTTTCATTTGTCCATTCTCTGACCTTTGCTTAGTCCCAAGCACCCCTAAAGATATCCAACTAATGTAGCATGTACTGTGCTCCCACATTATTTTGCACTGCAATGAGTAATGGGGCACAGGGTAGAGAGACCACAGGCACCCTAGGGTCTCCAGGGGGAGGATAAAGACCAGAGTAGAGGTATCCTAAGTATAAGGTCTCCAAGAGCTTTGAAGAAACTTGAGCAATAGGGAGGTAACAGTGATTATCCCCAGTTCATAGACAAGGAAGCTGAGGCTCAAAGAAGGAACGTAACTTGCCCAAGGTCAAAAAGTGAGTAATGATTTCAATTTCAACCCCAGACACGTCTAAAGCTAAAGTGTTCTTTGTCCTCCTGCACCTCATTGTTCATGCATGTTGGGGGATAACAAAAGGTGACTCAAACAGTCAAACATTGGGTGGTAGACAGTGTTTCACTCCCTAGAAGCCTGTTCTGGCTGTGTCACCTCCACAGAGTTCCGGCAATCTCTGCTAGTCTCCTGAGCTTTGGGCTTAGACTAGCACTCACCAACCCTGGGCAGGACTCTCTCACAGAGAAGGTCATCTGAGGCTCATTGTGGTGTCATCAGTGGTAAGCAGAGTATCGCTGAGACCCAGGAACCAGCCTGCTCTCAATGGCTTTGTTAAGAACTGTTGGAAGGATACTAATAAAGACAGCCCAGCTCAAGCAAAGGGCCTCCATTTGGAGAGCCTGCCCATAGAAATTTCACCCACCTCTACCACTAACTGACTTACCCCTATCTTTGGGCTCATTTCTTTGGTGAATGAGGGAAGTAAAACCAACCTTGTACAGTTGATATGAAAACTAATGGATACAAACATAGTAAGAAAAACTGTTGTTTTTGTTAAATGCCATCAAGTCCATTTCCATTCATAGTGACCGCATGTGACATAGAACTGCCCCATAGGGTGGCACAGTGGCAGCAACAATGGGCTCAAGCACAGGAAGCCTGGTGAGGGTGGCGTTGGCCCTGTCAGTGTTCCATTCGGTGAGTTGTGAGTTGGAATAAACCAGATGATACCTAACAACAATAACAGCCATCTTTGCTGGGGAGATCACAAGGGGGCTTTCTCCCATGGACCATGGGGTGGGTTTAAAATGCCAGTAGCTGGAGTCCCAGCATAGTACGTAGGATAAGCACTCAACCATATGGTCAGTTTGAACAGCAAGGTCAGTGGTTCAAACCCACTAGCCATTCCTTGGCAACTCTATCTATACAGGGTTACTATGAGTCGGAACCGACTTGAAGGCACTTAGCAACAGCTAAGCACTTCGTTATCCTAAATTCAATTCTGCCACCTCTTCTCACTACCTCTGTGACTTTTAGCAAGTGAGGAACCTCATTGAACCTCAGTTTCTCCATTTATAAAGGGAAGGTAGCAATATTAACCAACTTAATCCAATCATTATCACAACGATGCGAGTTATTCTGCATAAAGCACTTAAACAACAGTTGGCATGGTTGAAGTGCATGGCAGGTCTTAGCTATTGGTATTTTCACTAACTGTGAGCCAGCCTTCTATTTTCTCCCCTACTTCTCAGGTAGCCCCACTGCCCATTAATTCATGAATCCATTTGTGCAACAACTTTGTGCCAGGTATTCTAGATTGTTGCTGTTGTTTTCAAGTGCCGCCAAGTCGGTTCTGACTCACAGAAACCCTGAATGGAGTTTCCGAGGCTGTAAATCTTTATGGGAGCAGAGAGCCTCATCTTTCTCCCAGGTGTTTTAGCTACTGGGGATGAAATGGCTACCAAAGTCCTTGCTGTTATGAAGCTTATATTTTCATACACAGACAGTGAACAAGAGTAAACTCATGTGTGCCATGCAGTGTTACGTTCTGTGTGGCTAAATCAAGGAAGGTAATGTTGTGGTTGTTGTTAAGTCCCATCCAGTCGGTTCCAACTCATCATGACCCTGTATAGAGCTTCCAAAAGTGACTGGTGGATTTGAACATCCAGCCTTGTGGTTAACCATCCACTGCTCATCCTACAGTGCCACACCATGGCTCAAGAAGGGAATTGGGTGTGTGAAACAGGTGACAGTTAAATGACACCTCCCTGCCATCAAATCCATTCATCAGGACAGGGTTCCTGATGCTGCTGATCTTTACAGGAGTAGACAATCTCATCTTTCTGCTGTGGAGTACCTGGTAGATTTCATCTGCTTACCTTGGGCTTTAGCAGCCTAATTTGCAACCCACTCTGCCATCAGGGTGCCTAAAAAGCCACAAAGAACAGTAGTAAGTCAAGACATCTTGGGCATTGCTTCTTCTCTGCAGACAGGTGGCTTCACTTGCTGCAAGAAGCACAGGCTTGGGCCAGTGAGTGGTACACTAGAGCTCCCCAGGTAAACAGACCACCGGGTTCTTCACACTGGCAGAAGGCCAGGGTGGGGTGCTCATGTTCAGAATCCACTACAAAGCCCAACCCTCTTCACCTCATCAGAGAATGGTAGCTTTTCTATATTCATCCATCCCTCCCCAGCTTACAAAATGTTTTTTTTTATCATCTTTGAGTCCCAAATAGCAAGAAACAGATGGTGCATTGTGACAGGCTGATGGGAGTGAGTTGGAGGAAGGGGCTCTCTCTAAAGGTGTGGGCAGGTAGGCTATGGCTTGTTCGTGTGTCCCTCCAGATCCCCACACCCCCTCTCTCTGTGTGCTGCTTGAGGTGCTGGCCAAGAAGAGCTATGTCAGTGATTGCTCATGCCCTCTGGCACCCAGCTGATGCTGCCAATGGGGGTGGGGAGTGAGGGGAGGTGATCAGAGGTCAGCAGGAGGAGGTCAGGATTTGTATTCCTGTGGTTCCTTCCCTTGGACATCTGAAGCTGGCTGTGTCCCTCCACAGAAAGTCACTGCCTTTTTCAAGGCCACTGTTAAGCTGCCCCAATGTCAAATCAACTTACTCTTTGGGGTTCTTCTCATCCATTGGAAACTGGGCTGATGACAGCTAACCCTGGGATTCTGAAGGATATCTCAAACCCTGAAGGATTGTTCAAGGCTCCCCTACATCTGTCCTT
Organism: Chrysochloris asiatica; assembly: GCF_000296735.1. Taxonomy (NCBI): domain Eukaryota; kingdom Metazoa; phylum Chordata; class Mammalia; order Afrosoricida; family Chrysochloridae; genus Chrysochloris; species Chrysochloris asiatica. Next base: position 39,009,157 of record NW_006408519.1, on the reverse strand, counting down.
ATGTTTATAATCATTTTCATTGCAAATGAACCCTCCTTGAATTATCGTCATTTGTATGTGCCACCTGTTTTCTATCAGGTCCCTAATTGAAGCCACAGGAATAAGGAAGGGAGGATCAAGTCTCACGGGATAGGAAATGGTGGAAGACTGTTATCACACCCAGGTCGGAAGTCACAAGCAGTAAACGAGATCTTTGAAAGCCAATGAGCATTACAACTGTAGGAAAGGCAGCCAGTAAGATAGGAATTGACATTTGTGCATTGAATTTTCCTTTTCCACAGGCATGCTGACCTGTTCTAGATTCATTTCATTTCAGCCTAGATGTGAACGGACAGTAAGAGACAGGCAATGGAGAAAATGAATTTCAGAACTTTGAATGCAAAGATGAAGGAAACTGGCTGGTAGCCAAAGGACTCTGCAGGATGCAGGAATACACCATTACTGTACTTCTAGGAAACACTAAGGGGAGGGAAAGAGATGGAGAGGAAGAGGGAAGAAAAAGAAGAGAAAGAAAGCTATCCCTGCTGGAGCACATTCATGAAAAACTCAGAAGGGGTTCAAGAGCTTAAGTAGAAGTGTTGACCTTCAACAGAAGATGGAAAATCCCCATCTGAAGTTGAAGTTCAAAAGATGGAAATCAATTTGAATGCAGACAAGTGTTCACATACTGAAAGAAAGGTCGCCAGCAATAGCTGTGTTTACCCAATGAAATAAAGACAAGACCACCACTCTTCTACTGAGAGGAAAGCAGCTGAGGGATAGATAGTTGAGGAGAAAAGTAAGAGTTTGGAGAAGTCATTGAGGAGAACAGAAATGGGAGCTGACCAAGGACAAAAGAATGAGCAGTCATAACTCTTGAGTCCAGGAAAGGCTGGAGACCAGGAATTTGCCAGGGTCTCAATCCACATGGCAATGGCACTGTGGTTGTGGTGATGATCCCTGCAGAGCTCCCTGTCTCTGTCCTCTCTGTGATTACCTGGGCAGGTATATGGGTGCACGTATGCACAGGTAATATCACTAACAGAACCTCACCTCTGATAAGTTTCTGGTTCCTTCTGTGTGTCTATGTCTAGGAGCTGTATTCTCAGTCCTATGATGCTGTTGGAGTGATGTTTGCCTCCATCCCAGGGTTTGCTGACTTTTACTCTCAGACTGAAATGAATAACCAAGGAGTGGAATGTTTGCGCTTGCTGAATGAGATCATCGCTGACTTCGATGAGGTAAAACTAAACCTCTGAAATGTATAATCACAAATGGGCAACACCATTGTTATCCATTGTAGTGATGACCATGGACCCAATCATATTATTCATTGTAGCAGTGCCTGCTCTTGGTGCTTACAGAAATGCCAGGTGACCATATAAATGCTGGCACGCATTATCTAATTTCACTCTCACAGTTAACACATGAGATCCATGCTATTGTTTGTCTGTTTTAGAGATCAAGGAAGTAAGCCTCAAAGAGGCTACAGCAAATGGCACAACAAGTGCTAGATCAGAGGTCTTTCTGACCTGAATGTGACTCAGGTACTGCCATCATAGAGGCGGAGCACTTTGGGGACCATTTCTTCCTCTGCTCAAAATGCCAAAGATGAAAGCATCAGTGAATGTTTGGTCAGAGAGCTAAATAGAAGTATTCCAGGGAATACTTTATCCTTCCAGATTCCATGAGCCTACAGAACACATCCTATGGGAGAAAATCCTCATGCTGCACTTTATATAAGTGGACATGGCAGGAGTGGACCGTCTCCTCCCACATCCCTCATCATGAAGGACACCAATGCCCACCCACACTCACAGCCTGAGATGGGAACTAAGTGACTCTTTGAGAAAATGCTAGAAAATAAACCAAGCAATGATATGGGTCCAGCTGAAGTGGAGCCTCAGCCTGACCCCATGAGGAGCTCACACACCACAGAGCTGTCTCACGTTGAAGCCAAGGAGTCAGGTTTTTGCATACTGGCATTGTTCAGCCATTGACCTAGCCTCTCAAGTATTGCCGGCAAGGGGTTTTCCATTGACCCAGAGAAAGTCTCCCAAAAAAGGGTACAGCAATGCATGGTCATCAGCCAACACTCGCAGCAAGTGGAGGTAACCCCATAAAGGGGACCATCCTGAAAACTCTTCTCTCCTTCAGGCCCCACTGAGATTTATGAGTTTCTTCTTCATAATTCTCAGACCTGCACCTTTCTCTCCATCTCTTGCCTTATTGTTATCGTTGTGAAGTGCCGTCAAGTCAGTGTTGACTCATTTTGACAACAGAACGAAACACTGCCTGGTTCTACATCATCCTCACAATTGTTATGTTTGAGCCTAACCCTTGCCTTAGTTCAGGCCATATTACCTTTTACCTAGACAACTCCAATATCTCTCTCTTCATCCCATGGTGAGCATCCTACCAGAAGCAGGAGCATTTTGCCACATTCCTTGGATGTTTAAAACCATCCAATAGCTTCCCTTGCCATCCCTTTAGCAGGTCACCTGAGGGCTGACACTAACTGTCCCTGTGACCCCTCTGGCCTTGCCTCCCCTGCATGCCCCTGACCTTTAGCACCATTTGACTACTTACAAGCTATTGAGCCACCTGGCTATGCCACATTCTGCTGTTTCTGACTAAAAAAGTATGCCCTCCTCATCCCCACCCACCCTCTCACCGTCGACTCCACTGCTGACTGAAAATCTCCTACTCGTTTAAGAGTCAGTGCAAACCCCACCTCACATGTGAAGCCTTTCTAACCCCTGGTCTACCCAGGTAAATGCTATCACCCCTCTTTCAAAGGAAAACGTATACTCTGAAAAACCCTTCCTTCAGAAAGCCTGAAGCCCTCTACAGCAATCCTATTTATGGGTCTGTGTCTACCACTAGCTTCCATGCTTATGAGCAGAGATCCATATTACTAGTCTCAGTGCCCACAAAGTGCTGCCACAAACACTAAGTGTTTTCAACATAACATTTCATTTCATTGGTATTTGACCCTTATCCCAAGCCCATGGAATAGGAACCGTTGTTATTAGGTGCAGTCAAGTCAATTCTGACTCTTAGCGACCCTATGCACAACAGAACAAAATACTACCCAGTCTTGCTCAATCCTCACAACCGTTGTTAAGCTTGAGCCCATTGCTGTTGCCACTGTGCCAATTCAACTCATTGGGGGGTCTTCCTGTTTTTCACTGACCCTCCACTTTACCAAGTGTGATGTCCATCTCCAGGGACTAGTCCCTCCTGATAATATGTCCACAGTATGTGAGACAGAGTCTTACCATCCTGGCTTCAAAGGAGCATTCTGGCTGTTACATCTTCCAACACAAATGTGTTTGTGTTTCTAACAGTCATGGTATCTTTAATATTCTCCTCCAACACCATTCCCATCTTCCAAGCAAGGCCATAAGCTTACTGAAGATAGAAACATGTTTATTTTGCTTCCTGTTAGGCCCCCAGAGCCCTGGAGGTTCATAACAGATGCCTACAATGTATTCAAGGAAGAAATCAATGTAATTAATTAATGTGAGCAGCAACTAGCTGGCAAATAGTAAAGTGAAAATGGACTAGAGCAATTCATGACACACTTTCAAATCAAAAAGAATGTTGTTAAGTGTTGTTGTTAAGACTCACAATGACCCTGTATAGATAGGGTTTCTGAAGAGTGGCTGATGGGTTTGAACTGCTGACATTGTGGTTAGCGGTCCATTTCTTATCCTATGTTGCTGTTGTTGTTAAGTGCCATTGAGTCGGTTCCAACTCAAATCAACCCTGTGTAGTGTTTCCGAGGAGCAGCTGGTAGATTTCAACCACTGACCTTGTGGTTAGCAGACCAGTCCTGATCCTACAGCGCCACACCAGGAATCTAATATCCTATGGTGGTGGTGGTGGTGGTGGTGGTGGTGGTTATGTGCCATGGAGTCAGTTCTGACTCATAGCGACCTGTACAGGGTTTCCAAGGCTGTAAATCTTTATGGGAGCAATATCCTATAGTGCCACATACACACACAAAAACAAAAACAAAAACAAAAACAAAAACAAAAAAACCCACCAAACCCTGACTAACAGTTAAGGCATCAGACTTTGTTTTATTTTAAGCATTATAGCACCACACACCATAAGAGCTTTGTCCAGTATGTCTTTAAATTGTAATAAAGAAAGTAAATTTGAACTAAATTTGCATTATGTGTGGTGCCGTGGTTAGAGTGCTTGGCTACTGACCCGTGGCTCCATAGAGGAAAGGTGTGGCTTTTGCCTTCCTGTAAAAATAACGCCTGTCCTGTAGGGTTACTATACATTGGAATTCACTCAATGGCCCCAAACCAAATGGCTCCAGACACCCTATGTTGTTGTTGTTGTTATTAGGTGCCATTGAGTTGGTACTGACTCAGAGCGACCTTATGCACAGCAGAACAAAACACTGCCCGATCCTGGGTCAACCTCACTATTGTTGCCACGCTTGAGCCCGTAGATGCTGCCATTTTGCCAATACATCTCGCTGGGGGTCTTCCTCTTTTTCTCTGACCCTCCACCCTACCAAACATGATATCTTTCTCCAGCAACTGGTCCCTCCTGACAATATGTCCAAAGTATGAGAGACAAAGTTTGGCCATCCTGGCTTCCAAGAAGCAAGCACTCTGGCTCACTTCTTCCCGAAATCAGAGGTGTGGGGACAGCACTCCTAGTGGTAGAGATGAGTTATTGAAATCAGGCTATTGGAGCTAGGAATAGAGTGGGTGATTGGTCCAGGAGGCTGTCTCCTTCAGAACAAGGAGTATAGGCAAAGAGGAGGGAGAGGAGGATGGGGGGAAGAGGAGGAAGGGGTTAGGAGTAGGAGGAACAGAAGGTGAGAGAAGCAGAGATGAGTAGGAGCAGGAAGAAGAGGAAGGAAGAGAGGAAGAAGAAATGCAGAGAGAAAAGAGAAAAAAAGCTGGGAAGAAGGTAAAAAAGGAAACAAATACCACTCGCTGGCTTGCCCACCGCAAGCTTTCCTCATGTGTCTCTCTTGGTCACCCTGACATGGCTTGCTTATTTGTCTGGGTTGGGAAAACACGAGCTCCATCCCAACTCCCTGGGGTTCACAATACTGCAGCTCACTGCTCTTCTGGCAGCTAGAATTAGCACGGACGCCTGAGATCAGGACTCAGAGGAAGGCTTCCCCTCACAGGGCACACTGTGTTTGCAAAGGCCCTGTGCGGGGATCCTCTCACCAGCACCCCACATCTCAGTCTCCATGCTGACTAGCTAATTAATAAAGGGGCTGACTGGAGACCACATATGTCCCCGGATGCTTTTGCTATATTGTAGGTAAATTTGCTGCATGGAAATGAAATGAGATAATGAATCTTCTTCCTGGCTGCTAATCGACTTCTGAGGAGGAAGCAGCTCTGCCTGGGCCTGAAATTGGCCCTGGGCCAAATGATTTTGACCAGAAGGAAGGAAGGACCCATGGTGTAGGACCCCGTCCAATCATCCAACAGCCAGCAGGAGCTGGGAAGATGCAGGTGTAAGGACGCAGAGCGAGGGGATGAGCAAGTGGAACCTTCCAAGAGCTGAGCTAAAACATTAACAGCTGAAGGGCAGTTAAAGACCAAACCTGTTTGATGGGGGCGTCTGAGGGGAAACGTTGGTCATGAGGCAAAACATGAGGACCTGCTGCGTAGCTTTCTCCTCTCGGCACAACATGCACACAAGCAGGCTGGGAGGAACAGTCTTTTCAGTTGAGCTCAGGAAGCCAAAGGCTGCCCAAGCAGTGAATAGAGGTACACACCCATACACACTCACACTCTCATACACACTCACAATACTCTCACATGCTCACACACATGCTCACTCACTGATACACACACTGCCATGCATTCTCTCACACTCACATACTCACACACACACGCCTTAACACATGCCTTAACACATCTTTCCACATGCACACATACACTCGCACACACATACTCTGGCACACATACTTGTATACACTCTAACACACACATACTCTGGCACACACACATCCTCACACACACACCCAGTGCAAATCACAAAAATACCTGCCTATGTTTTCCATTTTTCTCCACAAAGTCTTCTTAGTTCCTGATTACTTTTGAAAGGATGCCCATAGCCAACTCTTCTATAGATAACCCACCTTGCTCTCTCTATCTGGCCCATCTGTCTGCCCACCCTTAGATGCAGTGAGCCCCTGAGGATATCATAAATGTATTAAAGGAAGGCAAAGAGTTGGAGAAGCCGAAGTTGCATCTAAATACCTGCCAACAATAGGAAAATCACTGTATATTTGGACTTGGGAATCAGAGAGATTTAAGTTCTGAAACTAATTCCTCCACCAGTGTCGGCTTCCGGGGCTCTAAGGGAAAAGGATTCCAGTAGGAAAAACAGCAAAAGGAGCCTGGCTTGTTTCAGGACCAACAAGGAGTTGCAATGTGGCCAGAGAGGAATGTGTGAAGGGGACAATGAGGGAGGAGGCTCTGCAGGTCACAGTAAGGACTCTGATCTTGACTGTGGTAGGACAGGAAGCCAATGGGAGAACCATGGCTGAGTTATGTTTGAATGGGCTTGCTCAGGCTACCATACTGGGTCTGTGTGGACAAGAGCAGAGATGACAGGCCATTGCAATGGTCCACATGAAGGATAATGGTGACTCCAACCAGGGTGCTGGCAGGGATGTGGTGAGCCATTGTAAGATTCCAAAAACGTTTTGAAAGGAAAGCTATAAACTTTCCTGATGGACTTGGTACTTTTGTCTTTAAACTAATAAGGAGTTGTTGTTATGTGCCGTTGAGTCAGTTCCAACTCATAGTGACACTGTATAGGGTTTCTGAGAGCAGCTGGTGGGTTTGAACTGCCGACCTTGCAGCTAGTAGTCAAGTACTGATCCTACAGTGCCACACCAGGGCCTTTTTTATTTCAGAAATCCACAAAAATGTTTCAACATTCTGGAGAGGATCTGTTGTCACTCAGCTTGGAACTTGGCAATTCATAGGTGCTCCATAAATACACGTGGGCTGACCCAGTATATGATCCCCAGAGAGAAAAACCATACCTTGTGATGCTCAGCCAGTTTGAGGTCCATCACTCTGAGATCCAGGGCTGGTTCTCAGGGTCCAGCCAGCCAGAGAGACAAATGCCAGGACTAACATTGTTTACTAACACTGTTACCTGGGGCTCTTTCAGTTGCTAGGTGAAGACCGGTTCCAAGACATTGAGAAAATCAAGACCATCGGCAGCACCTACATGGCAGTGTCGGGTTTGTCTCCTGAAAAGCAGGTAAAAAAAAAAAGTTCTACCACACCTGTGTCAGGAGCCCCACTCTTTTTTTTTTTAAGATTTTTGTGTGAATTGAGTGATAGTTTACATGGAAGAACATCGGTTTTACACTTATCGTTTCATTGCAATGATTACAACCCCCTCCATACATCATCATTCAACAGTATTTGCTTCTATTCCCTCTGTGTGTTTGTTTTTGTGTATGTGTTTTTGTTTTGAGTTGTACACAAAAACACTCAGGAATATATAATCATGTAAACAACCAAAGGGCACATTCTGCAAGCCTGACTCCTGGCTGTCAGCACACAGCCTTTCTCTTTGCATGAGTCTAGAGTCCTCAGCTGCTCTATCTCTTCATGTCGTCATGTCTTCCTCCATCTCTGGTGTTGCTGCTTCTCTGGATAGGGTCCCACATTCTGTTCATGCGCTTCTCCCTTGGTGGCTCTAGGGTCCTCTGTTCCTGGACTGTAAGATTAGCTACTCCCCCCTTTTTCTTACAAAAATTCTACCTTTACAGTTGTGACAGTCACAATTAATAATAACGGTTACTCACTATTAAATTATAAGAATCTTATCCCCATCTCCTTTCACCAGATTCATCTAGACAAGATGAAAATTACTCAGTGAGGATTCTACCTCCCCACACACACTCTGAAACTAAACTCCCTCTTGAAAACTTGCAGGCCAGTCACTTTGTTCCTTTATTGTCCCCCCATTTTTGATAGCCAATGTTTAAGTTGCCCATCCCTATCAACCCTGTATACAGAGGGGATAGGATTGATACTCGATTTGAAGACTCCTTCCCTCCCAGTTGGTATTTTGAGCTACTACATCCATAAGTATAGGTCAAGTTCATCAAATTGCAGCAATTTATACTTGTTTCCTTTATCAATATTTTTTTTTATTTTTCTTTTATTTGGTTTTGTTCTTCAGGCCTTCGAGGTTGGTTCAATGGATACCATCTACAAGTTTGTACATCTCCCCTCACCTAGGAGCCCCACTCTTGTTGGGACATCAAAGACCTCTATCACCAGCAGGCTTTGGGGGGCAGTGGGGATGAAATCTGATGAACCGGATATTCTGGTTGTGAAATGACTGTTTGAGAGGATGCTTCTGCAAGTCTAAAAAACTTCTAGGCTTCACTGTGAACCTCACTGGTCACTTGGTGAATGAAAGCAGGGCCAGAAATGCCTGTGATTTAATCATGAATGCTGCTAAATCCCTGATAGTTACCTCTTTCCTAGTCTTAGATATTATTTCTCCCCCCAAAGTAATATGTGATGAGAGTAATGTTGTTGTTAAGTGCCATTGAGTATGTTCCGACTCATAGCAACCCTGTGTAGAGTTTCCCAAGGAGTGGCTGTTGGTAGTGGGGGAATTAACAATCTACAGTCCAGGGTTGTTGTGTGCCATTGAGTCGGTGCTGACTCCTAGTGACCCTGTAGAGGGTTTCTAAGGCTGTACATATTTTCTCCCATGGAGCAGCTGGTGGGTTTGAAGTAGTGACATTGAGGTGTGCAGTCCACCAGTGCTTAGCGGGTGGGTTAGCTGAGATAGGATCATGCTCCCCATCACAGACCTCGCACCAACTAGGTCCTCAAGAAATAAATGTGAAACCCAATTGTAGGGTGTGCAGGAAGGCTCATTCATTTCTTCTCATTGTCTCTGCACTTTCTTCCAGGACTTGGAACTGGTCCAATCTAGTTTGACACCCCACCCCCGTTCAGAATTTGCCTTTCCGCTCAAGATAACCTGAATCTGAATCTACATTGTAACTAGCTCCCCAGGTGGTTCTTACAGATTCCCAGGTGATCCTTATGTACTCATACCTGGGGATCTTGTGAACTTACAGATTCTGATTCCATCTATCTGAAGCAGAAATGCAAATTCTCAGCAAGAGGTCAAACCTGAGTGAACCCGTCCCAAGCCCTGCTTTTCTTCCCAACTAAAAACCTTAAAGTACTCTGAAAGCAACACCAGATAGATTTGGTGCTAGTGGTTTGGTACATGTGGCTGCTACTCTATAGTACAGATTGGCTAACAATGGTCTGCAGGCCAAACTCAGCCCACTGCCTGCTTTTGTAAATAGCATTTGGTTGGAGATCAGCCACACTCATTCATTTATATTGTCTATGGCTCATTTCAAGCTACAATAGCTGTGTTGAATAATCAGAGCAGAAACCAGCTGGCCCCAAAGCCTAAAATATTTAATATCTGACCTTTTTCTGAAAATGTTTGCCAACCTCTGCTCTGTGGAACTACGCTTTCACATGCATGCTTTCATTTGTTTCCTGTGTGGTAATCTGGGCAAGTGAACGTGTACCCATTTTACAGATGAGGAGACTGAGGTTTAGAAAGGCACAAAGGTGTACCCAGAGTTTCTCAGATGGTGAATGACTGCACTTCCCTCAGATGTTTGAAGAGCAAATGTCTGTGTGTCCATCCTTAAGGCAGATACTGTGAGCACTTCAAAGGAGACACAGTTCCTAGACAGGAAAAATGGCCCATACAAACATGTCCTTGCACGTGCTTGCACACTCCAGTGGACATGCTCAGGGATTCATGATGTGTTCACTTGAATGCGCATGGAGAAAGGAAAATAGTGGTCCACATGTATGTCCTGTCCTCCTTTAAGCCTCATGTTACTCCAGCTTTCTGGAATGATGATGGCTTGACTCTGCAGTGGCTCCCATGTGTGGTGGTTTTCTTCCAGGGATGAATGGATAGGTAAGGGGTTAGGACATAAAGCAGTCCACTCGACAGAATGTTAATGCTCACTCTGTTCAATACACTCTTCCCTTGATTTTGCTTCAGCAATGTGAAGACAAGTGGGGTCATCTGTGTGCCCTGGCCGACTTCTCACTGGCCCTGGCTGAAAGCATACAGGAGATCAACAAACATTCCTTCAACAACTTCGAGCTCCGGATCGGTGAGTAGCAGCTGGGCCACAAACACACGGCCACAAACACAGTCACGTGGGCTGCAAACATTGCACCACAAAGGTGTGGACCGCAACACTAGACCACAAACACATGGACCACAATAGTAGATCACAAACACACAGATACAAACATAGTCACGTGGGCTGCAAACATTGCACCACAAAGGTGTGGACCACAATACAAGTCCACAAACACGTGGACCGCAATAGTAGATCACAAACACACGGCCACAAACACAGTCACATGGGCTGCAAACATTGCACCACAAAGGTGTGGACCGCAATACAAGTCCACAAACACGTGGACCGCAATAGAGATCACAAACACATGGACACAAACACAGTCACGTGGGCTGCAAACATTGCACCACAAAGGTGTGGACCACAACACTAGACCACAAACACGTGGACCACAATAGTAGATCACAAACACACGGATACAAACACAGTCACGTGGGCTGCAAACATTGCACCACAAAGGTGTGGACCACAACACTAGACCACAAACATGTGGACCGCAATACAAGTCCACAAACACGTGGACCACAGTAGTAGATCACAAACGCATGGATACAAATATTAGAACACTCGCATGGGCTGCAAACACAACAACACAAAGACATGGATAACAAACATGTGGACCACAAACACGTGGAGCACAAACATTAGATCCCAATGACATGGACCACAAATACTAGACCACAATCGTGTGGCACCCCTGCAGAGCCAGTTGTCCTTGCTCCATCAAACACCCCTGCCCCCCAGTGCCTTGGGCATCAAAATGCAGTTGACTTCATGTGACTGGAACAGGGGCAGGGGCAAGGTTCAGGGTTAGCTCAAGCCTTTCTGAGTTCCCTTCTCCATCGAAGATGCTGGGAGCCAGGGAATGATACTGACTTGTGTGCAGAAATACAAACACTGAATCATATTTAGTCTCTTTTCCATCTTATTGATCCAGTATACTACCTATCTAGGTCCTAGTTAATGAGATAGGTGAGTAACCAGGTGTTTCTATCTTTGTCACCCATCACTGGTGGTGACTACACTCGTATTGCTCTCAGGATCTTCCAATAATGCCTTAAGTCAGAAAAAAGAACTGGACTCCTGAGGTACTGTGTGAGCCAGGACGAGCATAGAGCTAGCCACACAGCTCACCCCTCTTTAGCCTGAGAGCCACCCTATGCAAGGCAATGGCACAACAGCAACTATTTCAACACCAGAAGTCACTGTTATCCAGTCCACTCTGACTCATAGCAACCCTATAGGAAATCCAAGAACTGCTCCTAGGGTTTTCCAGGCTGTAAAGTTGACCGAAGCAGTTTCTTCCAAGGAGCAGCTGGTGAGTTTCAGCTGCCAAGCTTTTGCTTAACCCACTGTGCCACCACAGCTCCTAAGCATAGTGGTGCTGATGATAGTTCTTTCTCATTGGTATAATGGGCTCATTCCTTCAGCATCTCTGCTGAGCTTCGAGGACCTCATAAAGCACAGTCTACAGACTCCAGTACAAGTCCACATTCTCATTAAATTAAATTCAGACTTCTGGTGTGACACTGTGGGATCAGCACTAAACTGCAAACCACATTATCGGCAGTTCAAATCCACCAGTTGGCTCCTCGGAAACCCTATACAGGGTTGCCTAGGAGTCAGAACTGACTCAATGCCACTTAACAACAACAAATTAAATTTGGACCCATAGAAGGGCAGTTACAGGCTAGGATCACACAGCCTAATGGTCGCTCCCGACAACAAGACTAATGACTATGTGGCTGCTAGGGTACCGTCTAGAACATCTTTTACGCAGAACACATATTCTACTCCTCTGCCAGCTGACGTGCCATTTTACTTTATTCAGTTCTCCCTTAACAGCTTTCAAGAAAAAAGGGTCAAGAAATACCAATACCTGGCTTGTCACATCTAAAGAATGCCCTGTGCCTTTGTTCAGTGAAATACAAGAATTTATATTGCATGTTTTTGATCTATAGAGGACTTGTTCAGGGCCCGTTCCCACATCTTTCCACTAACTCACTATGTCATTTCTGAAATTATTGACGACACAATTGAACCATGAATAAAAAGCAGACCTTTAGACTAGTCCTGAACAAAGGGATGTTCTGAGTGAAGTCTGGAGATGTGGCCAGGATCAGAGCTGACCCTGGGTGTGATATGCTATTCTGCCAGCATAGACCATGCATCTCATGGGGCAGACAATTAATTTCCCAGCTCATTGGGCATCTCCATTTATATTTGGGGCTTCTTTAATTGGCTGTATGAACCAGGTGAGTCATTTAAACTTTCTGAGTCGGTTTCCTGAGTACACTGGACATTCTATTTTTATTACCTCCCCTGCTTACCTCCCTCACAAGACTGGTATCCGTCAGCATTCTCCCCAGAAACACAACCAACAGGATGGAAATATATGCTCATGTTGTTGTTGAGTGCCGTCAAACCAGTTCCGACTCACAGCATCCCGGTATAGGGTTTCCAAGGAGAAACCAAAGGGTTTGAACTGCTGACCTTGTGCTTAGCAGTTCAGTGCTTATACCACAGGCTAACACCTGCACATCAACATCTAGATATCCAGGTAGGTGGATCTCTAGATCTATAGATATCTACATAGATATTTGTCACCATCAAATACATATCCACTGTCAGGTACAAGGGGACACTCCCATAGGTTTCCAAGGCTACCATCTTTATAGTACCATACTGCCACATCTTCTCCTAAGTGGCTGGTGGGTTCAAACCACAGACCTTGAGGTTAGCAGCCAAGTACTTAACCACTGCACCACCACAAAGAGAGAAAATGTATATATAGTATTCATAGAGAGTGTTTGGTGGTGGTGTTTATGTGCTGTGGAGTCAGTTACGACTCATAGTGACCATGTATTGTGTTCCTGAGGCTGTAAAACTTTACAAGAACAGAAAGCCTCATCTTTCTCCTGTGGAATGGCTGACCGTGAGATTAGCAGCCCGACTCATAACCACTACAGTATCAGAACTCCTGTATGGGGAATATATATGTTTATATAGGTATGTATATGTTTATATATGTAGGTCTATAGGTGTGGCGCTGTAGGATCAGCACTGGACTTTGAACCACAAGGTCAGCAGTTCAACCCCACCAGCTGCTCCTTGGAAACCCTATACAGGGTCACTATGAGTCGGGAACCTACCCGACAGCACTTAACAACAACATAGTATTTATATGTATCCATTGAGAGTCCTGTTGAGGTGCTGTGGGTTAATGCACTGGACCGCAAAGTCGTTTGAACTGCAAGGTAGGTGGTTCAAGCTCACCAGTCACTCCTCAGAAACCCTATGAAGGGTCACAATGAGTCAGAACCAACTCTACAGCACTTAACAACAACATAAATACACATATGTATAATGAAAGTGATTTATCTTAAGGAGTTGGCTCATGCAATGGTTAGACTAAAGTTTGGAAAGCAGGCCAGCTGGCTGGAAACTCAGAACAAGTTACAATCTTGAATTGGAATCTCCAGCAGGAATTCTATGTCACTTCTGGGGCAGAATCCCTTCTTCCCCAGAAAACTTCAGCTTTTGCTCTTCAGGCTTTCAACTGATTGGATGAACCACCCCCCACGTGTTCAAATGGTACTTCTCTTTGTGTAGAACCAACCACATCTACAAAGTACCTTCCCAGCTATAACAGCATCTAGACTAGTATCTGACCAAACAACTGGCACATCCAATTAGCAATCACAGCGGCAATATGAGAACTAAATGAGAAAAGTACTCTGCACATTTCAAAGGGTTCACCACCTGCTGCAATGCCTCTGCATTCTGCAGGATCTGTTTTCAAACTTCACAGGCAGTTATATCTTAAAAGGAGTGCTGGTGCAGCTCTGTAAGATAAACACTGGACTGCTAACCACAAGGTCAGCAGTTCCAACTCACTAGCCACTCCTTGGAAACCCTGTTCAGGGTCGCTGTGAGTTAGAATGGACTTGATGGCACTTAACAATAACAACAACAACAACCATGATTGTGATTTCACTGCCTTCTGCATAACTTGTTTCTAAGCTTTACAGCCTTCGGGGCATACACATGTGTGTGTTGTCCCTTTGCATAGAATCATCTTCCCTAGATATCCATACAGCTCACCCCCTCACTTCCTTCAACTCTCTTCTCAGAAAGGCCCTTCCAGACCACCCAACTCCAAAATGCATCCTCTCCTAGCTTCCTTTATCCATTTACTCTGATTGATATCTCAGTATAACTGTTATCACTAATATCGTAGTACATCTCATTTTTAATTGTTAGTAAGGAGCTCTGGTAGCGTAGTGGTTACGAATTGGGCTGCGAACCTTAAGGGCAGCAGTTCGAAACTACCAGCCACTCCGCAGGAGAAAGATGAGGCTTTCTACTCTCGTAAAGATTTACACCCTCGGAAACCCTTACAGGGTCACTATGGGTCAGAACCGACTCGATGGCACTTAACAACAACATAGTATATATTGTTTTTTAAATTATTTTCTGTTGTTCCCCAGTAGAATGTGAGCTGCATAAGAGCCAAGACTATGTCTAACTCCTTTCCCACCATATTCCTGGTGCCTAGAACAGTGCCTGACACATAGTAGGAACCTTGTCAACGTTTGTAGAAGGTAGAAATAGAGAATGAGGAAACTCGAAGTCAGAGTGAGACGGCATGTTCTGACAAGCTGTCATTCCTAGAAAAGGAGGAGACACTTAACCTGTCTTAAAACACAGTTTATTTGCCAAATAAACTATGGGGTTGGAAGGAAATGATGATCCAGCAGAAAAAAAAGACAAGGACCAAGGCACAAAGAAGGAAAATCACCACCAGGCTAGGGGAACTCAGGTAGTTCCGTGTGGCTGTAGCCTAAGCATGGAGGAGAGAGGGGAATGAACAAGGCTGATAGGTTAGGCAAAAGCCACAGCTGAAAAGCTTGTATTGTGATTCAGAGGGGCTTTATTCAAGGCTTTATTCTGAGTGGCAGAAACAGTTAAATGCTCCACTACTCATCCAAACCTTAGCTGTTTGAAACCACCCAGAGGCACCTCAGAAGAAAGGCCTGGTGATCTGCTTCTGAAAGGTCACAGCTTTGAAAACCCTGTGAAGCAATTCTCCTCTGTATACAGGGGGTCACCATGAGTTGGAATGAACTTGATGACAGCTGATTTAGAACATTACACTAGAAGCCAGAGGGGTCCAGGCAGATGTGTAAGGTAAGCATGTTGTGAGTTGACCAGATGTACATTTCAGAAAGAGCCCTCAAGAAATGGGTTGCAGAAGGACAAGGCAGGGGACAGGGAGGTCTGGCAGGAGCTTTGGCCATGAACTGATTAATGACTCTGAGGAGATGAGGCAAACCAGAGACAGACAAGGTCCACCTGAGCTCTCAGAGCACAGACAACAAAGGTGAAGGAAGATTCCAGGCTCCCAGCTCCAGTGCTCCGCCCATCACACAGGCCTGATAAGTCAGTGTCCAGGCAGGAATATAATTTCAGTAGGCTAAGCACTGGACTGCCAGCCTCTAGGTTGTCAATGCAAACTCATCAGCCATTCCTCAAGAAAGATGAAGCTTTCTTCTCCCATTGAGGTTCACAAGCTCAGAGACCCTGTGCAGGGTCATTGGAAGTCAGAATCCACTCAATGGTAGTGAGTTGGGTTGGGTTTTAGTGAACCCGCATGGTTGTCACTGTTTGATTTACATTGTCCCATCCCATCCTCCTGCGATCCTTTCCACTTTGTAGATGGGAAAAGCAAAGTCCAAAAGGAGCTTTCCCAGCTCATACATCCAGTAAGTCATGGAGGCAGGGTTAGAATCTACAGCAGCAGACCTCATACTCAATGACCAGTGTGTAGGCAGGGGTCCAGCCAGCCCTCAGATGTCCTCTTCATCTCTCTCTTACTTCCTGCTGCTTTGGTTCATTCATAGGCATCAGCCACGGCTCAGTGGTAGCTGGCGTTATTGGTGCAAAGAAACCCCAGTATGACATTTGGGGCAAAACGGTGAACCTGGCCAGCCGGATGGACAGCACAGGGGTCAGTGGCAGGATCCAGGTTCCAGAGGAGACCTATCTCATCCTGAAAGAGCAGGGCTTTGCCTTCGACTACCGAGGGGAGATCTACGTCAAAGGTATCAGTGAACAGGAAGGAAAAATCAAAACGTACTTTCTGCTGGGAAGAGTCCAACCCAACCCATTCATCTTGCCCCCGAGAAGACTACCCGGGCAGTACTCCTTGGCCGCTGTTGTCCTGGGTCTTGTGCAGTCCCTCAACAGGCAACGGCAGAAACAGCTGCTCAATGAGAACAACAACACGGGGGTCATCAAAGCCCACTACAACCGGCGGACTTTGTTGACGCCCAGTGGACCCGAGCCCGGAGCCCAAGCCGAAGGCAATGACAAATCCGATTTGCCATAAAAGCATTTTCTTTGTGTTTCTTTTTTTGTATTTCTTTTATATATAAAATAAATATACTAATAAAAAGGTTTAATTTTTTTTAGAACAAGGATGGTTTTATTGGTCTCTGGTGCCCCAGGTCAAAGGCACAATTTGTGGTTCTCCTCAATCAGAAGCGTTTATTGATCCCCTCTTGTTTACAAGGGGCATGGGGAAGCAGAAATAAATAAGACGCAGCTTCTGATTGTAAGAGGCTTACAGGTGCGTGTGAAAGAGGCCAGGTACACAGAGACTCAGTATAACGGCAGAATC
This sequence comes from Chrysochloris asiatica, assembly GCF_000296735.1. Taxonomy (NCBI): domain Eukaryota; kingdom Metazoa; phylum Chordata; class Mammalia; order Afrosoricida; family Chrysochloridae; genus Chrysochloris; species Chrysochloris asiatica. The sequence goes on along the minus strand of NW_006408519.1, from coordinate 38,992,259 downwards.
CATAAGAGCTGCCAATTTTGTGGAGGGCCAAGGAACCCTGGTGGTGCAGTGGAATAAGCGCTGGACTGCAAACCCCAAATTCAGCAGTTTCAACCCACTACCACCCATGAACAAAGATGAGTCTGTTGGCTCCTGTAAAGATTTACAGTTTCAGAATCCATAAGGAACAATTCTGCCCTGTTCTCCAGGGTCACTAGGAGTCGGAATCAACTTCATGGCACTGGGTTTGGTTGTCTAGTGCCAGACCCAGTAGCAAACTCTTTACATAATAACATCATGCCATCCTTCCACCTGCAGGCACATTCGCTCCGCCTTGTGTCCAAACTGCTCTAGGCACTCCAGAACACTGCCCTCATAGGCCAAACATTCAGTGTGAAGGAAGATAGACAATAGACATATGAACCAGTGCGTAACAGTCCACTTTCAGACGGGATAGATGCCATAAAGGGGATTGTAGGACAGTAGGGATCGAGAACCCTTGGTTCTGAGTACAGGAGTGCTGAGATAGATAAATTAGCATCACCAGGAAGCCTTCTATGAGGAAGTAACATTGAAGATTAGACATAAATGGTAAAGAGGGAGCCCATATGGACCAGGAAATGAGTGGTCCAAGCAGACACAGCAGCACATGCAAAGGCCCTGAGGTAGGATCCCGACATGTTGGTGTGCTCCAGCAAATTGAAGAACAAGGGGGCAAGATGGTGCTGGGCCTCTCCCATTTGATCACCAAGAATCCCACCCTGCGAGCATCTGGCCTCAGCTCCACCCTCCGCCCCTAGGTCAGCCTGTTTCCTAATTACCAACAGTCGTTCCATACTGAGGGCTAGGGCAGAGACAGGAAAAGAAACAGGCTTTCTGAAATTAGAGCTGTTCTCTGTTTGCCTACTTCCGTGGCTTGCTCAAGCCACTTACGTCAAATGCCACATTTCTGGGAACCGGGTCCAATTCTGAAGGCTAGCATGTATTCCAGTCATTTAAACCTCAACACTTCCCCCCCTGACCACATCTTGTGAGATGTGGACCCCCAGGATCTTAATAACTGCTACTGACTCAGATTTAGAAATGCCAAGTGTCAGCCCAGGTAGAGGGAACAGAGCCCCAAATGACAAAATGCAAAAGCAGCATAGAATGGAGACTGCCTTAGCCCAGCTGGGCTTCGGCCCAACAGGCTTTCTCGATGGCTCTGTTTTCTCAATGCAATGATGGTGTTGTTGTTGTTAAGTGCCATGGAGTCGGTTCCGACTCATAGTGACCCTGCACAGGGTTTCTGAGGCTGTAAATCTTTACGGGACCAGACCACCTCATCTTTCTCCTGCGGAACCACTGGTAGTCTCAAACTGCTGACCTTGAGGTTGGCAGCCCGACTCATAACCACTACGCTACCAGAGCTCCTTTAATTCAATGATAGTTATCTCTCAATGCCCATCCAGGTTCAAGGTGACCTGGCCATTCACCTACGTAGGTCATGCACAATTTCCCAAGACAAACACAGCCCTGCCTGGAGACCAGGCAAAGATGTCTAAAGCATTCATCCAAGACTGGGGTTGAGGAACCTCCTCATCAGTCATCTTGCAGCTCAGACATGCCTCTCCCTCTGACTTAACTGCCACATTCCCTCTTCAGAAACCTAAGATTGCAGCTGCTCTCAACTGGTAGGAAGCACTGTGTCATCTTCTTCCTCCCTCAGATGAGTTCACAGAGGCATAGAGAAGCTGAGTAAATGGCAAAGCTGGGATTCAAACGCAGCTGGTTGAGCTCCAGCCCTTCAAACCTCACCTATTCCCATGCTGAGTGAATAACATTCATGAAATGAAAGCTAAAACCCAGAACTGAATACCCCCTACCCACCCACCCAGTGGTGTAGACTGTGTAGGTTGGGGGAGGGGCACAGGAACTCTGGAATGGCCGCCCTTGGAACAGCTTTGGGTCACTGAATTCTGGTCCTAAACAGCCTCATCCTCGTACCCAGTGATTCAACCAACTATAGACATAATTGGGTGATACTGACACATCAGTTCCAGGCAATCAAGCGAAGTTCCCAGTCAAGCACATCACACAAATATTCTGGTTTCCCAGCCGGTGTGAAAGTTCGTTTTACCCTCCACTGTACTCTCGGACATGTACAATAGTATGATGAGTAAGGTAAAAAGATTGTGGGAATGACAAAAATGGGGCACAGACACAAGCAAGCACATGATGCTGGAAAAATGGCGCCAATAGACTTGTTGGATCCACAAAACTCCCATTAGGGAAAGCCGCCATATCTCTAGGTCATAACAAAGCAAAACACAATAATGCAAGATATGCCTATTTTATATAATAAAGGGGACAGCTGTGATTTGAAGTTCTGAAAATTTCAGACTGAAGAACTCTACTGTGTGGAAGGAAAGCCTCCCCAGTGGGTCTGAAGCTAGTATGTATACACTAACCAACTGTGTGAGTACTTAGTAACAAAACATGAATGTTCACATTCAGTTTCATAGCTAAAGTCTATAAATAGACTCACCTCTGTTCTGGCCACTATTTTGCCCCAGATTAGCTTTTACACACGCTTCAGTGAGACAGCTGTTTGGATTTTGGGATTGTGAACACACCTCAGAAGGTTGCTGTGAAGATAAAAGTTGTCCCAGTTACTTAGTGTTTCTGGAACAGAGATACCTCTGGTGGATGGCTGTAACTGTCTCACAGTTCAGGAAGCTAGAATTTGAAACTGGAGGCACGAGCTTTCAGGAAAGGCGTCCTCTCTCTGTTGGCTCACAGTGCAGGGGACAATAAGTCCTTTCTGTATCTGTGACCCAGCGTTCCTTAGAGATCTTCGTGGGCCTTGGCATCAGTCTTCCCCTGGGTCTAGGAGGTCCCTGGACTCAAAGGGCACACTCCACTCCGGGGCTCTCCTTTCTTGGTGGTAGTAGCTCCCTCTCGCCTCTGCTCACTCTTTTATATCTCAAAAGAGATTGACTCAAATTGCAACGTAATCCTATAGATTGTATCCTGCCTGTTTAGCATAGCTGCCTCTATTCCTAGCTTATTAACATCATAAAGGTTAGGACTGACAACACACAGGATAATTATAAGGAGCAAGGTGGATCTTCAGGATAAGCACTAGACTGCTAACCACAGGGTCCTAGATCCGAGCCCACCAGCCACTCCGCTGGAGAAAGATGAGGCTTTCCGCTCCCATGAAGATTTACAGCCTCAGAAACCCTATGCGGTTGGCACCAACTCAGTGGCACTTAACAATAGGATAGTTACATCGGATCTCAAAATGGGGGATAATGACATTATACTGAGAATCCTGACCCAGCCAAGTTGACACATATGGTGTGATGAGGAGGTGGGGGGTGGGCATGATTCAATCCATAACCATGGAGAACAGTTCCTTTAAAGCTCTTATCAGCTGTAAGCATTTGCAATTTTCCTTTGCCTTTATATATATAATTGAGAAAACGTAAAATATGTAGGGTTTGCTTCAACGGCTGCAGAAGGTTTCAGGAATCACTGAGCTCACCTGAGCTGAGTTGGAGCAGCTGGACCACTCAGGGAGGGAGCCGGATATGATGCAGGTGGGGGGCCTGTGAATAGCCGTGACTGGAGCTCCCCCCAGTGGGAAGAGAAAGAAGTTCCCCAGGGCCCTAAGGGCTGCTGACCCAGATTTCAAGGCGACCCTCTGTCCTTTTAGATGCCATCAAGAAAGGGGTGTTGAAAATTCATTTCCTTCCCTGACATTTTTACTCCAGACCCACGGGCCCAGTGCCAACCAGCATTTGCAAGTGAGATCGCCATCGCTCTCCATTAGCTGTGGGCTCCAAACAACAGAACCCAATGTTTTATTAATGAGTTACCAGGGGGCAGGGTGCCCCACAGAATAACATCCTATGCCTATCTGAATTATTAATTGCATACAGCCACCACACTGCTCTAACCATCAGCTCCCTTCTGCCTCAGGAAGATAATAAGGCCATTGATGGAGTGAATATGCAAAGCATCGCGTGAATTCAGACATCTGCCTTTTACCTTTTACTCACAGTCTGCTTCTGTGTGGAAATAATTATTCCAAATGTGGTCTTTTCAGATTCTGGTCCTTATTTTGACATTATCACAACCATCACAGCCACAGGAATGAACATCGTCAATCCATTTCCAAATAGGATTCCAGCTGATCTACCTAAGCCTGATTTTTAAAGTCTTTATATTTTATTCTCTTACTATTTTATTATTTCTATTTTATAGGAACTGGGGCTCCTAAAATTAACTTTTTAATACATTTAAGACAGATTATAAAGGATCAAGGCCAAAATACAAGTAAAGATCTTATGTGGCCCCAAGTTTTAGGTGTACACATAAAGAAATGAAGGTCCAAAGAGTAGGATTCAACTCCCAGAAGTGAAGAGTCTCCAGTCAGAGTGGAGGGGCGAACTCCTTAACACTCTCCAATGTGAGCTCTGTAACAGAATGCCAGTCCCCGTGCCCCAGAGGATCTGAATGAGATGACTGAGACCCCCAGGGAAGCCCCATGATGCCTAGGGGAGGGGAGGGAAGCTATACTTAAATGTTAAGCCCTGGGCTGCTAACCAAATATCAGTAGTTTGAACTCATCAGCTGCTCTCTATGGGAGAACAATATGACCGTCTTCTTCCACAAAGATGGCGACACTGGAAACGCAATGGGGTGGTTCTACTACGTCCTATGGTTGTGGTGGTGGTCAAGTGCCATGGAATCAGTTTCGATTCATAGGGACCTTGTACAGAGTTTCTAAGACTGTAAATCTTTATGGGAGCAGAAAGCCTCATCTTTCTTCCATGAAGCCGCTGGTAGATTTGAACTGCTGGCCTTGAGGTTAGCAGTTCTGCTCATAATCCACTACCCTCCTGCGAGTAACTATAAATCACAATCGACTCCATGGCAAAGGGTGTGGTTTAATTGGACTAGAATTCACTTCTTTATAGGGCAAAGTTCCCCTTTTCAGAGATGATGAGGCCCAGCCAAGCTCACCAGGTAATGAAAACAACCAGAAGGTTCTCTGCCTTCAGGCCCTCAAACCTGAGGGGAAGTTGTTGGTGGGAAGGGTCTGGAGTGTTGTTCAGAGCATGCTCAGTCTCTTCTACCAAACTCATGCCCAGGAACCATGCTGACTCAGCTGCCAGTTGTTGTTTTAAGTGCCATCAAGTCGATTCCTACTCATAGTGACCCTGTCTAGGGTTTCTGAGGAGCAGCTTCTGGGTTTGAACCACCAACCTTGGTTAGCAGTCCAGGGCTTAGCCTACAGTGGCTCCACATCTCAAGGCCCGCCAGGAGGGAGCAGTCCATCGCACTGATAGTAACTGCAAGCTGACCACCCTACCCCTTCTTCTTCCTCCTCTCTATGCCTCGCTCCTCCACCTACAATGTTTTTGTCTTTTCTCAAAGGAGCTTCCTTTTTCAGCATTCCACAACATCACTGGTGAAACCCCAGATGGTTTGCCATTAGGGATGTTCTGATGCAAACTGCTACAACCTGAGGCTGTGTTGAGAACTGCTGCAGGACCTGAAACGCTTTAACTGGAAGGACCCTGGAATGAAGCGCTTGCTATACTGCCACCTTCTGGAGGATGGGAGTATATTGTTTCTCGAAACCACTGACAGCTCCCTGCATTTGGCCATTTCAATTTGGTTGGGTAGAAATGGATGAATTCCTTCAATAAACGATGATGGAGAAATCATTTCTTTGTATCAAAAATAATACTAATATTATTCTCCTTTTGGGGAAAACACAAAACACTGCCAAGTTTTTGGAGACTGCTCCTTGTCCCTGGTTCCCACTCTCCCATCTTCCATGGAGACTAACCATCCGGGAAGAAAGTTGTACACACAGCCTCCTTATCACAGGCCTGGGGGAGCCCCACAGCACACAGCATCTGTTTACCTGAGAGCAGTCTAGTATGCTTGATGGTGACCACCTGGGTCTACTTGTGAGTAGAAGTGGGGAAAATACAGCAGTGAAGTCATGGGCTGAGTTTGGCTGTGTTCCATTAATACTCGTTGACCTTGAGATGAGAGAGAAAAGAGGAAGGACTGGCTGCTTTGAAGTTTACAAGATGTGTGAACTCCTGAGGCCATGGGCACTGACCTAGCCCCTGGGGGCTAAGGTTGAGATGGAAAGACCCAGCTGTTATGAAGTGCAGGGAAGTGTATATGAACTCCCAAACTTGTAGCTAATATCCATTTGATCTAGTTTGGATGGCTAGCTGACCAGAACTTGACCAGATTAAGATAAAGATGTTTGATATGGTGAGCAAGTGCAAACTGCTACAATTTGATGAACTAGACTTTCGCTTTTGGATGCAGTTGCTCAAAAGTCTAACTGGAATGGAAGGACTTTTCATATCAAGGGGCAAACTTGTTTCCTCAGTATACTGGGTTGGTGTTGTTGTTAAGTGTTGTTTAATCTATATTCCAACCCTGTATGAGGTTTCTGAGGAGCAGCTGGTGAGTTTGAACTGCATTATCTGTGGGACAGGTAATTTAGACATTGACTATCAATAATGGGCGGCGGGGGACATAAAGGCATTAAGTGGCTGTTTTACAAGCTTTTATGAGTACGCTTAGTTTCATAATGAGGGGGGTAAGGTAGAATCTTCACTGAATAGTTGTCCTCTTCTTCAGATGGATCTGGTAAAAGGGGATGAGGGATGATGCTGATAGAATTTTATTATTCAATTGTGAGTAATTGTTAACAGGATTAATTGTGATTGACACAACTGTAATTGTAGAAGATGTATGACTAAAAAGGGGGAGTAGTTAATCTTTCATTTCAGAAACAGAAGATCCCAGGACCATCAAGAAGGAAGAGCAAGAGTGGAGCGTGAGATCCTACCTAGTAAAGCAGTGACAGCAGAGATGGTGACAGGCGGTGGATGGAGACACAGAGCAGCTGCGGACTCTAGGCCCATGGACTGAGTAAGGCTGTGTGCCTATGGACAGAACACTGACTTGCAGAATGTGCCCTTTCATTGTTGTTAGATGCCATCGAGTCAGTACCAACTCATAGCGACCTTATGCACGGCAAATGAAACACTGCCCAATCTTGGGCCAACCTCACTACTGTTGCCATGCTTGAGTTCATCGATGCTGCCACTTGACCAGTGCATCTCATTGGGGGTCTTCCTCTCTTTCTCTGTCCCTCCACCTTACCAAACATGATATCCTTCTCCAGTGATTGATTCCTCCTGACAATATGTCCAAAGTATGAGAGATGAGTTTGGTCATCTTGGCCTCTAAGGAACACTCTGGCTGCACTTCTTCCAAAACGGATCTATTGGTTCTTTTGGCAGCCCATGGCACTTGCAATATTCTCTTCCAACACCATAACTCAAATGCATCAATTCTTCTGCGGTCTTCCTTATTCACTGTCCAGCTTTCACATGCATTTGTATTTATTGAAAATACCATGGCTTGGGTCAGGCGCGCCTTTATCTGCAAGCTGACATCTTTGCTTTTCAACACTTTAAAAAAGTGTTGTGCAGCAGATTTGCCTAATGCAATATGTCATTTGATTTCCTGACTGATGCTTCCATGAGTGTTGATAGTTGAT
>NW_006408519.1:38978232-38983049 GCF_000296735.1 Chrysochloris asiatica | reverse complement strand
ACCAATAACCTGTGATCAACCCAGCCTCCTCCACTTCCTTCATTCCGTAATCAGATATTTCTGAAGTACAGAAGTGGTGAGAAAGGAGATAAATATTTGCCGAGGGTCTGCTGTTTGTTAAACACTGTGATGCATCAATCTCTCACATTATTCCTACAAAACACATAAGGAGAGGGAGGTGCCTAGTATCTCCATTTTGCTAATGAAAGCTCAGAACATTTGTCCCACCAGGAAGGAGTAGAGCCAAAGTTGAAATCTAGAAGCTATTCTTGGGGCTCTGATGTCTTCAGAGAGAGAGCAAGTTCAGGACCACTGCCCTGGGATCAGGAAGTCCCTCTGGGAATTCAGCTGGAACCACCTGTGGGCAAGGTTCTCAGTGCTCACCTAGGGCTGCATGACTCCTGTCAGTCCGCACAAGTGGCATACTGGCTCCTCCTTTTCATCCACCTTCTCAATCTTGCACAGGTAGAAGATTCTATCCCAGAGGCACATGAGCCTAAAGCACCTGTAGACAAGGTTCTCAATGCTCACCTAGGACAGCATGATTCCCATCAGCCCACAGAGGTGATACTGGCTCTGGGATATAATGACTCCTCCTGATCCACCTTCTCAATCTTACAGAAGAGCCTTTCCTAGGAAGATTCTAGCACAGAGATGCATGGGGAAGGGGGTTCTGGAGACCTGAGAAGAGGGTGATAATGGTGCCAAGTTGACCTCTGACAGTCCAATCTCCCAGGCCTATCTCCCTCCATCCTTGCCACCATCCACCCCACTAACTCCCATGAGTGGCCTCTCCCACTTACAGTGCAGCTTTATAACAGAGCACTAATTATCTGTGACTTCCCCATCTGCTAATTAAACTTGAGGTCGTGTGCACATTAGGAGTCCTGAATGCAATGTTCTGAGCTCCTCTTGCATGAATATAATGGGTCAACTTGATCTGATTACACTAATATCTGAGATATTCCCAGTGAGATGTGATGCTCCTTGAGCCAAGGACCCAGGAGCACCCTAATCCCATCCTGGGAGTTCAAGAGGAATCCAGGTCCTACTTAGCAGCTGGACCAGCAGCGGATGGTCCCCATGCAATGCCCTTGAGTAATAAACTGAGTTGTCAAAAGCATTTTGGACACTCAGCTTAAATGGAAACCTTGACACCGGCAAATGAAGGTAAAGTGTCAAGAGAAAAGAGACTGTCAAGTTTCCAGTGAGGGGAGATAGTTTGACTCCGTTTACTAAGTCTACCTCAGAGAGATATAGACTGTCAGAAGCAATCTTCTGCATTGTCTTGTGGTGACCCCTGGTGGTCGTTGGTGGTTATGGGCCATGGAGTCGGTTCCGACTCCTAGTGACCCTGTACAGGGTTTCCAAGGCTTTACAGGAGCCGAAAGCTTCTTCTTTCTCCTGCAGAACAGCTGGTAGTTTCAAACTGCTGACCTTGCAGTTTGCAGCTGGATTTGTAACCACTACACTACCAGAGCTCCTTTACTGGCTAAACTAGTTGCTGTGGAGTTGGCTCTGACTCATGGTGCCCCCACGTGTGTTAGAGTAGAACTGTGCTTCATAGAGTTTGCAGTAGCTGATCTTATAGAAGTAGATCCTCAGGTTCTTGTGGAGACTGATCTACCTTTGGGTGGACTCCAACCTCCAACCTTTCAGTTAGCAGCCGAGCTGTTAACAGCACTTCCCAGGATAATCATGCTAAGGAGTAAGCCATAGCTGAGAGACTGTCCTCTTGTCAGATCTGTGTCACAGACCCCTCTTCCTTTGGTAGGGACAGAAATGGTCTCCACCATACACGGTAGTCTTCCAGTGATGGTGGTGGTGGTTGTGTGCCATGGAGGTGGTTCCGACTCTGTGTAGGCTTTCTGAGGCTGTAAGTCTTTACAGGAGCAGAAAGTCTCATCTTCTCCCACAGAATGGCTGGTAGTTCCGAACTGCTGACCTTGAGGCTAGCAGCCCAACTCATAACCACAACACTACCAGATCTCCTTCATCTTCCAATGGTATAGGCAAATGGATCTTAAGAGACTTTAAAGGCAGAGTCCTAGGTAGGAGGATGGGAGGACCACTATCCCCACAGCCAGCACTTTTGGGGTTCTCATTCTCTGGCCTCTCCTTCAGAGCAAAGAGCAAATAACCTTAAGACAAAATCTTGGTTTTCCAAAATGGTCCCAGAGCAGCCCTCTGGCCCCTGTGCTCCGTTATTTTGCATTGCTCAGGCTGTTGACTTTCTTTATTTCTAAAGGGTCTTGCACCCTGTTTGACTGGAGCCTCCATCTCGACTTACAGATCATTACATTCATCCCTGACTCCCTTTTCTCTCATTTATTTTCTCCATTTGTTGAGTGCAGGCTGGGCCTTGAGGCTTCAGAGAACAGCATGGGGTGCTTGGTGAGAGTCTCCAAAGCCTGCAGAGGAAATGTCATTGGCTTCCAACCAGAGGGGTGCCAGGACTTGCCATCCCAGGCAAAGCCCAGGAGAGGTGTGTGAGGAGGGTGCAAGTCAAAGAGAAGAGAGAAGCCTGGGGCAGAGCATTTGCCTTTTCACAGCAGAAGCAAGCCTTGAGGAAACTGGGACTGATGCTTGTAGACCCTCTGCAGAGCGCCCATCCTCCATGGAGAGGACAAGGCGAGCAGGCTATTCCAAGTATGTGTGCGAGGACCAATTACAGCCAGCCAGGCTCCCACTGAAGTGCCCGGGAGATGAGGTGATTTGAATCATTTCTGGAGGCCAAAATTGCAGATAATAGGATTGTACTGAGGTTAAGAGACAGTAAAAGGGAACTAAGAAAAGAGAGACATGGAGCCAAGTCTGAATTCTGTCACTTACTCCCTTTCTGTCAGAGAGCCCAGGAGCCTAGGGGAAGGCTGTCTCCACCTCTCCCCAGTCGCAGACCCTCAGTTTCCCACAAGCATATAGTAGTTTGTTGTTGTTGTTGTTGTTGTAAATACCACAAAGTCAGTTCCAACTGATAGCCACATGTATAGATTTCCAAATAGTGGCTGGTGAGTTTGAATCACCGACCTTGACATACAAGCTGACTTTGTAGTCCAGTGTTTATCCTACACTACTACGCCAGTGGTGGTTATGTGCTGTGGAGTTGGTTCTAACTCATAGCGACCCTGTATAGGTTTTCTGAGGCTGTTAATCTTTATGGGAGCAGAAAGCCTTATCTTTCTCCCATGGAATGGCTGGAGGTTTTGAACTGCTGACCTTGAGGTTAGCAACCCAACTCAACCACAATGCTACCATCTCTCTCCCAGGATGTATTGTATCAATTCAAGGCATGTACGAAGCCACCACTAATTAGACCCTGCTCACCTTGCTCCCAGGACAGGATGAGACCAGCCGGGTTCCAGATTAAGATAAGTGGGCCGAGTGGTCATCTGGAACCCAGTATTCTGCCATGGGGAGGAACTGCACTAAATAGAAAGACATTAGATTTTGTCTCAGTTTTGTTCTCCACTTTCAACCCCTCTACTGAACCCCACTTCCCTCACACCAATTGCCATGAAGTCACCTGACTCATGTGTCACCGAACTGCCTCATAGGGTTTTCTTGACCATTATTTTGTAGAAGCAAATTGCCAAGCCTTTCTTCTAAAGCACACACTGCTGGATGGAATCAAACCACCATCCTCTAGGTTAGTAGCCAAGTGAAATCCTCTGCCAATGTTGGTCTGAACAGATCGCATCCAATTCACTCCCCCGCATCCAGCCAGGCAGCTGTGTCAGACCTCTGCCTGGGCACCATGCTGGACAAGGTCAGAGTGGTCCTTGTCCTCACTGAGTTTGTAGCACTTCTGGAGAGAAGGAAAGAAAATAAGTATCCCCAAAATAAATGTATCATCAGTGAAAGGTAGGAAAAGATCAGGGTGTCATAACCACAAAGTGAAAATAACTTGTTCAACATTCCGGGCTTCTTATCTGAGTTATTACAACCAGATGGGCCCTGCCCTAAACAACCTAGCAAGGGAAAACACAAAATTACACCTCAGTGAGTTAAAAAAGAAAGAAAGGAAATCATATTAAATGAATGTATTGGTTCTTCCATGGCCTTTATAGCTTTAGGTTTTATATTTAGGTCTTTGACCTATTTTGAGTAGTTTTGGGGTATGGTGTGAGATATGGTCCTGTTTCATTTTTTGACATATAGACATCCAGTTTTGTCAGCACCATTTAGTAAAGACACTGTCTTTTCCCCCATTTAAGGAATTTTGCCCCTTGTCAAAGATCATCTGCTTTATAGGCAAATGAATTTACGTTCTACTGATTTGTCTTTCCTCGTACCAGCACCAGGCTGTTTTGACTATCATGGATGCATACTAGGTTCTAAGATCAGGTAGTGTGAGGCCTCATACTTTTTTCTTTTATTTTATTTATTTTAAAGCAATCTATTTAAAAAAAAAAAAACTCAAATGTAGTAATGATTGTGAGATTGGCAGAGGACTGGGCAGTGTTTGGTTTTATTGTGCATAATGTCACTATAAGTCAGCACCAACTCGATGGCACCTAACAACAGGAACAGTTCAAAAACAAGTTGAAGTTAAGAGAGAAAAACTATGCAAGACCTGTGTAGAGACATTGAGGTAGACAGATGGACACACGATTGGGTAGACAGACAGAAAGATAGATGAAAGGAGATGTGGTCACTGATCAATGATTCCGTATCAGATCTTTTCCATCTTGGGAGAAAACTGTTGTTGAGTGTAATTAGGTCGATTCCAACTCAAAACAACCCTGAGTACCACAGAAGGGAACACTGAGCTGTCCTTGTCAATGTTGCTGTTTGAGCCTCTTGTTACAACAACTGTG
>NW_006408519.1:38967681-38977747 GCF_000296735.1 Chrysochloris asiatica | reverse complement strand
GATCTTCATTATTTACTGTCCAGCTTTCACATGCATATGAGGTTACTGAAAGTACCATGGCTTGGGACAGGCACACCTTAGTCCTCAAGCTGACATCTTTGCTCTTCAAGGCATTTCTAATCCCAGAATTTATTGTGATTTATTGACCACACAAAGGCATTCAACTTTGTGAATCATACTAATCTATGGACAACATTGTGAAGAATAGGAATTCCAAAACACTTATGAGGAACCTGTGCATATACCAAGAGGCAGTTGTTTGAACAGAACAAGGTGATAGTAAATGGTTTAAAATAAGTAAAGATGTGTGTCAGGGTTGTATCCTTTCAACATACTTGTTCAATCTGTGTTCTGAGCAAATAATATGAGAAGCTGGATCATATGGAGGAAAACATGGCATCGGGACTGGAATAAGACTCATTAACATCCTGTGATATGAAGATGACACAACTTTGCTTGATAGAAGCAAAGAAGACTTTAAATACTTAATGATGAAGATCAAAGACTACAGCTCCCAGTATGGATTGCTCATCAATGTAAAGAAAATGAAACTCCTCACAACTGTAGGAATCAATAACATTATGATAAACAGACTGTAATAGTGAACGTTTTGTGTCAACTTGACTGGGCCAGGATTCTTAGTGGTTCGGCAGTTGAGATGTAGCTATCCCCATGATAAGATCTAATATAATGTAATTCACTCTATGATGAGGTTGTCTATGATCAGCCAATCAATTGAAGGGAAGCTTCCTTGAGGGTGTGGCTTGCTGCCAATATATTGGAGCTTGTTTACTGCTGGGTCAGGCTCTTGAATCTGGCTCATCCTCTGCCCTCCCGTTCTTTGGACTTGAGGCAGTGACCTGTGTGTTGTCTGATGATCCTTGAAGTTGTCAGCAGCCTGCCTTCTTACCTGTCAGACCTGCCTGCCTGCCTGCCATCTGACCTGCCCAACTTAGTTCTTCAGTCCTGCAGCCAGGTGAGTTCCTCCAGCCTGACATCTGACCCGTGGACTTGGAACCTGCCCACATCAACTACATGAGCCATTTCCTTTATGTAAACCTCTCTTTATATATACATATATAAGCTTCAGTGGTTTTACTTCTGTAGAGAACCCTGCCTAAGACAGAGAAAATATCAAAATTATCAAAGACTTCATTTTGTTTGTATCCACCACAATCTACACTTATGGAAGCAGCAGTCAAAAAATCAAACGATATATTGCATTAGGTAAATCTGCTGCAAAATACCTTTTTGAAGATATAAAAAGCAAAGGTGTCAGTTTGAGGACTAAGATGAGCCTGACCCACGTCATGATATTTTCAATTATGTCATATGAGTGTGAACGTTGGGCAATGAATAAGGAAGACCATAGAAGAACCAGTGCATTTGAATTTTGGTGTTTGAGAAAAATATTGAACGTACCATAGACTGCCTGAAGAACGCACAAATCTGTCTTGGAAAAAGTACAGCCAGAATTCTCCTTAGAAGCAATGATGGGAAGACTTTGTCTATCATTCTTTGGACAAGTTGTCAGAAGTGACCAGCCCCTGGAGGACATCATGCTTGGTAAAGTGAAGGGTCAATGAAAAAGAGGAAGACCCCAACAAGATGGACTGGCACATTGGCAGCAACAATGAGGTCAAACATGACAATTGTGAGGATGTACAGGATTGGACAGTTTTGTTCTGTTGTGCATAGGGTCTCTGTGAGTCAGGTTGATTGGATGGCACCTTCCAACAACAACAATCCCAGAATAAGGAGCCATGGTGGTGCTGTGATTAAAGCGCTTAAAGATTGTAAAGATTGTAAAGCAAAAGATTGGTTGTTCAAACCCACCAGCAGCTCCATGGGAGAAAGTTGTGGTGCTCTGCTGTGTCTGAACCTTACACACCGTATGGAGTATGTCTCCTCTGTCCTATGGGGTCGCTGTGACTCAGGATCCACTCAGCAGTAGCAGGTTTGGGGTTTTAGGCATGGAATCCAATGCTCTTGACTGCAATTTTGGTTTGAACCACAAGGTCTGCGGTTTCATCTCACCAGCCATTCCTCGGAAATGCTATACAGGGTCACTATGGGTCTTAACCAAATCAATAGCACTTAACAACAGCAACAACAAATCCCCTTAAACAAAACAAAACCTCTTTTCTATCAAGTCCATCTAACTCATGACAACAGATCGCAAAGCCTTTCTTCGGTAGTGCCACCGGACAGGTTCAAACTGCCGACATGTAGGTTAGTACTCAAGCACAAACTTTTGTACCATCCAGATCCTCCCCAGCCTCTGACCTCAATCCAAGAACACCAAGAGGGACAGTGTAAGACTCAAGATCCAAGGACCTTCTTTGTGGGACATTCCACCTGAACAAGTTCTCCAGACCAAGTCAGAAATGCCCTCTTGGGAACACTGTCCTTTCATATCTGAGCAAAACCAGGGATACTTTAAGAGGATTAATCATTGGTCCCCTAAGAGGAGACAGAGAGACCTCAGGGACAGAGAAAACCCTCCACTCTCCCAAGCCTCAGAAATAGTAATCTGCAGTATCTTGTGGAGACTTGTGGTGGGGCAATCGTTTTCCTTTGCTGCCATCGTGTGGTCATACTTAGAAATACTTTTCTGAGGAGGAGAATTCATATTCTTTCAACAAAAGTTGACTGACCAGATTAACCAGGCACTGTTCTAGGAGGTGATACTGGAGATAGGCAAAGAACAAAGCAGAAATAAACCTCTGGCCTCATGGGTCTTACATTCTAGCTGATACAACTGCATAAAGACTGGAGCCTTCCCCTTTGAGTGGCACAGCAGTTAAACACTTGACTGTTTACCAAGGAGTCAGCCGTTCAAACCCACATAGCTGCTCTATATGGCAGGCTGCTTCCAGCTTTGGAAACACTTCTGGAGATGTTCTAGTCTATACAATAGGGTCACTATGAGTTGGAGGTAATTTGAAGGCAGTGAGTTTGGGAGCAATAGTTAAGCCCTCTGACTCAAACCTATCAGCCATACCACAGGAGAAAAGACCTGGCAATCTACTTTCATAAAGAGTGTTGTTGTTGTTGTTGTTGTTGTTGTTGTTGTTGTTTGGAAGTGTCATTAAGTTGGTTCCATCTCATGGCAACAACGGAACAAAACTGCCCAGTCCTGTGCTAGCCTCCCAACTGTTGCTATGTTTGAGCTCATTGTTGCTGTCATGGTTATCTCCTTGGGGGTCTTCCTCTACTTTGCTGATACTCCACTTTACCAAGCATGATGTCTTTCTCTGGAACTGGTCCTTCCTGACATCATGTCCAAAGTACAAGAGACAAATCTCACCATCCTGGCTTCTACGGAGCGTTCTGGTTGTACTTCTTCCAAGACAGATTTGTTTGTTCTTCTGACAGCCCATGGTACTTTCAATATTTTTCATTAGCATCATAATTCAAATGCATCGATTCTCCTATGGTCCTCTTTATTCCTTGTCCAACATTTTAGCCTTGGAAATCCTAAAGGGTCACAACGAGTTAGAATTGACTCAGTGGCTCACAGTAATAATGCAACAAGGTTTGACGATGTAAGAGGTTTGCCTAGACCACACAGCTTATAAGCAGAGAAGTTGTAGTTAAACCTATGACATTTCTGTAGGACCCACTATCAGCCTGTCAGAAAAATAGCAAGTGCTCAGATGGTAAATCCTAAGAGAATGGCAGGGCAAGGACCCTGGAGACCTGAGTTTAATTCTTGTCCCTTCCACTTTCTGTCTATGTAAACTTAAGCAAAACACTGTCTCTGATTATTTGCAAAATGAAAATAGTAAGATCTATGATGTGGTGCTGTGGGTTAATGTGCTGTACTGCAAAGTCAGTTTGAACCATAAGATCACCGGTCCAAGCTCACCAGCTGCTCCTTTGAAGCCCTACACAGAGTCACTATGGGGCAGAACTGACTAAACAGCACTTAACAAAAACAACATGTCACCCACAAGGAGCTCTGGTAGCATAATGGTTATGAGTTGCTCTGCTAACCTCAAGGTCAGCAGTTTGAAACTACCAGCCGTTCTGTGGGAGAAAGATGAAGCTTTCTGCTCCCATAAAGATTTACAGCCTCAGAAACTCTATCCAGGGTCGCTATGAGTCTGAACCTACTCCATGACACACCACCCCACATCACCTACCCATCTTGTTAGCTGCCATGGAGTCAGCCCAGAATTATGGCATCCACGTGCACAATGGCATCCAATTGTTGTCAACCAAAGGGTTTTGGTTTGTTGATTTTTGGGAATAGATCATCAGATAATTCTTCCTGAATCCTGTTTAGCATCATAGCAACACACAAGGCTCCCCTGACAGACAGGTGATCTATGCATATGAAGTGCATTGAGCAGGAATTAAACCACATCTCCTGGATGGGAAGAAAGGATTCTATCACTGAATCCTCTACCACTGCCCTCACATCCCACCTCAAACTTTCTTCATTCTACAGTCAACACCTGTGTAACCCCTATCGCGCATGGCTATCAGGCTCGAGATTGAGGTAAAGCTGGTTGAGTCTTCATTTCCTTTTAAAGGTGTGTAAAATGAGGCACAAAAGAGGTTAGGAAACTTGCCCAAGTAAGGGGGGGGGCAGTTAGATTTGAACCCAGCCTATGTCTGCCCTCTTGACCCCAATACCATAAAGGTTGCAAAACCTTCAGAGGAGACAATAGGAGGCATTTAGGGTGGAATTGGAAGGATCCTTCCACCTTGCCTTGAGAGTAAAGTTAGAGGGATAAACAGCAAGCAAGTTTCATGGGTCCCAACCTGACCTTAACCTGATGAGATTAGGCTGTGGTCTAATTTTATGTTCTAATTACAATGAAGTAAAGAGCTCTGGTAGCGTTGTAGTTCTGAATTGGGTTGCTAACCTCAAGGTCAGCCATTCAAAACTACCAGCTGTTCTGTGGGAGAAAGATGAGGTTTTCTGCTCTTGTAAAGAATTACAGTCTCAGAAACCCTGTACAGGGTCGCTAGGAGTCGGAACGGCATACCACCACCACCATTCACCACCACAAATAATTTTAAAGTGTTTCCTAGGAATTGTCTGCAGAGTCCAAGGACATTTTATTTCTAATCGTACTCAGAAGTGGGACTATCCAGTCACCAGCTCACAGAAACCCCTAACAAAACACAAGCAAATAAAAGCAAATAAAAGCAAATCAAGAAATCCTTGCTGTCAAGTCAATTCTGACTCATTGGTGACTCCATGTGTTACAGTGAAGAAACTGCTCCAAGGTGGTTTCTTGATTGTAATGTTAATGGAAGCAGCCATATATTTCTTTGGCTGTACCACTGGTAGGTGTAAATGAGCAACCTCTAGATTAGGAGACTAATATAAACCATTTGTGCCATGCAGGAACCTTCTCACAAAGCTACAGGGGTCTGACATTACAGGCAGGGAGATGAAAGTCTTCTGTGATTTTCAATGATCTCACATCCCTTCCCACTTCCCATGCTCAATGCCTCAGCCACAAAAGTCTACATGTGCTGGTTACATCTATAGCTTTGTACATGCTCTTGCATCTTCCTGAAATGAAGAGACCAAATCCCACCTCTGAGAAGACACCCCCTGTTCCTACAGACAGTGTTTACCTTTACTCTCTCCTTTCCATTTCTACTTTCTCTGTGGCAGTATCTCAGAGTGTCTATCACTTTGTATGCAATTATTTGTATTCATGATTCTCTCCTCCATTAAGCTGTGTGTCTTTGAAGCTCAAAGGCAACATCTGACCCATTCTAGTGCTCGTGGAACCTAAAATTGTGATCTCAGAACCCAGAACTGACTCAGAATACTGATCTCACAATCTAGAACAGTGATCTCAGAACCCAGAACATTACTTTCAGAACCTAGAACTGTGATCTCAGAGCCCAGAGCGATGATCCCAGAACCTAGAACTGTGATTTCAGAACCCAGAACAGTGATATCAGAACCTAGAACTATGATCTTAGAACCTAAAACAGTGATCTCAGACCCACAACCTAGATCTCAGAATCTAGAACTGTGGTCTCAGAACCCAGAACAGCCATCTCAGAACCCAGAACAGCCATCTCAGAACCCAGAACATTGATTTCAGAACCTAGAACTGTGATCTCAGAGCCCAGAGCAATGATCCAAGAATCTAGAACTGTGATCTCAGAACGCACAAGAGTGATTTCAGAACCTAGAACAGTGATATCAGAACCCAAACAGTCATCACAGAACCCAGTCATCTCAGAACTCAGAACAATGATATCAGAACCTAGAACTGTAATCTTAGAACCTAAAACAGTGGTCTCAGACCGACAACCTAGATCTCAGAATCTAGAACTGCTGATCTCAGAACATAGAACAGCAATCTCAGAACCCAGAACTGTCATCTCAGAACCTAGACCAATGACATCAGAACCCAGAACAGTGATCTCAGAACCTAGAACAGTAATCTCAGAACCCTGAAATGTCATCTCAGAACGCAGAACAATGATCTCAGAACCTAGAACTGTCATCTCAGACTCTAGAATTGTCATCTCAGAACCCAGAACTATGATCTCAGAAACCACAGTGGTCTCAGAACCTAGACCTGTCATCTCAGAAAATAGAACAGTAATCTCAAAATCTAGAACTGTCATCTCAGAACCCAGAATAGTGACCTCAGAACCTAGAACAGTGATCTCAGGACCTAGAACTGTCATCTCAGACTCTATAACTGTCATTGAAGAACCCAGAACTGTGATCTCTGAAATCAGAACAAGGTCTTAGAACCTAGAACTGTCTTCTCAGAAAACAGAACAGTAACCTCAGAATCTAGAACACTGATCTCAGAACCCATATCTGTGATCTCAGAATCCAAAACAGTGATCTCAGACCCTATGATAGTGATCTCAGAGTCCAGAATTGTCATCTCAGAACCTAGAACATTGATATCAGAACTTAGAACACCTGATCTATCTATAACAATACAGAACATGGACATAAAGATAAACATCCCTTTCATGGGTCTATGGACCTCCAGAAGAGATGATGATGGACCTATGGAAGACCAATACACCATGTTGTTGTCATTGTCATGTGCCATCAAGTCAATTCTGACTCATAGTGACCATATAGGCTAGAGTAGAGTTACCCCCATAGAGTTTCCAAGGTTGTAATCTTTACGGGGACAGATTGCCAGGTATTTTCTCCAATGATGCCTATAAGTGAGTCCAAACTGCTGACATTTCAGTTAGCAGCCACGTGCTTATCAGAATTCCTTAAATACACCATCTTGTTCTTGTTGTTAAGTGCCATAGAGTCAATTCTGACTTGTTGTACCCCTGTATAGGGTTTCCAAGGAGCAGCTGGTGAGTTTGAACCACCAATCTTGTGGTTTAAATTGAATTTGTGGTCCAATGCTTTATTCTACAGTGCTAGGTGCCATCAAGTCAGTTAACTCATAATGACCCCATGCCCAACAGATTGAAACAGTGCTTGGTCCTGCATCATCCTCACAATTGTTTCTATGTTTGAGACCATGGGTGCAGCCAGTGTCAATCCATCTCCTTGAAGGTCTTCCCCTGTTTCGCTGACCACCTACTTCACCAATCATCACATCCTTCTCCAAGGACTAGTTTCTCCTGATAATATGTTCTATGTATGTGGGAAGAAATTTCACCATCTAAGGAACATTTTGGCTTTACTTCTTCCAAGAAAGATTTGTTCCTTCTTCAAGTAGTCCATGGTATATTTAATATTCTTTGCCAATACCATAATTCAAAGGCATCAATTCTTCTTTGGTCTTCCTTATTCATTGTTTGTGTCATGGATTGAACTGTGTCCCCCACCCACACATCCAAAATATGTGACAGCTTGGCTGAACCATGATTCTCAGTGGTTCAGCAGTTATCTGACAATCCCACATGATGTTATCTGATGTGATAAACCAATAAGAGGGTTAAGGGTGGGATGTTGTTCAGTGTCATCAAGTCATTTCTGACTCATAGCAACCCTGTATAGGGTTTCCAAGGCTATAAATCTTTGCAGGAGCAGAACGTTTCATCTTTCTCCCACAGACTTGAACTACTGATCTCGTCGGTCAAAGTCCAGTGTTTATCCTATAGAACCACCACTCTTAATCCCACCATGACACTGATATAATGTAAGGGAGATTCCAAAGGGTGTGACATGCAACAAAAGGTAAAGAGAGAGAGACTCGAACAGAGAAAGAGGGACCTACAACCACCATGAAAGAAGAGTCAGGAGAGGAGTGTGTACTTTATACCTAGGATCCCTGCACTGTGACGCTCCTAGATCCAGGGAATGATTGATGTCAAGACACATGGAGATTGCCAAGGAAATGTTGGGCTTATGGTTGCTTCTAGCCTCTTAAAATGGTAGCGTAGTGGTTATCTTGATAGTTACCTACAATGAAGAAATTATTATAGTAAATAGCATTTAGTAAGTGCTTACTCTTTTACAGGAACAATGGTGTATTAGACTGGGTTCTCTAGAGCAGCAAAAGCAGTGAACATTTATATCAATGGAGTACTGGTTTGGTGCTGTAGGATAAGCACTGGACTTAAAGGTTGGTTTAAACCACAAGATCAGCAGTTCAAACTCACCAGCTTCTCTTCAGAAACCCTATACAGGTCACTGTGAGTCAGAACCAACTTCACAGCACTTAATAATAACAGCATATATGTAGATATATATTTTTTTTGGTGCTGTTAAGTGTCATCAAGTCAGTTCTAACTCAGAAACCTGTATAGGGTTTTCAAGGCTATAAATGTCTACAAAGCAGAAAGCTTCAACTCTCTCCCAGGGAGTGGCTGGTGGACTCGAACTGCTAACTTGTAGTTAGCAACCAGTGTTTATCTTACAGATCCACAGCACTCCCATATGACTTTTCTTAGTTGATGGAGCAATTTGTCTGGTTAATTCCGATAAGGAATGAGAATGCTAATTAGTTACACAACCTCTGAGGGGTCATGTCCCCCAACATTTCAAAGGGACAAGTGGCATTCAGCCACCAGAAACTGAACAACATAAATATAAAGAAAGAGATTTATTTCAAGGAAATGGGTCATGCAATTTGGAAGACAGCAAGTCCCAGTGTCAAGCAGCAGGCTAGATTTGTCTCTGTCTCATCTGGTTGTGGGAGTCGATGAATCCAAAATCCACAGGTCTGCTGATTGTAGGGTTGCAATAGTTAGCAGATCTAAAAATTGCACATCAAGTTGAAGATTTCTCACGTTCCAAGAACCAGAGGTCAGAGGATGATAAGCAAATGTAGGAGAGAAAGCCATTATTTGCCAGGACATCCATATGTACCAGTTGCAGGTCACGTTCCAAGAGGAGCTCACTTACTAATTGATTGGCTGTTCATATTAGATCACAACTTGGAGGGAGATTGCAAAGTGTCTGTCAAACCACTGAGAACCACAGCCCAGCCAAGTTGATGCATAACATTGACCATCACACATGGTGAAGGCTTAGGGTAGAGTTCTACCACACTTGACATCTATATTCAACTATAAGGCCACAACAAAGAGACTATGAGAGGGAAACCCCAAAGAGACATGCACAGAGATGGAAGTTTCCAATGTTCTATTCCCTAAGTGGGCCTCCATCCCTCCATCTCTTAATAATGTGAGCCTCTGGTTCCCCTGGATGTGAGTTTTCACATTTATTAATAGATACTTTGGATATCTTGGTAAGATGATGCAAGTTCAAGACTTTACTTGATAAGCAACCAAAGAAACCTCTTGCTAGCAACAACAAAAAAACATGTTGCCATGAACTTGATTCTGACTCATCTAGTAAGTCCATGTTGGTGGTGATGGTGTATTCAGCTTACTGAAAAACAATACTGGGAGGCATTCCCAATCTCTAGTCACCAAGGTAGAGCCTTCCTACTAAGTTTTCAAGGCAGGTTTTTACAATATTCAAGCAATACCCTGTTGCCTTCACTCAAGGCTACTATAGATAACAAAGAGAAAAACAAAAAAACAGGCTATAGAACCAGTGATCTGGAAGACAAATCTCTCAATACTACTAAGAGAGACAAGCAAACAGAAACAAAGGATTAAAAAAAAGCTGAAGAAG
>NW_006408519.1:38957177-38958002 GCF_000296735.1 Chrysochloris asiatica | reverse complement strand
AAACAAAACAGGCTATCGGCATTGTCACCAACCATATTAACTAATTGTTCTACCATGGGATGATGTGATTAAGAGCACTGAAAAGGGAAGCTGGAAATGTTTCACAAATACCACTCTCTCTGAGGGAGTTGAAGTTAAATTACCTGATGGAAACTTGAGGATGGAGTTAGTGTTCCCTCTCACAATAGTATTATTCATCTTAAACCCTAGATGTGAGAATATAATTGATTTCCTTTTTCCATGGAGAGAATTAGATTAAAGCCCAACTAGAAGAATATGACAGCCTTGAAGAAACATAATTTGACTATACATTACATTTCTAAGCAATTTTAGATTCATTCTCTTATATTCGGCTTCACCTGTTAAGGTCTAGGTGGATTCAGTTTGAGTCTAGAAATAGATGTGAAGATTTGAGTTGAGCTGTGTACTTCCTTATGCAAAGGATGTCTTACATGCAATCAAAACAAAATGAAACCAGGGTGGAGGAGGGTTGAAATACAAAACACATGAAACCTTTAAATGAGGACACACAAGATTTATGATACGAATAATGAAAAAGCAAAGAAAGTAGCATGAGTCAGACTTTGTCAGAAAAATTTAGCAATGAGTTTGAGTATTGTTGTTAGGTGCCATAGAGTTAGTTCCAATTTATAGTAATCTAACCACAATAGAACAAAACACTGTCCAGTGCTGCATCATCCTCACAATTACTGTTATACTTGAACCCATTGCTGCTGCCATTGTGCCAACCCATGTCCTTAGGATTCTTCCTCTTTTTCGCTGATCCTCCATTTTACCAAATATGATGTCCTTCTCTAGGGATTG
>NW_006408519.1:38933617-38956737 GCF_000296735.1 Chrysochloris asiatica | reverse complement strand
ATCTTCATCAATAAGTATTTTAAGTCCTTTTCACTTCCAGCAAGCAAGGGTGTATCATCTGCATATCACACACTGTCAGAGTCTTCCTCCAATTCTGGATGCCAAATTCTTCTTCATATAATCCAGTTTCTGGGATTATTTGCCCAGCAAACAGAAGGAGTAAGTATGATGAAAGAATACAACCCTGGTACACTCCTTTCTTGATTTTACACCATTTAGTATCTTCTTGTTCTATTGTAATAACTGTCTCTTGGTCTATGTACAGGTTCCACATGAGCTCAATTAAATGTTCTGGAATACCCATTCTTCACAATGTTATCCATAGCTTGTCATGATCCACACAGTTGAAAGTATTTGCATAGTCAATAAAGCACAAGTAAACATCTTTCTCTACTTTTAGCCAAGATCCATCTGACATCAGAAATTATATCCTAGTTCCACTTCCTCTTCTAAATCTGGCTCCAATTTCTGGCAGTTTTCTATCAATGTACTGTTGAAGCTATTTTTGAATTACCTTCAGCAAAATTTTTCTTGTATGTGATATTAAATATATTTCTCAATGATTTTCACATTCCATTGGGTCCACCTTTCATGGGAATGGGCACAAATATGGGTCTGTTCCAATCAGTTGACCAGGAAGCTGTCTTCCAAATTTCTTGATATATATGAATAAGTGTCTTCAATGCTGCATCAGTTTGGTGAAACATTTCCATTTGTATTCTATCAATATCTAGAACCTTGTTTTGTGCCAATGCCTTCTGTGCAATTTGGACTTCTTCCTTCAGTATCATCAGTTTCTTTATCATATGCTAAAGAAAGAAAAAGAAATGGTTGATGATCAACCATTTCTTTTTGGCACCATGACTCAGTGTATGCCTTCCATCTTTTTCTTTCTTCCTTCCTTCCTTCCTTCCTTCCTTCCTTCCTTCCTTCCTTCCTTTCTTTCTTTCTTTCTTTCTTTCTTTCTTTCTTCCTTCCTTCCTTCCTTCCTTTCTTTCTTTCTTTCTTTCTTTCTTTCTTTCTTTCTTTCTTCTTTCTGCATCATTCAATATTTTTTGGGGGGGGAGACATTAATTTTATTAGAATTAGAATTTGAACAAATGTTGCACAAAGAAAACATTTTAACAAAATAACATGGTGGCATAACAAACAAAAGAGAAAACAGCCAAAAATGTGTAAAAGAAATAAGGTGGGGAAATGTTACCTAGCTCACGATCATGTGGAAACACATCTAAATGCAAAATTCATGAATTTTAAAATGCACAAACATTTAAAAAAAAATAACAAGTTAATGCTTGTGCTATTCTAACCAGACACACTCTTCAGCAAAACTTAAAAGGCAGTTATATTTTGCAGAATTTGTTATCTTATCTCTGACTTTTTTACCAAAAGCAAAACTTTATGCAATTTAATCTTACAGTTGAAAAAAACAAACTTTAAGCACTGAGAAATAAGTGTAATAATTCTGGTAATTAAAACAATGAAGTAAAACAACTGATTAGTCTTTAACACTATGGTTTTCAACTGTACTAAGCACTTGATCCAACCAAAACAAGTCTTAAGAAGTTGAGAATTTTTTCTCTAATGCCCAAAAAAGGCATCTGCCTAGCCTGATTGTCATATATGGGAAGCAAGACCTGAGTGACAACATAGCATCCTCAGGGTCAAATATAGGGAAAAAAGACACAATAGAGTTTTGAAATTTCTAACAAGGTAACTTTCCACATTGGCAGTCTACCAAACGCTAGAAGTTACTTAAAACCAATTACTTAAGTATACATCTCCAATAGAATTCTTCAATATTGCAAGTCGGGGCTTGAATTTTTCTTCAATTCTTTCCGTTTGAGAAATGCTGAGTTTATCCCTACCTTTTGGTTTTCTAACTTAGATCTTTGCACATTTCATTGCAATATTTGAGCTGCCCTTTGATTTCCTCATTTTTTTTTTCCATTCGCTTTAGCATGTCTATGTTGGAGAGCAAGTTTCAGAGTCTCTTCTGACTTCCATTTTGGTCTTTTCTTTCTTTCCTGTCTTTAAATTAACTTTTGCTTTCTTCCTGTTTAATGTTTTTAATATCATCCCAAAACTCTTGTGATCTTCGGTCACTATTGTCTAATGCATCAAATCTGTTCTTGAGATGATCTCTAAGTTCAGGTGGGATATGTTCAAGGTCACATTTTGGTTCTCATGGACTTGTTTTAATTTTCTTCAGCTTCAGCCTGAATTTGCATATGAGCAATTACTGATCTCTTCCACAGTCTGCACCAGCCTTGTTTTGGCTAGTGATATTAAATTTTCCCACCATTTCTCCCCACAGATATAGTCAATTTGATTCCTTTGTATTCCATCTGGTGAGGTCCATGTGTATTGCTGTTGTTAAGTACCGTGGAGTTGGTTCCGACTCATAGTGACCCTGCACAGGGTTTCCGAAGCTGTAAATCTTTACGGGAGCAGAACGCCTCATCTTTCTCCCGCGGAATTGCTCATAGTTTCGAACTGCTGACCTGGCGGTTCACAGACCGATTCGTAACCACTACGCTACCAGAGCTCCTTGTGTATAGTTGCCTTTTATGTTATTTAAAAGGATATTTGCAATGAAAAACTCATTGGTCTTGCAAAATTCTATCATGCCATCTCCAATATCATTTCTATCACCAAGGCCATATTTTCCAAATACTGATCCTTCCCTCTTTGCTTCCAACCTTTGCATTCCTATCACCAGTAACTATGAATACATCTTGATTGCATGTTTGATTAATTTTAGACAGAAGTTGGTAGAATTCTTCAATTTCATCATCACTGGCTTCAGTGGCTGGTAGGTAAATTTGAATAACAGTGGTGTTAACTGGTCTTCCTTGTAGCATATGGATATTATCTTATCATCGACAACATTGTACTTCAAGATGGAGTTGAAACATTCTTTTTGATGATGAATGTGAAACCATTCCTCTTCAATTTGTCATTCCCCGCATAGAAATACATATGACTGTCTGATTCAAAATGGCCAATACCAGTCCATTTCAGCTCATTAAGGCCTAGGATATTCATCTTCATGCTCTCCATTTCATTTTGACAAGTTTAAATTTTCCTAGACTCACACTTTGTGCATTCCATGATCTGATGATCATTGGATAGTTGCAGCTATTTCTCCTTATTTTGAGTTGTTCCCCCATTAGAAATGAAGGCCCTGAAAGCTTTCCTGCATTTATATCATAACTTTCCTTGAGGAGGCATCTTTTCCTGCCTTATATTTTGAGTATCTTCCAGCCAGAAGGGCTCATCTTCTGGCACTATACATAACAATACTCTGATGTTATTCATAATGTTTCCACATCTGGCACTATGTTTGACCATGTTCTACTGCTATTCATAAGATTTTAGTGGCTAAACATTCAGATGTAGTCTACCTCTCTTTCTTCCTAGTCTATATTAGTTTGGAAGCTCTATTGAAATGGGTCCACCATGGGTGACCCTGTTCATATCTGCAATACCAGTGGCATAACTTCAAGCATCACAGCAATGCACAGCCACCACAGTTGAACAAATTGACGGATGAGTGGTGGGAGGTTGAGTGTGGAGATAGTTCAGCTTTACTGTGTAGCCAGCATTCCTTGGGTGATCATTACATGGTGATTTCATGCACATTAGCATTCATTCTTCATGTCTTACTTAGAAGAGAGTTGTTATTTCCATTTTACAGATGAGAAAAACAAAGTCAAAAGAGGTAAATGGCCTGGTCAAGATAGCAAAGTTAGTAAAGGGCTAACCCCAAGTTCAAATTCATCTCTTCTGTCTTTAACCCTGCAGCCTTCCTAGGAAGCTGCTTGTGAGTTCCTGGATAGTATATAGACGGGATGAGAGAAGAGGAAAGGACACAGGAAATGTTATTCATCTGGAACACTGTAATGTTGACCTACAAAGAACTTCCAGGAGAGAAGTGTCAACCTTTAATTTTTAGAGGGTCACTGTGGTTGTATGTGGAGAGAGAGTGGATGAGAAGGGAGAGAAGTGGAGATAGGAGACAATGACAAGGCTACTACAGCAGTCCAAATGAGCATGAAATTACCCTCATTATTTATCCTCAGTCCTCTTTTGTTGCCCTTTTCTCATATAAGAGGGTTTCAAAAAGTTCGTGGAACAATGGAATTAAAAGATACTGGAATTTTTCCATGAACTCTTTGAAACTTTTTCACATTACTGTTGTTGTTGTTAGTTGTTGTCAAGTGTAGTATAACTCATAGTGACCCTATGTGAGCAGAGTAGAAGTACTCCATAAGATTTTCAAGATGGTGATCTTTCAGAAGCAGATCACCAGACCTGCTTCTTGAGGTACCTTAGAATAGGTTCAACCGCCAACCTTTTAGTAGTCAAATTCTTAACTCTTTGTGCCACCAAGGGATTTCTCTCTCATATTACAGCACATCAAATACCTATCAAAAAACCCCAAGGGCTCAATCATTTCTAAAAATTATACTCAAAAGTAAAATCCCACCACACTTCTAAGTTAGCTATTTCCTTTAATATCAAGACTAAAAAAGTGAACAACGTCCCCCCGTCAAAACACCCTAAATTAAGAATCAACACTCCTTTTATAGTGTCCTTTACCTGAAGTAATGAACACCAGATGCAGCATAATGGCAGTGATTAGTAATTTTCCCCCATGAGAGCCATTTTTAGGAATGATGCAGATTGCTACTTACTCCCCCACCTCCATCCCACCCCCTCCCAGCTGTTTCCTCAAGTTGGGTTCCCACTCACCTGACTGACAGCCTTGCTCATGGGCATGGAACATCTTGGGGAGGCAAAGGATGAAAGCTAAAACATCCAGTATGCAGAACTAGCTGAACCAAAATTAGTAATAGTAACAGAATGGCTATCATTCGTTGAGAACTTACTATGGGTCAGACAGTATGTTAAGAACATAATACACACAATAGAGATGGCATATCTCACCAATCCATAACTATCTTATTATCCAGGATCACACTAACACCTTCGCAGGTGTCTACAGCTAGGCAAAGTGCTACAACAAGACACACATATGAAAAACAATATGGCAACTGCTTGGTGTTCCCAAAAATTCAGCCTTCAACCTATCTAGATACCATTTACCCTAACCATCCATTTTCCAACCCTGAGTTTGAATCTCTGGATTCTTTCCTGTTCTGCTGTCTTGAAGACTGCTTAAAATATTTCCTCAGTCATCCACCAGTCTGCAGACTTCGATGAGTATTCACATGCTGAAGGTCAACCAAATTATAACAAGTTTCCTAGAAACACTACCGACTTCATTCTGTGGTGCTGCCAATAATAGTAATACCTCCAGAAGGGGCTTTAACAAGCAGAAATTTATTTTCTCACAGTTTTGGAGGATAGAAGTCTGGATAGAAGATGCTGGTTCTAGAAAAAGCCTTCTCCGTGTTGGCTCTGAGGAAGGTCCTTGCCTCTTCTCACCTTTTGTTTCTTGGTTCCTTGGAGATCTCATGTGGGGTGACATCTATCTTCCCTTGTGTCTGCTCGTTTGGTTGCTTGCTCAATCTTCTCTTTTATATCTCCAAAAGAAATTGACTTATGACACACCCTATATTAACACTGCCTCATTAATACAACAAAGAAAACAAGTGGGATTATAACTGCAGGTTAGGATTTATAACACATACTTTGGTGGTGGTGGATCTGTGCCGTGGAGTTGGTTCAGACTCAAAGCGACCCTGTACAGGGTTTCCGAGGCTGTAAATCTTTACGGGAGCAGAAAGCCTCATCTTTCTCCCGCGGAACAGCTGGTAGTTTCAAACTGCTGACTTTAAGATTTGAAACCCAATTTGTAACCACTATGCTACCAGAGCTCCTTACATACTTTGGGGGAACACAATTTAATCCATAACAACCATATGTTTTCACTGTCTTTTCTAGTTTGCTTCTAGGAGTCTAGAAAAGACTATTGTTGTTGTTGTTGTTGTTAAGTGCCGTCGAGTCGGTTCCGACCCATAGCGACCCTGTACAGGGTTTCCGAGGGTGTAAATCCTTACGGGAGTAGAAAGCCTCATCTTTCTCCCGCGGAGCGGCTGGTAGTTTCAAACCGCTGACCTTAAGGTTCGCAGCCCAACTCATAACCACTACGCTACCAGAGCTCCTTAGAAAAGACTATAGGAGAAGCATAATAATGCTTTCTGTAAATTAATTAAAATTTCAGTAAACTTTATTTTCATTTATCTAATTTTCCTTCCTCCTCCAGTTTTCTTGCAGTCAGTCAACCCCAACCACATACAGATAAGCAAGTCATTGTGGTCAATTGCAGAAATAGCTGCCACAATTCTTCCCTTTTCCCTGTATCCATTCTCCCTGTTTCAATGTCACTTTGTGGCTCATCCTCATCAAGAGAAGGAATCTATTTCAGCACCCCTTTAGCGAGACTAAAGGAGCCCTGTGGTATAAGCAGTGGGCTGCCAACCACAGTGTTGGTGGTTCAAACCCACCAGGCACTCTGAGGTTTTCTGCTCCAGTAAAGGTTTATGTTGTTGTTAGGTTCCATCAAGTCAGTACTGACTCACAGTGACCCTATGCACAGCAGAACGAAACTCTGCTCAGTCCTGGGCCAGCCTCACATTGTCTGCTATGCCCGAGTCCATCACTGCTGCCACTGTGCCAATTCATCTTGTTGGAGGTCTTCCTCTTTTTCTCCAACCCTCTACTTTACCAAACATGACATCCTTCTGCAGTGACTGGTCCCTCCATATAATATGTCTGAAGTATGAGAGATGAAGTTTTGCCATCCAGGCTTCCAAGTAGCACTCTGGCTATACTTCTTCAAACACAGATCTGTTTGTTCTTTTGGCAGTCCATGGTACTTTCAATATTCTTCCCCCATACCATAACCCAAATACATCAATTCTTCTATGATCTTCCTTATTAGCTGTCCACCTTTCACATGCATATGAAAATACCATGACTTGGGTCAAGCACACCTTAAGTTAATAGTCTCATAAATTCTATGTAGGGTCATTATGAGTCAGAATTGACTAGATGGCAGTAGGTTTGTTGTTTTTTCAATGAGCTGTCTAGATTATCTTTATGACTTGCTAATAGGGGATTGACTTCACTGAGATGAAATGCAGTGTATGATTTGTTGAATGTAAAACTGATGAGGAACAGGGCTCTGTGATACAGGGATCAAGGCATAGTCTGAATGGATAAAAGAGGGAAAATAATGTTAAGATGCTTGACTGTCTTATGAATATTGGTTTCCCTTGTCTATTGTAAAATAGACACTTGAGTGGGATAGAAAGGAACATCGGAAAACATAATTACAGAAGGCTTGTAAGCCCATCTTCAGCCTATAATTCATTGGAATACCTAAAAGGGGTTCTAGAACTTGTCCAGTGAAATAGGCTTCTTGTGGAGCCCTTGTAGTGTATAGGACCTTAGGCTGAATCCTGAGTCCCATCCAGAACCTTCTGATGTGAGTTGAAAGGACAAGCAGACCAGCCTGGAGCAGCTAGAGGAATAGGAGATACTTCTTGAAAGAAAGTCCAGCAGGAAAAAATTCAAAACAAAAATGGCAGTCTGATTGGCTATTACAAGAAAAGCAAGTTGTTCGCTGGGGAGCCATCAGGGCAAGTCATCAATTCCTTTCAGGACAAACCTCCCTCCAAGACTGAAACTCAAAGGGAGCACACGAGCAGGCATGTAAGCTTACAGACTACTTTACAGATTTATCTCTCTATTCACCAAACCAGTAAGCAAAAGTCCACATCACTCAGCATATACGTATTAGGAGACAAGTCTCTTTCTAAGCAGGAGAGACTGTTTCCCTCTTGTCCTTTTAGTACATATGAACTGGAATGTAAACATTTTGTCCCAGTCTCCCAGGTCCCCTGCCACACTGATCTGTACATTACCACCTAGGGACGCCTTCATAACAATAACAATTGTTGTTGTTATGGCATCAGTCAAGTCAGTTCCGACTCAGAGTAACCTTATATAGGGTTTCTGAGGAGGAGCAGGTGAGTTTGAACCACCAACCTTGCAGTTCAAACTGACCTTGCTGTCCAGCACATTATGCCAGGCCTTTGATTGGCAGGTCTGAAATATGAGAGATTAGCTCCATCCTCCTGCTAATTAGGAATTCCTAAATAAGTTGTTTCTCTTGCCTCAGTTTCCCAGTCTGTAAAACACATTCTTGACCAATGTTGGTTTCCCCAATAAGCAAGGTAAGCACAAGATTACTTGTGTTTACTTGTTAATCTCTGATGATCAATTTATGGGATTCAGTATAGGACAGACACTATGCTGGATGCTTCTCCCTTCAGCCAGCCTGTGAGGTTGTCATCATTAGCTCCACTATCCACTGGCTCACAGTCCCACAGCTAGTGTTAAAGCAGAGATGAGAGACAGATGTTCTGGCACTCTGTCTTCCAACATGCTAGTTGGATCTATTCAATTAAGCTTGTTTCTGACACTGGATTATGGATGTTAGACAGAGATCACAGAGATGAGTGTTTGTCTGTGCTTCCCCAGAACCATCCTGGAAGGGAGAGATCTCAAAAGCAGAAATGTGAATGACCGTCTGTCACATGATCTCTAAGTGCTAATGGGGACACTTTCCCAAGGGGTGGAACACCAATACAGCTTCCTTTCTGGATTTCATATATGTCATAGGCTATGGTGAGCACACCATAGAATGGTCAACCATTGGAGATCAAAATGGTAGCATTTACCCAGGACAAAGTTGGGTAAGAATGGTAGGAATCTCATGTTCTCAATTCTTGTTGTTGTTATTGTTAAGTGACGTCAAGTCGATTCCAACCCATAAACGACCCATAGGATTTCCAAGGAGTAGCTGGTAAGCTTAACTGCCGACCTTGCAATTCAAACAGCTTTAATGTCTGGCACATTAACCAAGAGTGCTACACCAGGACTCAGTTCTTAGGTGCACATATATATCCACATAGAAATGTTTCTGAAATTGGGATGTGTATTAAAAGTAATATGTACATGGGATGAAATGTTCTACAATTATTTTTTTTAAGTTTTTATTGTAAATTGAGTGATAGTTTACATGAGGGAACA
Organism: Chrysochloris asiatica; assembly: GCF_000296735.1. Lineage (NCBI taxonomy): Eukaryota > Metazoa > Chordata > Mammalia > Afrosoricida > Chrysochloridae > Chrysochloris > Chrysochloris asiatica. The sequence continues at coordinate 38,947,668 of NW_006408519.1, read as the reverse complement.
TCAGTTTTACACTCATCATTTCATTGCAATGATTACAGTCTCCTCTATGCATCATCATTCAATAGTATTTACTTCTATTCCCTCTGTTTTTGTTTGCTTGTTTATTTGTTTGTGGGGGGCTTGTACACAAAAACACTCAGGAATATATAATCATTTAAACAACCAAAAGACACATTCTGAAAGCCTGCCTCCCAGCCAAAAGCACCTGGCTACCAGCACACAACCTTTCTCTTTCCATGAGTCTAGAGTCCTCAGCTGCTCTCTCTCTCCATGCCCTCATCTCTGTCTCCATCTCTGGTGTGGCTGCTTTTCTGGGTACGGTCCCACATTCCATTTGTGCTCTTTAAACTTGATGGTCCTAAGGTTCTCTGTTCCTGGACTGTAAGATTAACAACTCCCCTATGTTTGCTACAAAACTTCTACCTTTACAGTTGTGACAGTAGCAGTTAGTCATGATAACAATTACTCACTATTGAGTCGTAAGAATCTTATCTCTCATCTTTCACCAGACCCATCTAGACAAGATGAAAACTATTCAATGGGGATTCTACCTTCCCTCACATACTCTGAAACTAAACTCCCACTTGAAAACTTGTAAGCCAGTCACTTCAAGCCTTTATGTTTTTGTTTTTAGGTGCCATCAAGTTGGTACAGACTCATAGAGACCCTATGGAATGAACAGAATGAAACACTTCCCAGTCCTGGGATCACCTCACAATTGTTGCCATGCTTGAGCCCATTGATGCTGCCACTTTGCCAATCCATCTTGCTGGGGGTCTTCTTCTTTTTCTCTGGCTCTCCACCTTATCAAACATGATATCTTTCTCCAGAGACTGGTCCCTCCTGACAATATGTCTGAAGTATGAGAGACAAAGTCTGGCCATCCTGGCCTCCAAGGAGCACTCTGGCTGTACTTCTTCCAACATAGATCTGTTTGTTCTTTTGGCAACCCATCGTACTTTCAATATTCTCCTCCAACACCATAACTCAAATGCATCAATTCTTCTATGATCTTCCTTATTCACTGCCCAACTTTCACATGAATATGAAGTTACTGAAAATACCATGGCTTGGGTCAGGCGTAGCTTATTCCTCAAGCTGACATCTTTGCTATTCAACAATTTAAAAAGGTCTTATGCAGCAGATTTGCCTAATACAATACATTTGATGCCTTGGCTACTGCTTCCATGAGTGTTGATGTTTGATCCAAGAAAAATGAGGTCTTTGACAACTTCAATCTTTTCTCGATTGGTAAGAATGTTGTGCCTTTATAGCCCCTTCCATTTTAGGTAGCCAATGTCTAAGTTGCCCATCTCTATCAACCCTTGATACAGAGAGAATAGGATCAATGTTGTATGTGAAGACTCCTTTCCTCTCAGTTGGTATTTTGAGCTATTACATCCATAAGCATAGGTCAAGTTCATCAAATTGTAGCAATTTACACTTGTTTCCTTGGGGGGGGGGCATTCTTGTGTGTCTCCCTTCACTTCACATCAGCTGGGCGCTTCCCTCTCAGCTCCAGCCCTCTGTGACTATGTCCTTGTCCGTGGGCTCAGGAGTCTACAGGTCTCATCACACTTCAGACCAACCAACCCTTCGTCTTCTCTCTCTCATCTCCAAGTTGATGGGAGTCTATGGAACATGGTCAAACTCAGCTCGTATCTTCATTGCTGCCTTTCCCCATTTTACACTCACCAGTAGACCAAAGTGATCATCAGCAAGCTTACATGCCTTCTCATGTGTTTCCTTTGAGTTTCAGTCTTGGAGGGGAATTTGTCCTGAAGGGACTTGATTCCTTGCCTTGATGGCTCCCTAGTGAACAACGTGTTTGTTCTTGTAGTAGCCAATCAGGATACCATTTTTGTTTTGGATTTTTTCTGCTGGTCTTTCTTTCAAGAAGTATCTTCTGTTCTTCTATCATTCCAGGCTGGTCTGCTTGTCCTTTCAAGTGGGAATATCCCACCTCAGAAGATTCTGGATGGGGCTCAGGATTCCATCTAAGGTCCTGTGCACTACAAAGGCTCCACAGGAATCCTATTTCACTGCGCAAATTCTAGAACCCCTTTTAGGTTTCCAATGAGTTATAGGCTGAAGACGGACTTACAAACTTTCTATAATTATGTTACCCGATATTCCTTTCTATTCCACTCACGTGTCTATTTTACAATAGGCAAGGGAAACCAACATTCATAAGAAAGTCAAGCGTCTTAACATTATTTCCCCTTTTTTATCCAGTCAGTCTATGCCTCAATCCCTATATCACCTAGCCCTGTTGTTCCAAGTTTGAGCAGACATCACTATTTACCTCTATTCCATTTAGCCCATGCAAACCTACTTTAAAACAGAAATGAGAGTATAAGGGGACAGGGCAACTAGATGAATGGAAATGGAACAATCAAAATGGAAATGCTAAGAACAATCATGTGTGGTGAAGAATATAAACAATGCCACTAAGCATTTGTGTAGAAATTGTTGAACAGGAACTTAAATTGCTGTGTGAACCTTCACCCAAAACACTACACAATGTTAGTTTTTTAAAGCAATACGTGCATTTAATATCAACTTTCTTTTATTATCATAAACTTTAACTCAAATGATGTGTTAAATCAACTTTAACTCAAACTTAATTCAGTAACATTTTAGGATCAAGGAACTGCAAATGCATTATTTTTCATTGGTCCATTTTCTCCACTATTCTGGGAGCTTAAAGACAAAGGGTGAAATGTATTGTGGCTGCCTTCCCAAGAAATGACAGAAAATATATCAATGATTACCTGGGGACATGTGGAAGAGGTGAGAAGGAGGGATTACAAAGAGGTACAATGAAACTTTGAGGATGATGAATATGTGAGGTTATCAAATAGCTTATGGAAAAACAGAATAAAAAATGGAATTTCTCCATGAACTTTTGCATGTTCATTATCTTAATTGTGGCATCAGATAAAATAGTTGTGAGTGTAACACTTTTCATTGAAGCTTAAGCAATGCCTTGAAATTTACCTGTGCTCCAAGTGATGGCCTCCCTTTGCAAATTATGGGTTTGTCGGAGTATGGAAAATGTAAAGAGCCCACAGCCTAGCTGTCAAGAACCAGCAGACAGGGGGTGTTCTCTGCCTCATGCTCTTTGACACGTGCTCACCCCAGATCTTGGTCACTGCCTAAACTGTTAGTGGTCTTCACAAAGTGCTAATACTGTTGACTGAGCACCTACTATATTAAATGCTCTACATTCATGGTCTCCAATTCTTGCAAAGAAGGTGTTAACATTGCATTTACTGCTGAGGGAATTAAGGTTGAATCTTTTTCAACCATAGGACTGATAAGGAAAGGGAAAACCCTGGTCCTCTAAGAAGCCTGGGGCTCTTCGTTCAATTCTGCAGTAGTTAAGAACATGCACTGCAGAAAATAAAAATCCTCATTGTTAGCTATGTGGTTAATAATCCTCTCCAAGCCTTAATGTTTTTCTCTAGAAAAATTAAGATAATATTAGTACCTATCACAGTGACTTATTCCAATAATTTAAATAAAGAATGCACCTAAGGTTTTCTTGAAACACAAAATAGCACAAATGATATTAGCTATTACTGCGTAACAGTAGCCTCCATTCTAATATTTCATAAGACTGGTAGCTATTCTAAGCTAGAATGAATCTTTGAGGGCATCTAGGCTAATACACCTCCTAATTCCAAAGGTTGTATTTCTTTTTCCATTAAATTCAATTATTTTGAAATGTTCCTCCTATTTTTTTTTGTTTGTTTGTTTGTTAGGTGCCATTGAGTCTGTACCAACTCATAGCCACCCTAGTCACAACAGAATGAAACACTGCTCGGTCCTGTGTCAACCCCACAATCATTGCTACATCCAAGCCCATTGCTGCAACCACCGTACCAATCCATCTCATTGGTGATCTTCCTCTTTTTCTCCAACCATCCACTTTACCAAACATGATATCCTTCTCCAGGGGCTGGTCCCTCCTGACATTATGTCCAAAGTATTTGAGACGAAGTCTGGCCATCCTGGCTTCTGGAGAGCATTCTGGCTGTGTTTCTACCAAACAGATTGGTTTATCTTTTGGCAGTCCACAGTGCTTTTAATATTCTCCAACACCATAATTCAAATGCACCAATTCTTCTACAGTCTTCCTTATTCACATTCACTCTTCAACTTTAGCATCCATACAACATTATTGAAAACACTATAATTTAGGTCAGGCACACCTTACTCCTCATAAAACTCTAAAGAGATCTTGTGCAGCAGATTTACCTAATGCAATAGGTCATTTGATTCCTTGACTGCTGCTTCCATGGCTGCTTCACAAGCGAAATTACATCTTTGGCAAATTCAATCTTTTCTCCATTATCTCAATGCTATTTATTGGTCCAGTGGCAAGGATTTTTGTTTTCTTTGCATTGAAGTGTAACCCATACTGAAGGCTGTGGTCATTGATCGTCATCAGTAAGTAATTTAAGTCCTCTTCACTTTCAGCAAGCAAAGTTGTATCATCTGCATATCACAGGTTAATGAGTCTTCCTCCAATACTGATGCCATGTTTTTCTTCATATAGTCCAGCTTCTCAGATTGTTCGCTCAACATGCAGATTGAATAAGTATGATGAAAGAATACAACCTTGGTGCACACCTTTCCTAAGTTTAAACTATTTGATGTTCCCTTGTTTTGTTTGAAAAACTGTCTCTTTGTCTATGTACAGGTTCCTCATGAGGTCAATTAAGTGTTCTGGAATACTCATTCACTGCAATGTTGTCCATAGCTTGTCATGACACACAATCGAAACCTTTGCATAGTTGATAAAATACAGGTAAATATATTTCTGGTATTCTCTACCGTTAGCCAAGATTCATCTTACGACAGCAATGATATCACTCGTCCCATGTCCACTTCTGAATCTGGCTTAAACATCTAGAAGTTCTCTGTCAATGTATGGTTGCAACCATTTTTGCATTTTCTTTAGTAAAACTTTACTTGCATGGGACATCAATGATACTGTCTGGTGAGTTCCACATTCCATTGGGTCACCTCTCTTTGGAATGGGCACAAATAGAGATCTCTTCCAATCAGTTGGCCCGATAGTCTTCCAAATTTCATGTCATAGATGAGTGAGTTCCTCCAGTACCGCATTACTTTGTTGAAAGATTTTAACTTATATTGCATCTATTCCCGGTGCCTTGGTCTTGATTGAACATCTTACTTCAGGATCATTGGCTCTTGATCATATGCTACCTCTTGAAATAGTTGAATAGGGACCATTTCTTTTTGATACCGTGATTTCTTTTGATACCGTGATTTCTTTTGATACCTTGTATTCCTTCCATCTTCTTTTGATGCTATCTGCATCATTTAGTATTTGCCCGTAGAATCCTTCAATACCACAAATTGAGGTTTGATTTTTTTCTTCAGTTCTCTCAGTTTGAGAAATGCTGATCATGTTCTTCCCTTTTAGTTTTCTGATGCCAGATCTTTGCATATTTCATTATAATATTTGACTTTATCTTCTCAATCTGTCCAGATCTTGTACCTCCTCACATCTTCCATTTGCTTTAGCATCTCTATGCTGGAGAGCAAGTTTCAGAGTTTCTTCTGACATCCATTTTTGTCTTTTCCTTCTTTCTTGTCTTCTTAGTGACCTTTTGCTTCCTTCCTGTGTGATGTTATTGTTGTCATCCTACAACTCTTATGGTCTTCTGTCTGTAGTGTCTAATGCATCAAATCTGTTCTGCAGATGGGATATAGTCAAGGTCATGTTTTGGCTCTTGTGGACTTGTTTTCATTTTCTTCAGCTTCAGCCTGAACTTACATAGGAACAATTAATAGTCTGTTCCACAATCTGCCCTTGGCCTTGTTTTGGCTGTTGATATGGAGCTTTTCCACAATCTCTTTACACAGATGTAGTCAATTTGATTTCTGTGTATTCCATCCGATGACGTCCACGTGTATAGTTGTCTTTTATGTTGTTTAAAAAAGGAATTTACAATGAAGTCCTTGGTCTTACAAATTTTTATCATGTGATCTCTAGCATCTATCACCAAGGCCATATTTTCCAACCACTGATACGTTCTTTTTGATGTTGGATGTGCCTCCATTCCTCTTCAATTTGTCGTTTTCGACAGAGTAAACAATGTGATTGTCAGATTCAAAATAACCAATACAAGTCCATTTCTGCTCCCAAATGCCTAGGATATTGATTCAGTTTTGACAATTTCCAATTTTCCTGGATTCATATTTCATACATTCTATGTTCCAATTATTAATAGATTTTTACAGCTTTTTCTCTTTATTTTGAGTTGTGCCCCATCAACAAATGAAAGTCTCGAAGGATTTACTCCATTTGTGTTATAATAGTCAGCTCTACTTTGAGGCGGCAGCTCTTCCCAGTCACATTTGAGTGACTTCCAGCCTGAGGGGCTCTCTTCTGACATGATCTCTGACAATGTTCCACTGCTATTCATAATGTTTTCTGTGACTAAATATTTGGAAGTAGTCCATCTCTCCTTCTTCTTTGTCTGTCTTTGTCTGGAAGCTCAGCTGAAATCTGTGCACCCTGGGTGATCCTGCTGGTATTTAAAATATCTGTGACATTGTTTCCAGAATCACAGCAACACACAAGCCACCAATGTACGACAAACTGACATAAGAGTGATGGTTCCTCCAGTAGGATCCTATAAGTAAGGGCAGTCCTTATTGTGTGATATTAACACATTGATCTCAAAACCAGTAAGAGTGAGAAAGGATCATGCTGCCTTTCTTCTCAAATCCTTCCTACGACCACCTGCTTGGTAGATTGGAAATGGCACTTACCCAGGACTGAAATAACAATGCTGATTTAATAGCACGTGCCAAAAACAGTATATTCCTTCACTGGAATAATGTAGTCATTTTAGACCAGACTCTTCTTTTTCTGACATTACTCTCAAAAAAAAAAAAAAAAAATCCTATCCAAATCAAGGAAACATAACATCTAGAATTCCTTTTTCATTTATGTGTTCCACTTTGTTGTGTTGAATGTTTATATATGAGTGCCAGGGATGTGTGAGGTGCCGGGTTTTTTGTGAGTGAACAAGTCAAGGACAAGGCTCCTTGATTCCAGGGACCTCTGATCTAACAAAGACAGAGAGAGCAAATAGATATTTTTTTAGATAATGATATGCCTACAAGTATGATAAAAGCCCAGAGAGCCTGCTCTATTGAACAGGTGATTAAAGTAGTCCCTGAAAGATAATGTTCTCTCCTTCCTTCACTGAGCTGAATACTGAGGGGAAAGGCATGGTGTTTGGCAGAGACAATTTCAGAAGAAGAAACTAACCCAATCAAAAGCACAAAGCAATATCAGGTATGTGAGGGAGGCACAGTAAACCCACCTGGCTCAACAACTATTCCAACCTACTTCGAGGGTTCCTTGGACTTCAGAGGCTGGAAAACTAAAAATTACATTGCCTGATACTTGGAGAGACTTTGCGTTGATTCTAATGCCAAGGGAGCCATTTCTTCTCAGCACATAAGAAAACGGCAGCTTTCTTTATTCTTCTTCAAATCTAACTAATACATATCCCTATCATTCTAATTGTTCAAAAAAACCTTCTCTGTGACTGGGGTGAGGCTTTACAGAGTGAATCTGTTTTTCATTCAATAATTCATACATGCATTTTGTTTCATGTTATTGATTGTGACCTCCATAATGTAATATCATTTATCTCCCTATGTTTCCTGTGTTTCCTATTTCCAATTCTACTTTTGTCCTAACCCTTCTGAATTTTGTCCATGGGTATATAGTGCCCTTTTGATATCAAGTGATTGATTATTCTAAGGAGTGCAAACCCCTTTAGTGTTATTGTTCTCCTTATAGCTCCATCTATTGTTTGGCTGAAAATTGAGTCAGAAGAGAAAGGCTATCTTTATTACTTGAAGTTTTCCTTTGTTCATATTCACATGTTTACTTGATATAACATCCCTTATATGTCACTTTTCTTTTCTTGAGTCAGGATAAAAAAGCTACTGGACAATATTTACCAACAGAGGACTTTTCGAGACATGAGTACACAGTGGTTTATGAATATTTCATAAACACACACCCAGAGCATGTTTTTCCTAGGAGACTGAATGAGTTCCATGCTAATAAGGGAATAAATAAAACCATGTGGTAGATGGGAGTGAGGCAAGGGTTTCTGTTTGTGAGTTAAAATATTGGAAAGAGATAAAAGTATAATGAATAATAAAATATTATCAATGCTCAGCAGAGCAGCTTTCTGTTAGCAGCTGAGTGCTGTCATTACTGTACCACCAAGACTCCTTTGTTATCAGTTACATTAGCAAAATCCCATGAGAGTAGGGTGGGTCCTAATCCCTTCTCAGTGGAAGCTTATGAAAAAGCACAAAAGGCAACAAAGCCACACACAGAGGGCAGACAGCATATGAGGCCCCAGCTACAAGCCAACAAATATCAAATAACACTTGGGCCATAGAAGCTGGAAGAAGTGAGAAAAGTTCTTCCTCAAGAGTGGACTGAGAGAATGTGGACCTGCCCATACCCTGAATTTAGATTCCTAGTCTCCAGAACTTTGAGATTATAAATTTCTGTTCTTTAAAGCCACCCACTTTGTGGTATTTTGTTATGGCAGCCCTAAAAAATGAAGACGTTTACGGTCTATATATAAGCATAATCGTGTCATAAATTTCGTATATAATACATAATTCATAAATTACATATAAGATTAGCTTGCTTTTCTAAGTGCATAAATGATATGTTATATGAATGTCTGTGACTTCTTACTTTATATAGCATTGAATTTTTGAAATGTACCTATACTGGTACATGTAGAACTAATTTCTTCATTTTAACCTCTATGAATTTCATTTTTCCATTGTATTATTGTGGGAAATGTAGGTTGTTTCAAACTGCATGCTCTTAGAAATGACCTTATGAACAGGTATGACTCATAGCGACCCTATGCACAACAGAACGAAACACTGCCCGGTCCTGGGCCAACCTCACACTTGTTGCCATGCTTGAGCCCATTGATGTTGCCATTTTGCCAATCCATCTTGCTGGGGGTCTTCCTCATTTTTTCTGACCCTCCACCTTACCAAGTATGATATCATTCTCCAGCAACTGGTCCCTCCTGACAATGTCAGAAGCATGAAAGACAAAATTTGAGTATCCTGGCCTCCATGGAGCACTCTGGCAGCATTTCATCCAACACAGATCTGTAGGTTCTTTTGGCAGCCCATGGTACTTTCAATATGCCTAAACCCACTGCCATCGAGTCAATTCTGACCCATAGTGAACCTATAGAACTACCCCCGTAGAGTTACCAAGACTAAATCTTTACAGGAACAGACCTCCCTATCATTCTCTCACAGAGCGGCTAGTGGGTTCCAATTGCAGACCTTTTGGTGGCAGACAAGTGCTTTGACCACTATGCCAACAGGGTTCGTTGGAGTGGGGTTACCAGGTACGTCCTATAGGATGCATACACAACTTTTTCTAGAAGTTTCCAAATTCTTTCTGAAGTGGTTATAGGAATTTATAATCTCATCATCAGTCTCTGAGCAGTTTTGCTTCCTTACAGTCCTACTAACACTTGGTATTTGCAGATTCCTAAAACTGTGCCAAGTTTCTGGGTGTGAAGTGGTACCTTTTTTATTGTTTAATTTGCATTTCTCTGATTACTGATAACGGCTGAACATCTTTTCTTATATTTGCATGCCTCTCAATATTTTTCTCGCTTATGAATAAATGTTGTGCATCTTTTTATTATGTTGCCTGTTTTTTTAATTGATTCCTATGGAGTCCTGATGTGACGCTGTGAGTTAACGCACTGGACTATAAAATTAGCTTGAACCACAAAGTCAGCAGTTTAAGCTCACCAGCCACTCCTCAGAAATCCTATACAGAGTCACTATGGGTCAGAACAGACTGATGGCACTTAATAATAAAAGCAATAACTGGTATAGACTCTAGGTGAGGAGCTGTAGGATCAGCACTGGACTGCGAACCACAAGATCAGCAGTTCAAACCCACCAGCCTGGAAACCTTGTACAGGGTCACTAAGTCAGAACCGATTCAGTGGCACAATATAATCTGTATATATTTATCTATAATGGAGTCCTGGTGTAGTGCTGTAGGTTAAGTACTAGACTGCTACCCTCAAGGTTGGTGGTTCAAACAAACCAGCCACTCCTTAGAAACCCTAAGTAGGGTCACTATGAGTCAGAAACAACTCAAGGCACTTAGCAGCAACATAATCTGTATGTATGTGGGTGGCTGGCTGGGTGTATCTGTCTATTGTACAGACTATACCTTCCTCCAATCGTTCTTGATTTTTAAATTTTATTTTACTTTTCTCGTTAAGGAATTTAGCTTTTGATATGGTCAAATTGCCAAAAATGCTTCATCTTTAATTCCTGATTTTTGGATCTTGTTTAAGAAAATATGCTCTACCCTGGAACAGAGTCTGACTAGCTTTTTACCAAAACCCGTATTCTCTTTCCTTGACCCAATGCTACAACACATCTCCCAGCCCCGGCCCTAGAGTTGGTGAAGGGGTTGCTTCTGGGAGTGACCCATGCCATTTCTTGGCGTGGCTTCCAAAACCTCCTGAGACTTCTGCCCCTTGTTGGTACAGTAGGTGCAAAGACCCCAGGGAGGACAAGGTGCTGGGGGATGGTGGGGGTGACTAGCCTGCATGCTCAAGCCAGTGCAGTGTTCCAGGAGCATCTGTTGTTGTTACTGGATGCCGTAGAGTCTATTCCAATCTTTACAGAAGCAGATCACCATGTCTCTCTCCCAAGAAGCCACTGGATGAGTTTGAACTGCCGACCTTTCGGTTAGCAACTGATCACTTAACCATTGAGCCACCAGGGATCCTTACTCCATAGATGTTGTTGTTGTTGTTGTATGTCATTGAGTTGATTCCAACTTGTAGGCAGAGTTTCCTAGACTGTAATCTTTTCTGGAGTGGATTGCCTGATCTTTCTCCTATGGAGCCACTAGGTGAGTTCAAACCAACAACTTTTAGGTTCGCAGTCCAGTGCTTAACTGTTGCATCACCAGGGCTCCTGGTACATCTTTGTGGTTTGGTCAGTCTATGTTGAGTCTGAATCCTTTCCTCTTTCATCACACTATTCTGATATTCCTTTCCCGCCATACTCTGAAAAGATGCATCCCTGCAAGCCTATAGGATACTTTGCGATATTTTTTCTTCTCCAATTTCTCAGGGAAATAGTCCTCCGCATTTGGAAAGTTGGGCTACAACATCATTTCTTAGACTCTTTCTAGAGCATCTCTTAGTGGCCTTGCTTTTCATTGAAGTTATTCATGTCCTCGTTTATTTTTTTAAAGCTTTGAAGCCACTTTAGACAAAAACTTGTAATTTAATTAATGAGGATGTGTTTACAGAAAATTAAAACAACATAATTCATTCCGTTTGGGTGAAAACAAATTGTAGGGTTTTTTGGTTGTTTTCCTAGGTATCTGCTCTTCTCTTTAGGTACAAATTGATGTGTTCATCTGGCCACGTGATTTACTGGGTTGATCAGCATGGAACTGGCTCAGGTGCTCCATAGTTTTACACGAAGATGAGACATAATGCTCTGCACTTGCTATAAACGTTCTAAATCTTTGTTTAGTTCTGGAATAGCATCTGAGACAGTCCCACTTGAGACTCTCTCTGGAGCTCTTCTCTGGTGCCTTGTCATGCTCCACCCCTGGTCTGCCATTGGGGATCCTCAGACAGGTCTGAAAGCCTTCTTCCCCACACCTGACCTGTTACTCCTGGTGATGAAAGGCCTCACACTTCACATCCACCAGGAAGCCATCCTCTCATCTCCTGTGTCAGCTGTTCTTAGGCTGACTCTCTTTTAGTGATGCAAGATGGTCATGCCAGCATTCAGTCGCCTTGTTTTCTTTATTTCTACTTGAGTCTAATTCTACATGTCAGGTGATGAGTTGGGAAAAGAGGTGGATGGAGAAGTGGAAGAAGAAGAGGGAAGGACTCAACCTTGATTGCAGGCCAGTCATTGAGCAAATAGCTTTCAATACGTGACCTCGTTTCATTTTCATAACAGGCAAGGAAAGGTGATCGCTCTCACTTTACAGAAGAAAATACTAAAGCTCAGGAAGGTTAGGGGACTTACTCAAGGTCACACAGCTGGTTCTGATCACAAGCTATAATCATGGGAACATGCTATTATGATCTCCTCCCTTCCTTCTCTGTTTCTATTTCCACCTTCTTGATTAGTAAAAGGCACAAAACCCAAGTGTACAGTTCAGTGAATTTTTACAAAGGCATACACACTCGTATGCACACAAAATTACCAAAATCTTTCCATCATTCCAGCAGTTTCTCTTGTAACATTTTCCAGTCAATGCATCACTCACTCTAGGAACCATTGTTTTGATTTAACATTGTTTTGATTTCACACAGACTAGTTTTGTCTATTCTGCAATTTCATATAAATGGAAACAAACAATATTTATTCTTCTGTGTCTGACATTTTTCACTTAATATATATTTTTGAGATTTATCTGTATGGTTGCCTATATCAATAGTTTATCCTTTTGATTGCAACAAAAAAGCATTTCATTGACAGAATATATCACAATTTGTTTATCCATTGTTCTGTTTATGGACATTTGCCTTGTTCCAGATGTTTGCGCTCATGAATAAAGCTGAAACATGTACAAGTCTTTTTGCAGATGTGTTCATTCACTTATCTTTCAAATAACATAAAAGTTGAGTTTTTGCCATGTAGTAATTATATATTTGACACTATTTTGTTGTTGTTGTTAGGTGCCATCAAGTTGGTTCTGACTCTAGGCACAGCAGAACAAAACACTGCCTCGTCCTGCACCATTCTCACCATTGTTATTATATCTGAGCCCATTGCTGCTGCCACTGTCAACCCATCTTATTGAAGGTCTTCCTCTTTTTCCCTGACCTTCCACTTTACCATGAATGATGTCCTTCTCCAGGAAATGGTTCCTCCTGCCAATATGTCCAAAGTATGAGAGACAAAGTCTCCACATCCTGTCTTCTAAGGAGCATTCTGGTTATACTTCTACTAATACAGATTTGTTTGTTCTTTTGGCAGTCCTTGGTACTTTTACTATTCTTCCCCAACACCATAATTCAAATGCATCAATTCTTCTACGCTCTTCCTTATTCACAACAACAACAACTTCCTTATTCATTGTCCAACTTTCACATGCATATGAGATGATTGAAAATACCATGGCTTGGGTCAGTCACACCTCAGTCCTCAAATAGACATCTTTTATCCTGGAGTTAGAAAACTAAAAGAGAAGACATGTTTAGCATTTCTCAAGATGAAATAACTGAAGGAAAAATTCAAGTCTTTACTTGCAATATTAAAGAATTCTATAGTCAAAATGTTGAATGATGCAATAAGCATCAAAAGAAGATGGGAGAAATACAGACGCACTGTACCAAAAGGAACGGTTGATGTTCAACCATTTCAAGAGGTAGCATATGACCAATAACCAATGATACTGAAGCAAGAAGTCCAAGCTGCACTGAAGGCATTGGCAAAATATAAGGCTCCAGGAATTGATGAAATATAGATTAAAATATTTCAACAAACTGATGCAGCACTGGAGGTGTTCACTTATCTATGCCAAGAAATTTGGAAGGCAGCTACCTGACCAACCAATTGGAAGAGATACATATTGGTGTTCATTCAAAAGACAGGTGACCCAATAGAATGAAGAAATATTCAAACAATATCATTAATTTGATAATTGACCCTATTAGAGGAGCTCTGGTAGCGTAGTGGTTAAGAATTGGGCTGCTAACCTCAAGGTTGGTAGTTCGAAACTACCAGCTATTCTGCGGGAGAAATGTGAGGCTTTCTGCTCCCATGAAGATTTACAGCCTCAGAAACCCTGTGCAGGGTTGCTATGAGTCAGAACCGACTCCACAGAACTTAACAACAATAGAGGAATCCTAGTGTGGCACTGTAGCATAAGCACTAGACCACAAGGTCGGTTTGAACCACAAGGTCAGTGGTTCAAATTCATC
>NW_006408519.1:38918375-38933292 GCF_000296735.1 Chrysochloris asiatica | reverse complement strand
CGATGGCACCTAACAACAACAACAACAAAGTGACATGTAGAGGTGTCTCATTGTGATTTTCCTTTGCATTTCCCTGATTGTTGTTGGTATTGAGCACCTTTTGATATACTTAATGCCCACTCAGATATGTCTCTTTTTAAAGTTCCTTTTCAAAACTTTTGCCCATTTTTATTGGATTGTTTATCTTTTAATTATTGATTTTTCAGCATTCTTAATATATCTGGATTCATTTTTTTCATAATCAGTGTAATTCTACCTGGAGCTGTGGGGTTGGAGTGAGAGGAGTGAGTCTTGACAGTAACAAAGAGCAGAAGAGAATAAATATGTATAGACTAACTGATACTGTCAGTCAATTTACTCAATAGACTTCATTTGTGCTGTAATTTCATCCTCAAAGCAACCCTTGCAAATTAGAAGTCATTGTTCCTATCAAATAAATTGGGAAAATAAATCTCAAAAGGTTTGAAAGCCTGGGCTAAGGCCATTTAGCTAATATGCGGCAGAATTTAAGAGAACTAACCTGTACTTTGACCCCTCAGGAGTTAAGAGTCTGCATCTCCAGATGGAACACAATTACTCAAATCCTGGAATCAATAGGGTTAATATGACCTCTTTAGGTTCCTCTATAAAGAAAGCCATTTATACCGTACTTCCATCTTTAACTGGAAGACATTATTCTTCTAATGGACCTTTCAACTGAGGCGTATGTTCAGCATCTTTCACCAAGGGACCACATCTCTGGCCTTCAAGGAGTGGCAGATCAATGCCTGTTACTCCATCTGCAGATTCTCTGTCCTGCAGAGGAGCCTCCTGTAGATACGCCAGCCCCCGCCTTACCATTAGCAGTAATAAGTGTCTGACAATTGTGTTCATGGAGGAAATCAACAGGCCATGCCCAAGACATTAGCTATGTAAGTGCTACACAGGAGCCGGATGGGAAAGGCTCCCACCAGCTGCCCCTAGCAAGGGGGTTGCTATGGACAGAGCCTCTATGCGGAAAAAGGTGCCTGAGAATGAAATTCAATCCTTTCATGTCCCAGATGGGGAACTAAGGGCAAGGTCATTTTCCTAAGACACAGATATGACAATATCATCTTTATGTAGAATGACTTCCCTTCAACCACAGGATGATAATCATACTGAGAAAAAGAAGAAGACCAACAACCACAACCACATTGCATTTTATCTATTACACCCTGCTATCAATTCTAAGTTGTACCATTATTTTGTTTGACACTAAGAAAATACTCCTGACCCAAGCCATGGTATTGTCAATAGCCTCATCTGAATGTGAAAGTTGGACACTGAATAAGGAAGACAGTAGAAGAATTGATGCATTTGAGTTATAGGGTTGGAGAAGAATATTTAAGGTGCTATAGAATGCCAGAAGAACAAACAAACCTGTGTTTTGTACAACAGAAGTACAACCAGAATGCTCCTTAGCAGCCTAGATGGCCAAACTTCATCTTTCATACTTTGGTCATGTTGTCAGAAGGGACCAGTCCCTGGAGAAGGGCATCATGTTTGATAAAATGAAGGGACAGAGAAAAAGAGGAGACCCCAGTGAGATGCATTCACATAGTGACAACAACAATGGGCTCAAGGGGAGCTACAATTGTGAGGCTGGCACAGGACCAGCCAGTGTTGCATTCTCTTCTAAGTAGGGTCGTTATGGGTCAGAACAGACTCCACACCACCTAATTACCAATAACAAGAAAGTTTACAAAAAAATCTGCTAATCAATCTATGATACTTAGTCCTGTGGAGCATGAATTGATCAATCACACTGGCATTGTGCTTCTCTGAAAGTTCTTCCATCTATTTTGGGGAATTTGACTACTTCTTTTGCCTTCCGCCCAATGCTTGGTGTTTGACAGGCAATCCTTTTACATATATCATGGTAACAAAATGTAACACAGCATCATCTTGTGGGTGTCTTCCTTCTGTAAGTCTGTAAGTGCACTTGGTATTTGCTTTGCAAGAAAATATAGAATTGCTGTCTTCTCGCCAATGAATCTTTGCTTCACTAATTCCAAATTTGCCTTCTGCTTCTTGTTTCCGGGCCTTTCTACATAGACAACAGCTTTTCAACCCAATGCCAAATTATGGTGAAATCCTTTTAAGATGCTTTAAATGGGAACTAACTAAAGCATGGAGTCTGGTGTGGCATTGTAGGATAAGCACTGGACCACAAGGTCAGCGATTCAAACTTACCAGTCACTCCTTGGAAACTCTATATAGGGTCACTATGAGTCGGAATCGACTCGATGGCACTTAACCACAACAACAGCAACAATTACAGCACATGTCATATCAACAATGCATATCATAGGCACTGAAGCAATCACATGCCCAGGCAGTGATAACCCTATCAGGTCTGCTCCTGGTTAGCTATGACGATGAAGTACCATCTACCACTGTTGTAGCTGTTATGTTTAACTACCACTGAGTAGACCCTTCACTCATGGTGATCCTCTCCATGTACAGCAAAAGAAAGCACTGCTTAGCCCTAGACCATTCCCATAAGCGGCTGTGAATCAGACTGTTGGGATCCATAGAGTTTCCATTGACTTCCAGATGCCCATCTTAGTCTAGAAGCTCCACTGAAACCATTCAGCATCCTAGCTCAACACAAGTCTCCATTGACATGTGGGTGGTGGCTATATACACTGCGCATTAAGTGGGACTGGAATGCAGGTCTCTTAAACAGAAGGCAAGAATTCTATCACTCAACACCCACCATTAGACACAGCCAAAGTTTCAAGATATGATACTGCAGAAGGAGAAAAGTGTGCACCTTACAACTGATGAAATACACCAACAACATGGAGCAGTTTTCTAAGTCTCATTCAAGTATAAATCATTTTTACCCCAACTCTAAGAGAAAGACACTATAGCTATTTCCATTTTACAGGTGAAGAACTCTAGAGAAACTGACAAACTTTCCCAAGATCATGTAGCTAATAAACAACAGAAGTAGTCATCAAACCCAAGGAACATGATGATTCAACAGTTAGGAGCTCCGCTGTTAGCCCAAAGCAGCTCCATGAAAGAAAGAGCTGATTATTTGCTTCAGTAAAGATTACAGCCTACAACCACAATTCTAGCCTGTCACTTAAGGTCACTATGAGTTGAAGTTAACTCAACAGCAATTAACAAAATCAATCATCAAACCAAGGCATTATTGATTTTGAGACTTCAGTTCAAGCTCACTAGTTGCTCCTCAGAGACCCTCTACAGGGTCGCTATGGGTCGGAACCAGCTCAATGGCACTTAACAACAACAACCTTATGTGCTATGGGTTAATGCACTGGACTACAAGGTCGCTTTGAACTGCAAGGTTGGCAGTACAAGCTCACCAGCTCCCCCTCAGAAACCCTATATAGGGTCTCCATGAGATGGCACTTAACAACAACAACAACCACAACCCTGTGCAATATTGACTTTCTGATCTAAATTTCATATTATTCTAGTTCAGGGTCTGATCCTATAGATTCTCTCCAGCCTCATCTCACACGTCCTCCATCCTTAAACTGATGCTCTAGCTCTGTCCACCACACTGCCTCTCATGATCTTGCCATTTCCTCCCTCTGGGATCCTTCCTTCTTTGACTTCCTCCCACACTGATCTTTTTAGACTCAACTCACTCATTACCTCTCCCAGGAAGTTCCCCCAAAACAAAGTGAAGGCCCATCCTATGCCTCTATGATACTTGAACTTCTCTCTATAGGAGCAGATGATATTACAGTTTCGTTATTTGTTCCAAGGCTGATTGATAGTCAGTGCTCTGGTTAGATGGACATTTGTGCTAATGAGTCAGAGTCTGTGGCTGCCCTTCATCAAATGGGGGTGAGCACCATAGAATATATTTGTATGTCTCTCCTAGCGAATGAATACTCGTTTTATATGTATCCCGGTGGTGGTGGTAGTGTGCCGTGGAGTCTGTTCTGACTTATAGTGACCCTGTATAGGGTTTCTGAGGCTGTAAATCTTTACAGGAGCAGAAAGCTTCATCTTTCTCCCACAGAACAGCTGGTAGTTTTTTTGAACTGCTGGCCTAGAAGTTAGCACTCATAACCACTACGCTACCAGAGTTCCTTATAGGTACCATATAAATCTGCAATAGTCTTTTCATATGAATCACATACCAATCCGCTGCCATTAAGTCAATTCCAACTGACAGGGACCCTATATAGGATTTCTGAGACAGACACTTTACTTCTTGAGTCTCAGTTTTCTTATATGTTAATGGGAATACTTTGTGGAAGTCCCACCAGATTCTGACAGAATAAAGTCAATAATATGTCTAACATGAAGTAGGGGACAGGATATGTTAGCATTTTGTATCTTTGTCTCCCTAAGGATTCATTGATTATGCTCTTTTGGTTCAGAATTCTTCCATTTCTTTCTGGATTTGCTATGAAGCCCATCAATACTTTGGGGTGAATTCCTGCTGCCTGGCAAATTTGATCAGATATGATGCTAGCTCAAGTTCCACTCCCTCACTTTTGGGCCCTATGTTTCATAATAGGGAGGACTGATTTCTGTTGGAATTTTGATGATACTTAGCTCATGAAGTTGTTCAAAGAGAATCCATTAGTACTTTCTTTACACTCACCTCTCAAAGACATTTTGTAACTCTGCCTGATTCATTTGTCTTGTTCCTAAATACAGCAAGTTAATTCTGGACAAAGGATGAGACTTGCAAGAGGAAAGTGGGCATTTTGTAGTTTCACCTATAGGAACTCATCTGCTGAAATTCTTGCTTTTTAATTTGAAAGAGTCCAGCCACAAGTCCTCTTCTTCTGGGAGGTGGCCTGAAAGCCTGGCTGAGAGGTCTTATTAGGTAAGGACCTTCTCCTGGGCTTTACTCTCCTCAATTCTAAGATTGGAAGATCATTCAGTCTCTCAGATGTCTTCTCAACTCTGATATCTATCCAATGACTTTGCCTCTCCTGGATTCCCTCTGTGACTGACTTCACTGAGCCCTATTGTTCCTGGGTGGTGCAAACGGTGTTTACACACTCACTGATAACAAAAATGTTGGAGGTTCAAGTCCACCCAGGGACACTTTGGAAGAATGTCTGATGATCTGTTTCCAAAAAATCAGCCATTGGAAACCCCATGGAGCATAATTCTACTCTGATATACATAGGGTTGCTAAGAGTCTGAATCAACTTGACAGCAAGTGGTTTTTATTCCTGTACCCCAATTTTCAATTTTCAATTTTCAATAACCTCATATGGATGCGAAAGCTGGACAGTGAATAAGGAAGATCGTAGAAGAATTGATGCCTTTGAGTTGTGGTGTTGGAGGAGAATACTGAAAGTGCCATGGACTGCCAAAAGAACCAATAGATCTGTTTTGGAAGAAGTGCAACCAGAGTGCTCCTTGGAGGCCAAGATGGCTAGGCTTCGTCTCTCATACTTTGGACACATTGTCAGGAGAGAACAGTTGCTGGAGAAGGATGTCATGCTGGGTAAGGTGGAGGGTCAGAGAAAAAGAGGAAGACCCCCAACGAGATGGATCAGCCAGGTGACATCCTTGATGGGGGTCTTCCTCTTTTTCTCTGACCCTCCACCATACCAAACTGAAAGGCTGACAATCACAAGTGTTGACAAGGAAATGGCATAAATGGAGCTCTCATTCTTTGCTGATGAGTTAAAAACAGAATACATTGTCTGAAAACGATTGGACAGTCTCTAATAGGGTTGTTATGATGACTGTTCCCAATTCTTTTCTGCTTGAGACATCTATACTGTTGTAGTTTACACTGATCTATTTTGAGACTTTAAGACAGTAGGAACAGTAGGAAGAACATTGGGGTTGTTGTCATTGTTGTCAGGTGCCATCGAGTTGGAACCGACTCATAGTGACCCCATGCACAGCAGAATGAAACAATGTCCAATCCTGGGCCAACCTCACTACCGCCGCCACACTTGATGCCATCTCAAAGTATACAACAGTATAGATGTCTCAAGCAGAAAAGAATTGGGAACAGTCATCATAATTACGGATTTCACACATTTTGGGTTAATGCGCTGTACTGCAAAGTTGGTTTGAAATGTGAGATCAGCGGTTCAAGCTCACTAGCTTCTCCTTTGAAACCCTATAGAGGGTCACTATGAGTCAGAACCAACTCAACGACACTTAACAACAATAACAACAAAAACACCACCAGTTATCTTTGAGTTAATTCTGACTCACGGTGGCCCCATGTGTTTGAGACTAGGACTGCACTCCATAGTGTCTCCAATGTCACACATCCATGTCACATGCATTAATTAAACATCTGCCACATGCCATGTCCTGGCCTAAATGAAATAAATCCTCTGAGGAATAAACTTGGATAAAGTTGAAAGAGCTCCCCAAGTGTAAACAGTGAGCATATCAACTCATTTTCTTGGCTTTTGCCTCTTTCTAATAAAAGCCAAATGTGAGGGGGCAATTTGTCTAGAGTTCTAATTTATTTAATTCTCATTAACTAAAAATATGGGAAAAGAAAGAGGTCTGGGCGCTCAATAAATTTAGGATATGATGTTTGTTGTTGTTAGGTGCCATCGAATCGGCACTGACTCATAGCGACCCTATGCACAACAAAAGGAAACACTGCCCGGTTCTGGGCGAACCTCACAATTGTTGCCACACTTGACCTCATTGATGCTGCCACTTTGCCAATCCATCTCACTGGGTTCTTCCTCTTTTTCTCTGACTCTCCACCTTACAAAACAAAATATCCTTCTCCAGTGACTGGTCCCTCCTGACAATATACCCAAAGTTTGAGAGACTAAGTTTGATCATCCTGGCCTCCAAGAAGCACTCTGATTGTACTTCTTCCAAGACAGATCTGTTGGTTCTTTTGGAAGTACTTTCAGTATTCTCCTCCAACACCATAACTCAAAAGCATCAATGTTTCTACAGTCTTCCTTATTCACTGTCCAACTTTCACATACATATGAGTTTATTGGAAAATATCCTGACTTAGTCAGGCACACCTTAGTCTTCAAGCTGACATCTTTGCTCTTCAACACTTTAAAAAGAGCTTGTGCAGCAGATTTGTCTAATGCAATACATCATTTGATTCCTTGGCTATTGCTTCCATGGAGGTTGATGGTTGATCCAAGAAGAATGAAGTCCTTGACAACTTCAATCTTTTCTCCATTGATAAGACTGTTGATTACTGGTCCAGTGGTGAGCATTTTTGTTTTCTTTACATTGAGGTGGATTCCATACCAAAGGCTGTGCTCTTTGATCTTCATCAGTAAGTATTTTAAGTCCTTTTTCACTTTCAGCAAGCAAGGTTATATCATCTGCATATTACAGATTATTAATGAGTCTTCCTCCAATCTTGATGCCACATTTATCTTCATATAAACCAGATTCTCAGCATACAGGTTGAATAAGAATGGTGAAAGAATACAACCCTGTCACATACCTTTCCTAATTTTAAACCATTTGGTGTTCCCAGATTCTGTTCAAATAACTGCCTCTTGGTCCATGTACAGTTTCCTCATGAGCACAATTAAGTGTTCTGGAATACTCACACTTCACAATGTTGTCCATAGTTTGTCATGATCCACACAATCAAAAGCCTTTGTGTAGTCAATAAATCACAGGTAAGCATATTTCTGGTATTCTCTGTTTTCGTCCAAGATCCATCTGACGTCTGTAATGATAACTCTCATTCTATGTCCCCTTCTGAATCCAGATTGAACCTATGGAAGTTCTCTGTCAATGTTACAGCCATTTCTGTATTACCTTTAGTAAAACTTTACTCGCATGAGATATAAAAGATATTGTCCGATGATTTCTGCATTCTATTAGGTCACCTCTCTTTTGAAAGGGCACAATTACGGATCTCTTCCAATCAGTTAACCAGATAGTTGTCTTCCAAATGTCTTAGCATAAATGAGTGAGTGCCTCCAGTGCTACCTCACTTTGTTGAAAGATTTCAATGTTTATTCCATCAATTCCTGGTGTCTTATTCTTTGCCAATTCCTTCAATGCACCTTGGACTTCTTCTTTCAGTATATTTAGCTCTTGATCATATGATACCTCTTGAAATGGTTGAACATCAACATGATATGATAGATAGATAGATAGATTATGATAGAAAAGACAAACTATGGGCCAGCAGGTCTTACCTGGTTCTCATTTCATCTCAACTTTTCCAGGGCCAATAGTAGGTTCCATGAAATGTAAAGGTTAATGAATTGCTGTCTTATATTTTTTGCTATGATTTCAAAAGATCAGAGGACTGGTCTTTCCAACTAGAGTGCAGATATATTGAGGGCATAGATGGGTGGCAATTAGCTTTATCTTAGATGCTCATTGATTGGAGAGGATGGGCCATCACATAGGAACATATTAAAAATGTAGAAACTAGGACTCAGCCCCAAACTTACTTACTTGGAATCTGTCTTTTAACTGGAAATTAGAGTGTCTGTTAAAATGTGACAATGATACTCAGAATGATATTCAGAAAGATCATGAGGCTCTCGGATTGAAGAAACTCTCTGGCACATTTGTGATAGTTATCATGGCAAAAGTGTGCAAATATCACAAAGGCATTGAATTGCCTCCATGGTATACAATAAGGTAAAACATTCAGACAATTGCTATAGGTCCAGAACATTGGGTTGAAGCCCATATGTGAAGAATAGTATCCAGTCACTAGAATAGCATTCAGTGAAACTTAAATTCCATTTTGCCTCCATCTCTATGAGGTGCTTAATGGAAGGAAGTGCAAAGTAGACAAAACAAGTGAATATTTGTTACCAGCTACTTCACTGAGTAAACCTACTGCAATAGATCTCTTGAAAGTGTTAAAAAGCCAGCACGTCACTTTGAGGATTAATGTGTGACTGACCCAAGCCATGGTGTCTTAAATCACTTCAAATGCATGGGAAAACAGGACAATGAATAAGGAAGACTGAAATAGTGATGTCTTTGAATTATAGTGCTGATGAAGGATATTAAATATAACAAGGACTGCCAAATAACAAACAAATTTGCCTTAGAAGTACAGCCAGAATGTTGTTTAGAAGCGAGGATGGCGAGACTTCATCTCATACACTTTGGACATGTTATCAAAAAGGACCAGAAGAAGATAAACTAGAGGGTTGATGAAAAAGAAGTATTTCTTTAATGAGATTGACTCACGTGGAGTCTGGGACAATGGGCTTAAACATAGCAGTGAAAACACCGAATCAGGCAGCATTTTGTCCTTTTATGCATGGGTCGCAACCAACTTGATGGCACCTAGCAACAACAATTGGCGACTAGGAGTCCCGGTGGCACAGGGTTAAGTGCTTGCCAACTAACCGAAAGATCGAAGTTTGAACTCACCCAAAAGCCTCAGAAGAGAAAGGTCTAGCAATCTGTTCCCCTAAAGTTGACAATCTTGGAAACCCTATGGAGGTATTTCTACTCTGTCTGTAGGGTTACCATGAGTCTGAATCAACTCTATTCACAACAGCGGTAGGTTTAGGTTTTGTTTTGCATTTTCCTTTCGTAATTTCTTGGTGGTGGTGGTGGTGTGCCATAACAACCCTGTATAGGGTTTCTGAAGTTGTAAATCTTTATGGGAGCAAAGATCCTCATCTTTCTCCCATGAAGCAGCTGGTGCATATGAACTGTTGGCCTTGCAGTTAACAGCTTAACACATAACCCACTACATTACCAGGCCTCTTTTTGGTAATTGGATGCTTGATGTTCACAGAAGAGAAACAATGTGTTAAGTGTTCTAAATGAAGGGAGGGATAGACTTGGAGAGGAATCAGGTGATTGGAGACTGGTGGAGCGTGTGTCAAAAGGAAAGGAGAGAAAGATGTGACCTTGCAAAGGGGCAGGGGAGATGCCCCAGATAAGAGTGACAGGAGTGGACTGGGGAGAAACACAATATTCCCAGGTTTGGCAAAAGATTGGGGCATTTCCTAGTGGGGTACTCCCATAAGAGTGCTTTATGATCATAAGAAGGAATTATCATCTTTCACCACTAACACTAGTCTAAACATAAAATATGTGGTGCCATAGGATAAGCACTTGACCACAAGGTTAGTTTGAACGACAAGGTTGGTGTTTTACACTCATCAGCTGCCCCTATACAGGGTTGTTATGAACAGAACCAACTCAACGGCGCTTCACAGCAAGCATGACTTTACCATTTAGAGTCTTTGACAATAGTCTTACACATGGCGATATCTCCTGTCTTCCAAATCTCAGTGCATTGTTCTCTGCTATTTTGAGTGGCATACTATGCAGGGATTCCCTTCCATTGCAGATTATGAAAACTCCTCTATCCCCTCTTCCTGGTATTTCTGACTAGATGTAATGACTTCTAGTTTGAAGCCATCAGTATAAGACTTTCCTTTTTTTTTTTTTTTGAGTGGATCCTTCTTCATTTTACTTCTGTACCACAGCCAACCACTTCTCATGTCCTTTGAAGTCTAGCAGTTGTTAGAGCCAAAGACCAAAAGACCAGAACAAACAATTAGCAAATGGATGAATCTGGGATCTGTTTATTCTTCTTTTGTGAGGGATAATCATGTGTTACTTGGAGTGAAACTTCATGAGTCAATTATGTGTTGGCTGAGCAAAGCCACTGTTATGAAATTCAGAAGTTACCGCAGAAACATGTGGAAATTCAAGCACGTTATCATTTGCTCCCCAATGAGACCACATTCTTGGATTATTTATTCAGAATATAGATTGAATAAGTAAGGTGAAAAGATATAATCCTGCTGTCTTCTTCCAGTTTTAAATTATGCAGTAACCCCTTGTTCTGTCTATATACATTGCCTCTTGACATATATACAGTTTATACATGAGCACAATTAAGTGTTCTAGAATTTGCATTCTTTGCAATATTATCCATAATTTGTTATGATCCTTACAGTCTCTAAGGCCTTTGTGTAGTCAATAAAACACAGGTAAACATTTTTCTGATATTCTCTACTTTCTGCCAAGATTTGTCTGACATCAGCAATGATGTCCTTCATTCCAAATCCTCTTCTGACTCTGGCTTATAATTACTATGCAGATCTTACCAAACAAATCATCATCTTACCTTCAGCAATAAATATAAATTATGTACATAGGGTTGCCAACTGTCCAGGTTTGCCCAGGACTGAGGGGTCCCCAGGATAGGGGACTAAAACTAGGACAGTTCCAGACAAATCATAATGTGGCGGTCACCCTATTATGTGCTAGGCACCATAAGTAAATACAGAGAGAAGTAAAATATGACTCCTTTCCTGAAAGACATTGCAATAATGGCAGAGGTATTTTTAATGTGGCGATGTCTTTATCTCTGCATTTCCATGCACTTGACCTTCTCTGTCATCAACCAAAGACATCCACCTGTCTTGGTAAGGCATGGGGGACAACTCCTACCAGCAAAATGCAAAGAGCCCGAAAGCACATTTGGTATGCAGCTTTTAACTGCTAAAATAGAATCTTCAGGAAAATATCTTGAAAGTCATACTTCATCAAGATATATAGTACAATTGGTCCTTCCCTCTCCAAAGGAAATAAGAATGATGAAAATTGGAGACAGTTATTCCAATGGACTAATGGAACACATGACCATCAATCTTCATGACCCTGATGCCAGATGATTTGAAAGTATCACATTAGAAGGTCTTGGATAGAGTGGGAGAAAAAGTGGAACACAGCTCAAAATTATAATAAAGACCAGGTTTACAGGTCAGATACAGACTGGTAGAACACCAAGATTATGGCCCTTGGTTACCCTTTAGCTCTGGCACTGAATTCACCCCATAGCTCAATTTTCAGCCAATCAGTAGACAGGTATATAGAAGGGAAAACAACACTAGTGAGATGTGCACACACTGGAATGGTCAACCATTCAAGATCAAAAGGGCAGTGTTTACCTAGGGACAAAATTCAGAAGAGTTAGTAAAGAAGAAGGTATGGAAACAAGAAACACATGGAGGAAGTAAGACATGTGATGTTATATTAAAGGAATTGCAAATCATTGAGATGAATCGAATTAAGTGGTTTGTTGAATATAAACTCTGTAAACCTACACAGTTCACAACAAAAACAAAAGAGGCAAAAGGAAAATAGATAGATAGAAAGGTAGATTATTTAAATTCTGATGAAGATATCAAGAACCAGTCCTGACTGATTTCAACCCTGAGTTTTTTTCTAAGCAAGAAATAGAGCGTGCTTAGGATATTTCCATGGTGGAAATCCAACCTGATAAATAGAGAAGTCAGTAGTCTTTCTGATCACTGGAAAAAGGAGAATGTGATACAGGAGTTAGCAATGAGACACATGTGACTTGGCTGTGCCCTCAAACTGTAAAATACAGGATGAGATCATTTGAGAGCCTTTGTGTAACCACCCTGGAGTCCCCACCACCCCCACATAGAATTACCACACAGATCAGATTAGAGGTTCAGCACAGTTGGGCACAGAGACAGCTTCAATGGAATCTTGAGTCTCTCAGCATGGAATAGACCCAGAAGTTTCCAAATTCCTCATTTGTTGTTGTTGTATGGTGCTGTTGAGTCACTTCTGACTCATAGTGACCCTATGCACAACAGAATGAAACACTGTCTGCTCCTGCACCATCCTCACAATTGTTGTCAAGCTTGAGCCCATTGCTGCTGCCACTGTGCCAATTTATCTGACTGGGAAGTCTCCTGTGTTTCTCTAACCCTCCACTTGACTAAGCATAATGTTCTTCTCCAGGGACTGACCCCTCCTGACTGTTGATGTGAAGTGCCATTGAGTCTGTTCTGACCCATAGTGACCAGCAGCTGGTGAGCTTGAACCTCCAACCTTGTAGTTCAAATGGCTTTGCATTCTGGCACATTAACCCACATTGCCACAAGCATGTCCAAAATACGTGAGACTTTGTTTCAAAGGAGTATTTTGGCTCTACTTCCAAGACACATTTGTTCCTCTCATTGCATGGTATATTCAATATTCTTCACCAAGTATAGCCAAAAGATAGGATGCTGAAACTTTGTCTCACTTACTTTGGACATATTATTAGGAGGGACCAATCTCTAGAGAAGGACATAGTTGTTGTTGTTGATAAGTGTTATCGAGTTGGTTATGACCCATAGCAACCCTATGTAGGGTTTCTGAGAACAGCTGGTGAGCTTGAACTGCCGACCTTGAACATTATGCTTGGTAAAGTAGAGGGTCAGTAAAAATGAGGAGGACCTTCAACAAAATTGATTCATATAATGGCTGCAACGATGATCTTAAGTGTAGCAAAGATGTGAGGATGGAGTGGAAATTTATTTCATTAAATGCCTAGTAAAGTAGTGGGTCAGCAAAAAAAAAAAAGAGGAAGACCCTCAACAAGATGGATTGACACAGTGGCAGCAAAAATGAGCTCAAATGTTGTGAGGTTGATACAGATACAGGAGCAGGGTCATTATGAGCTGAAACTGACTCGATGGCCAGCAACACTCCAACTTTATGTATAATATGTTATTGTTGTTGTTAAGTGCCGTTGAGTGAATTCCGACCCATAATGATCCTGTATAGGGTTTCTGTGGAACAACTGGTGAGTTTGAGCCACCGAACTTGTAGTTCAAACGACTTTGCAGTCTGACACATTAGCCCACAGCGCCACACCAGAACTCCATATAGATACGTCATATATAGACAGGAGAAAAGTTTGGCTCTCATGTTGCTCATCACTTAGTCTATGTCTCTGTAGCTTCCATTCATAAATCCTAGTTCTTTTTTCTAGAGGCTATTAGTTAGCATTGGTTTAAGGACACAACATCTCAGTAACTTACTACAATAAGCACTTTTCTCACTCATCGGTCTGCAAGTTGACTGCATGGGCTGTTTCTGTCTGATTCCACTCTGTGGCACATACCAGTCATTCAAGAAGCAGTCACCACCTGAGTTTTATCTTCTCCAGAAAATGTAAAAAGCCAAGCAGGCTGAGTGGATCGGTAGAAAGCTTCTTCTTACGTCATGTCCACTTGCATTCTAATAGCTAAAGCCAATCATCTGGCCAAATTCAGAAAGGTGGCCTCTTCCTACTGAGAACAGGTGGAGGCCCATGGCAAGGATGGTGAGCCAAGGGAGAATTTATGGGCACACAAAGATCCGCATGGAGAAAAGCAATTCCAGCATTCCTTCTCTCCACATTATTGCCCTAGATACTTTAGAGCAGATAAAGATCCCTTCTTAATCTAAGGATTTATACAGATGCCCTACTCTGGGCCTCTTTGTCATCTGCATGACCAGTAGAAGAGTTTCATACTAGTAGGTCCAGACTATGCCATGATGTGAAAAAGATTGGCAAGCATGGGTGTGGAGGACCCAGAGCTTCTTGGACCTTAAAGGACCTAAGGTCAGTGCATTCCATACTTACATCATGATGCACTGGAGTAAACAGACAAAGCTGCCCATGGCCAAAGGCATCCTACTCAAGCTACCCCAGGCCTGTTCTGGCTGCCCCTTGAGCAATACCTGAGCACAACATTACTCAGTATACCAGTAGAGATGTTCTCCCTAAGATACACTTGATAACTCTGAATCTGAGTTTGAGGGTCAACTGAAGGCACTCGCTCATCTATGCCAAGAAATTTGCAAGACAACTATCTGGCCAACAGATTGGAAGAAATCAATAATTGTGCCCATTCCAAAGAGAGGTGAAGGCAGAAATCATCAGACAATATCTTTGATATTCCATGCAAGTAAAGTTTACTACCATTTCAAGAGGTAGCATATGATCAAAAGCCAATGATACTCAGGGAGGAAGTCCAAAGTGCACTGAAGGAATTGGCAAAGAACAAGGCACCAGGAATTAATGGAATAAAAATTGAAATCTTTCAAGAAAATGAGGTGGCACAAGAGGCACTCACTCATTTCTGCCAAGAAATTTGGAAGACAACTATCTGGCTGAATGATTGGA
>NW_006408519.1:38901267-38914115 GCF_000296735.1 Chrysochloris asiatica | reverse complement strand
CAAGGACTTCATTCTTCTTGGATCAACACTCACAAAAGCAGCAGTCAAGAAATCAAATGACATATTGCATTAAGCAAATCTGCTGCACAAGACCTTTTTAAAGTGTTGAAGAGCAAAGATGTCAGCTTGAGTACTAAGGTGCGCCTGACCCAAGCCATGGTATTTTCAATAACCTCATATGCATGCAAAAGCTGGACAGTGAATAAGATAGACCGGAGAAGAATTAATGCATTTGAGTTATGCTGTTATAGGAGAATATTGAAAGTGC
This sequence comes from Chrysochloris asiatica, assembly GCF_000296735.1. Classification (NCBI taxonomy): domain Eukaryota; kingdom Metazoa; phylum Chordata; class Mammalia; order Afrosoricida; family Chrysochloridae; genus Chrysochloris; species Chrysochloris asiatica. The sequence continues at coordinate 38,913,847 of NW_006408519.1, read as the reverse complement.
CATGGGCTGCCAAAAGAACCAACAGATCTGTATTGGAAGAAGTGCAGCCAGAGTGCTCCTTGGAGGTCAGGATGGGCAAACTTTGTCTCATACTTTGGACATATTGTCAGGAGGGACCAGTTTCTGGGGAAGGATATCATGTTTGGTAAGGTGGAGGGTCAGAGAAAAAGAGGAAGACCCCCAGCGAGATGGATTGTTAAAGTGACAGCAGCAATGGGCTCAAGCATGCAACAATTGTGAGGTTGGCCTAGGACTGGGCAGTGTTTCGTTATATTGTGCATATATGGTCGCTATGAGTCGGTAGCGACTTGATGGCACCTAACAACAACAATAACACAGCAACCCTGTCAGTTGGTGCCCCAGCCCCAAAGTGTCCTCCCAAGGAAGTCCAGGTTATTTTTGAAACATCTGTAACTGCCCTAACTCTTTTATTCAATAGATAATTTGTTTGAAGATTAATTTGTTAATCTTCTCTGTGTTATCTATGTTAATTAATTAATTAATGTGTTCATCTTCTCTGTGTTAAGTATCTCTGTGTTAGACACTGTATGTACAGAAAAGAGTCAGCCATGATGCCTCCCTCAAGTAAGATTCATCCTACTGAAAGAGACCCAGACATGCTCCCATGGGTGCTGTAGGGTGACTAAGTGCTAGACAGAAGCAGCTCAGAAAGGGCATGATCTTAGGTAACAGAAGTACTTTATGTTGAGATGAAATTTTTCTTAAAAGAGTTTTTATCTGCCTGTTTTAGAACACAAACCTATTTTCTCTTCCAAACAATATTATTAGAGGTCTGCATTTATTGATAGGTTTGTCTCTACCTTCCCAAAGGGTAAAGGATTTAGAGGAAATCTGATTTTTCAGATGGTTGACTCTATTTATAGACATTCACTAAGTTGGGTGGAAAGAGCATGGGCATTTTGGTATGAATCCTCCATCCTCACCCCTCTGAAAAGTCTAACTTTGTTGTTGTTGTTAAGTGCAGTTGAGTTGGTTCCGACTCATAGTGACCCTATGTGGGGTTTCCAACGAGTGGCTGGTGAGTTTGAACCACTGACCTTGCGGTTCAAACTGACTTTGCAGTCCAGCACATTATCCCACAGTGCCACACCAGTACTCCAAGTCAACCTTAAAGGCCTGCAATTCCCTAACTGTAAAATGAAGCTGTGTCTGCTTCCAAATATCAGCCATTGAAAAGTCTTATGGGTCACAAAAGCATATTTTCTGATACAGAAGTGGTCTTCAACAGTTCATGAAAAGATTCCATTATCTTTTCATTCTATTTTCCATGAACTTTTCAAAGCCCTCTTACAGTGCTAGAAGATAAGGTTATAAGGACTCAGAATCCACAGTGGCCACAAAAGACTCAACCATGATGAAGATAGTACGCAACCAGGCAATGTTCTGTTCTGTCGCCATGAGTTGGAACTGACTCACCAGCAACATAAAGCTAGAATGCCTCCCTGATAAAAGATGATGGGATTAGATATGTTGACTGGTCTATGCCTTGCACAATTACCAACACAGTGAGGTCATTCCAAAAAATGGTAGCAACTGTGATTCTATGCTTCTCTGTGCCTACAATTCTGTAGCAAGTCCCTTTGATGACCCTCAATAAAAGTCTGTTGTTGTTTTGTTGTGTGCCATCCAGTCAGTTCCAACTCAGTAACCCTGTATCAGGTGTCTGAAGCTGTAAATCTCTATAGGAACAAACCTCATCTTTCTTCCAAAGAGCAGCTGGTGGATTCCAACCCCTAACTCTGAGGTTAACAACGCAACATGTAACCCACTAAGACATCAGGTCTTATCATTTAAGAGGCTAGAAGTCCAAATTCAGAGTGCCAGCTGACAAGCATTTCTGTCTTTGTCGGCTCTGGAGAAATTTCATTGTCTTCTTTAAGCATCTCTAGGTCCAACAGTCCTTGTGTCTTAACTTCAGTCTTACCTGGATAAACACTGGAATACAAGGTTGGTTTGAATGCAAAAGCCAGCAGTTCAAACTCACCAGCTGCTCCTCGGAAACCCTATACAGGGTTGCTATGAGTTGGAATTGACTCTACGACACTTAATGACACAAAAGGAGCTTCATAGTGTAGACACCCCAGGACCAGAGACCACACTCCACTTATGATTCTTCCATCTTGGTGGTAGATTGTTGTTGTTGCTGTTGCTAGGTGTTGTTGAGTCAATTCCAACTCATAGTGACCCTATGCACATTAGAACAAAACACTGCCCGGTCCTGTGCCATCCTCACAATCATTGTTACACTGGAACCCATTGCTGCTGCCACTGTGCCAACCCATCTCATTGGAGGTCTTCCTCTTTTTCTTTGAAAGTGATTTACCAAATATGATGTCCTTCTCCAGAGACTAGTCCTTCCTGATAACGTGTCTGAAGTATGTGAGACAAGTCTCACCATCCTGGCTTCTAAGGAGCATTCTGACTGTACTTCTTCCATTACAGCTTTGTTTATTTTTCTAGAAGTCAGTGGTACTTTTAATATTCTTCTCCAACACCATAACTCAAATGCATCAATTCTTCCACGATCTTCCTTATTCAATGTCTAACTTTCAAAACCGTATGAAGCTATTGAAAATACCATGGCTTGGGTTAGGCACACCTTAGTCCTCAAACTGACATCTTTGCTCTTGAACACTTTAAAGAGGTCTTGTGCAGCAGATTTGCCTAATGCAATACATCATTTGACTTTTTGACTGTTGATTCTGTGGTAGAAGTTCCCTTCAATACAGTCTGCTGGCTAGGATGCTGCTGTATCACCACAAGGTGGCAATAGCTGAGACTGTTGGGGATCCCCTCAGGCCACTAAAGCAATAATGGAAAAACAACACAATATTAAAACACAGCTAGTAAATGATAACTGGCTTCCAAACCAGAGCTCAAACATAATAAATATGCTTTCATAAAGCAGGAGCTGCCAGAAGAATTTGATTTATTTTATAGCCAGGTCTTACATGATAAAGTGACAGAACCGTCTGCTAATTCCAGACCAGAGCTCCCAGCTGGCAGAGAAGAAACGATGTGATTTATATAGAAAACTAAAAGCAGCGGTCTGAACAAAGAAGAAACTGTTAGAGTCTTAAGAATGAAAATAAAAGATTTTTACTTTAAAAATAGAACCTATAAAAAGGAAACCATGAGAGTCAGACTTCTAATCCTATCGTGTTTGGGAGTCAACCTCTGAGAAAGCCCCAAATAAAATACTTCTTTCATGTAAGGAGTCAGATAGAGTTCAGATTTTATCATTTGTTCACTGTAGACGATCATTTACCGAGGATACCGTTACACCAGGTCCTAGGTTAAACCCATTATAGTATGGAAAGAACTAGAACATAGGATTGCCTGTGTATGCTCCTCTGGGGAGGTGACATCCTAGGAGAAGAAATTAACAGACATCATGAGTGCAGGGGCAGAGACCTCAGGAAGGGATCCTTGAAAGGTGCTGAGACAGGCAGGAAGATAATCCAGATGGGACTGGATATTCCCCAAGTGTGAATAACAACATCCTTTTTAGAAGACAAGGGAGGAAGTCATCAGGAAATAAACCAGAAAGTGAAATGAAACCGTGTTTGCACAGAGAGCCTGCACATTATGCCACAGGAAATACAAGCTGCCATTGATGGCCCTTTGAGCCAGGACAAGGGCTGGTTGGTGCTGGGAAGGTATCAAGAATTGATGAGTGGACTCTCTGCTCCTCCCTGTTTGACAGGCAGCCGTAGTTTCTCTTGCAGTACCAGGATAGTGAAGGTCAGAGTCAGTGGATTTAGCCGTATTGGGCACCTGGTCACCAGGGCTACTGTTGACTCTGGCAAAGTGGAGATTGTTGCCATCAGCAATCCCTTCATTGACCTCAACTACATGGTCTACATGTTCCAGTATGATGCCACCCAATGGCAAGTTCAATGGCACTGTCAAGGCTGAGACCAGGAAGCTTGTTATCAACAGGAAGTTCATCTTTCAGGTGTGAAATCCTGCCAACATCAAGTGAGGTGATGCTGAATATGTTGTAGAGTCCACCGGTGTCTTCACAACCTTGGAAAAGGCTGGGGCTCACTTGAAGGGTGGTGCCAAAAGGGTAATCATATCTGCCCTTTCTGCTGATGCCCCATGTTTGTGATGGGCATGAACCATGAGAAAAGTATGACAACTCCCTCAAGATTGTTAGCAATGCCTCCTGCACCACCAACTGTTTGGCCCCCCTGGCCAAGGTCATCCGTGATAACTTTTGCATTGCGGAGGGACTCATGACCACAGTCCATGCCACCAGCAGACTGTGGATGGCCCCCCTGGGAAATTGTGGCATGATGGCTGTGGGGCTGCCCAGAACATCATCTTTCCATCTACCAGTGCTACCAAGGCTGTGGGCAAGGTCATCCCTGAACTAAATGGGAAACTCACTGGTATTGCCTTCCATGTCCCCTCTCCCAACGTATCTGCCACCTGGAGAAAGCTACCAAATATGATGACATCAAAAAGGTGGTAAATCAGGCATCAAATGTACCCCTAAAAGGCATCTTGGGTTACACTGAAGACCAAGTCATCTCCTGTGACTTTAACAGTGACACCCACTCTTCCACCTTTGATGCTGGGGCTGGCATTGCCCTCAATGACCACTTTGTCAAGCTCATTTCCTGGTGTGACAATGAATTTGGCTACAGCAACAGGGTGGTAGATCTTATGGTCCGCAAGGCCTCCAGAGAATAAGAGCCCCCTGGATCGCCAGCCCCAGTAATAGCACTAGAGGTAGAGAGAGGCCCTCAGCTGCTAGGAGTCCTTACCCCGTACACACTAAGAAGCCCCCATCCTCACAGTTTCCGTCCAGACTCCCAGAGAAGGGGGTAGAGCTTAGAGAGCCCAGTCTTGTCATGTACCATCAAGAAAATACACCAGTATCTAGCCAAAATAAAATTTTAATTAATGAGTGGATAAATAAAACATGGCACATAATACAGTGGAACATTAGTCAGCATGAGGAGGAGAAATGAAGTCCTGGTGCATGTCACAATGTGCAAACTTTACAGAATACTCAACTGTGAACTACAAGGCCAGCAGTTCAAGCTGAATGTCAAGGTTGAGAAGACCTTGGAGAGACTGGATGATCTTCCAATCTTAGAAGTGAGGAGAGTGAGGACCAGTAGGAGAAAGGACATGCTCTACTCTGGCTCTTCTTCTTTGATGATAGTGAGATCCCCCTTCTGTTTCTGAGATGGCCCATTTTATTAGAGTTTCAAGGTTTACGATGACAATGAACTCCGCTAACATCCACAGCTCAGTCACATCATCCTCTCTGTATCTTCTTACACCTGTTCTTACCCAGACCCAGCAGGGCAGAAACGTCGTTTGGTGGAAGTTACAGACTAGGGCTAGAAGAGACATTAGAAGGCTCACTACACCACAGTAATACTCCATGTGTGTCATCACACATAATTTCTTTGAGAAGTAAGCTCTGTCCACACAACTCCACTGAGAAAGGATAAATGGAAGCTCGTGCTTCCTGACCTCTCTGGGAACCTGTCCTACGTGTGTCTTCCCTGGGCTGATTGTGTTCTGTAATAAACCATAACCATTTGCTATAATAAACAGTAAGCAAGGGTCTAATGACTTTTCTGAGTTCTAGCAAATCATTGAAGCTGAGGGTGGTCTTGGGGACCTCCCAAACTGCACAGGTGGAGAAACACAAACTGGACCCCTCATCAGAATGAAGACCAGGCACTGTTCCAATGCTTATCCAACTTATTTTCATCTTTGAATTTTTTGAAACCATGTGTTTTCAGTAGTGGAAGGCATTTGGAATGAAATGAGGATAAAAGAGCCTTTTTTTTTTTTTTTTAAAGTAATATGGATTTTTATACAATTGTTGTTGTTGTTGTTAAGTGCTGTAGAGTCAGGTCCCAACTCACAGAGACCCATGCACAACAAAGCATAACACTGCCTGGTCCTCTGCCATCTTCACAATTGGTGTCATGTTCTGAGGGGGTCTCAGGTGCTGGAGTTGGTGGGATCAGGCCCATTTCTTCACATTCACAGTTGACATATTCATAACTGACAGTGTGCACCAAAACTGGGATAGCAGGTTCCCACTAAATCCCAGTGGAAGAAAACATAGATGGATACTATACGTCCCACAGATAACTAGAGGGACTTTATTTTTTATAACCCATCAGGTAGCAGTAATTCATGCCCTTTTATAGATGAGAAATGGAGATTCCTATTTGTGTCCCAGTTGATAAGAGGAGCACCTTGTCATTAGGATTCAAGTGGGGCATGTCTGACTCTAAAGCTGATGTCTCCAACACCACGCATATACCAGGGTAAAAGGTTACTATTTTGAAATATTGACAAGATTTTCCTTTGTTTTGGTTTGGTTTTTGGTCGCCATATTTCCTTATAGGTTGGGATCCTTTCTCCGCATTTAAGAATCAGGTAGAACACTCCAATGTTTATTGCCTCAAGGAGATGTGGCCAGCCCAGAGGATGGCAGAGAAGAAAGGAAGCAATCCAGGCTTTGAATTTTTAGAGCCTAAATCTAAGACAAAAGAGTTAGAAGAATTTATAGTGGTTCCTGAGAACACTCAAGCTCACCTGGGCTGGGGTAAGGACACTCTGGAGAGAAATGAAGAGATGCAAGGTCCTACCCCCACCCCAGCCAAGTCCAGGGAGAAGTGGGAAATGGTTAGACCCTCAGATCTGTTTTAAAAGCCAGTTGAGTCAACTCTGACTCATGGAAATCCCATGGATGTCAGACTACAACTGTGTTCCATGATCAGTGGCTGATCTTTCAGAGGAAGAGCTCCTCAAAAAATGAAGTCTTTGATAGCTTCAATCTTTTCTCCATGTATTTAAAGCTATCTCCAAACCATATAGACTTGTTGTTGTTGGGTGTGGGGTGCTGTTGAGTCTGTTCTGATCCATTCATTGTACCCTGTGTACAATAGAACGAAACACCACCCAGTCCTGTGCCATCCTCACCATTGCTGCTACTCTTGAGCTCATTGCTGATGCCATTGTGTCAATCCATCTCGTTAGAGCATTTCCTCTTTTTAGCTGTCCCTCCACTTTAACAAGCATGATTTCCATCTCCAGGAACTGGTCCCTCTTGATAATATGATCAAAGTATGAGAGACGACATTTGGCCATCTTAACTTCTAAGAAGTATTCTGGTTGTACTTCTTCCAACACAGATTTATTTATTCTTCTGGAAGTCCATTGAACCTTTAAAATTCTTCTACAACACCATAACTCAAATGCATCAATTCTTCTATTGTCTTCCTCATTCAGTGTCCAACTTTTGCATGCCTATGAGGCTATTGAAAATACCATGACTTGGGTCAGGCGCACCTTAGTCCTCAAACTGACATCTTTGCTCGTGACCATTTTAAAGATACCCTATGCAGCAGATTTACCCAATGCAAGATGTCATTTGATTCCTTGACTACTGTGCTTCCATGAGTGCTGATGGTGGGTCCAAGCAAAACAAAGTCTTTGACAACATCATTCACCATAATGTCATTTATTGTCCCAGTGGTGATGATTTTTATTTTCCTTACATTTAGGTGCACCAAAAACAGTTGTCTTTGATCTTCATCATTAAGTATTTTCAGTCCTCTTTGTTTTCAGTAAGGTTGTATCATCTGCATGTCACTAGTTGATAATCAGTCTTCCTCCAATCCTGATACCACATTCTCCATATAATCCAGCTTCTTGGATCATTTGCTCAGAGTATAAATTGAATGGATTCCTGATCTAGGCTGTAGGATATGCACTCTATCATAAGGTGGGTTTTGAACCGCAAGGTTGGAGGTTTAAACTCACCAGCCGCTCCTCAGAAACCCTATGCAGGGTTGCTATGAGTCAAACCAATTTTATGGCACTTAACAACACAGATTTAATAAGTATAGTGAAAGTATACAACCCTGGTGCATACCTTTCCAGATTTTAAAACATTCAGTAACCCCTTGTTCTCTTTGAACGATTGCCTCTTGATCTATGTACAGGTTTCTCATGAGCATAATTAAGTGTTCTGGAATACTCATTTTCTGCAATGTTGTCCATTGCGTATCATGATCCACACTGTTGAAAGTATTTGCATAGTCAATAAATCACAGGTAAACATATTTCTGATGTTCTCTGCTTTCAGCCGAGTTCCACCTTATATCAGCAACACTATCCCTAGTTCCATGCCCTTGTCTGAATCCGACTTGAACTTTTGGCAATTCCCTGTTAATGTACTGTTGCAGACGTTTTGAGTGATCTTTAGCAAAATTTTACTGGCAAGTGATATTAACAATATTGTGCAATGACATCTACATTCCATTGGGTCACCTCTCTTTGGAAAGAGCACAAATATGGATCTCTTTCAATCAGTTGTCCAGGTAGCTGTCTTCCAAATTTCTTGGCATAAATGAGTGAGTTTCTCCAGTGCTATGTCAGTCTGTTGAAAATTTGTCCCAGAGCCTTGCTCTTTGTCAATGTCTTCAGTGTACCTTGGACTTTTTCCTTCAGTACCATTGGCTTTTGATTATGTGTTACCTCTTTTAATAGTTGAACATCAACTATTTTGAGAACTCCAAAGCAGGTAGATTCTGGAGGACAGAAAGACTGTCTCTAACACTGAGGTCAGATGACATAAGCACAGAAGAAATGACTGGGTGGTGGGCCCAGATATGTCTGTGAGTCAGTCTTACAGAATGCCGCAATCCTGCGTGTGGTATGAGAGCAACAAAATGAGTCTAGACATGGTCAGTCTTTTATGTCTGAGGTGGACCAAGACCAACTGAAGATTCCCCTGCACGTAGAGCCACAGGATGAAAGGGGGTTCATGGTGAGAGATGAAAGGAGACACCCCAAGGGATATTGCCTCAGCATAGAGCAGCAGCAACATCGAGATCCCTATGTCTCAATGTCATGCAATTGCTGTTGAGTGGATCCCAAGTCATGTGACTCCATGTGACTACACTGCACAGTCATTAGTGTGACCTTTTAGAAGCATATCTTCAAGCCTTTCTTCTGAGGTGTCTCTGGGTGGGTTCAAACCACAAATCTTACTTGCTGTTGTTGAGTATCATGGAGTCGGTTCTGACTCATAGCAACCCTGCACAGGGTTTCTGAGGCTGTAAATCTTTATGGGAGCAAACACTTCATCTTTCTCCCGCAGGACCACTGGTAGTTTCAAACTGCTGACTGTGAGGTTGGCAGCCCGACTCGTAACCACTGTGCTACCAGAGCTCCTTACAAATCTTAGTTGTCAAATGCAAGTCACTTGCACTACCCAAGATGTCTCACAATATTACAGAGGTCAGAAAACCTCTCAGAACACAGGCACAGCCCCAGACAAAGATGCCCAAACAGACAGAAATTGCATTTCCACCACCAAAGACTTAAATCAAAACTAGAGATTCTGTTGTATGTTTTCTTTCGTGAAGTGCCTGTTCATGTCCTCTGGCCTTGTTTTTTTGTTTGTTTTTTAATCAGACTGTCTTTTTGTTGTTGATGTGTTGAAGTTTTCTATAAATTTTAAAAATCAATACCTTGTCAAATATGTCATTGCCTTAAAATTTTTCCTAGTCTGTTGATTTTCTTTTAGCTCTTTTGGAGATTTGTTTTATGTGTGTTAGAGTTTAGTTTTTAGGAGATTCTAGACATCTTACAGAGTCGCTATGGGTCAGAATCGATTCTACGGCACTTAACAACAACAAACATCTAATTTATCTTCTACTGTTTGTTCATTTTTAATTAAGGTTGATAGCCTATTTATGCCACAAATTAGGGCCCTATTTTTTTCTTTGATGATCTTTATAGTTTCAGGTTTCACATTTAGGTCTCTGATCCATCTTGATTCAGTTTGGTATATGGTGTGAGATTTGGATCCTGTTTCATTTTTCTGCTAATGAATATCCAGAATTGCACATACCATTTGTTAAAAACACTCTCTTTCCCGTTTAGTGAAGTTGGGCCCTTATAGATCAACTGTCTATAGATGGATGGATTTACTTCTGGGTTCTCCATCTGATCCACTGACCTACATTTCTATCATTATATGCCAGTACCAGGGGTTTTGGCTATCGTGATTGTATAGTAGGTTTGAAAGCAGAAGAAAGAAAAACTACTTTGCTCTGTAAACTTTCATCCAAACAACAATAAAAAGTTAAAAAGCAAAATTAAACAAAATTATTTTGTGAAAACACAAAGAGTTACTTTTCTTGCACACAGTGTAGTCTAGAACATATAGCATAGGAATCTATGTGCTTGAGGAGTGAAATGATCTCTCTAAGGTTTCAATGCAGACTTTTAGCAAGCCCTGCATGGTGCCACATGAAAATCCTTCTCAGCTGCTCTTTGAAAGCAGATGGTTTCTCTGAGAGTGATACCTCATTGGTAACAGTCTTTATTTAGTCTGCCAGACCCCTGGGAGTTCATTGCTATTTCCTCAGTAATGGTTTGTAGGGACTTGCCTCATGGAACATAGAGGTAGATGCCTACAAAGCCTTGTGGATAGCAGATTTGAGAGTTCAGAAGGATGAGACCCCTTCCCTTAGGAGGAATCTCAATGTTCCAGGAGAACACTTGTCTGTGGTCTGTGGCTTCCTCCCAAGCTCTGCTGAAACCTACAGCATAACCTTGGGCAATGGTGTTTCTGTTTCCTGACTGAAAGTAAAGATGATCATGTCTTCACTGTTTAATCACAGGACCGAGGTGAGGATGAAACAAGGGCAGAAACTGAAAAATCAGGAGATAGTGCTGAAAGAAGCTTAATAGGCTCATCTGTTCCCACCCACCGTCTTTCTTCTCAATTTTGTTATCACAGTCTGGGTCTTGCTGTTTGTGATTTGTGCTAGCTTCAGTTTCGGGAGAAACAAAATATAATAAGACAATCCCCGCCCTAAAAGAGATCTCCATCTTGCAACCCCCTGCACAAAATCTACTCAGGAACCCTCATCCATTGCAGGCCGTAATGTACAAGGGGGCTTCAAAAAGCTGTGCAAAGATTGAATGAAAATATAAAGGAATTTTTTTAATTAACTTCTTGAAACACCCTAGTAAAATGGCAAAGCCTCTGTGAAAACAATTTGACAGCTCCATTCGATAAGCACTAAACTTCGAACCACAATACCCGTGGTACAAGCCCCCCACCATCAGTTCCACGGGGGTGGTGAGTGCGGGAGATGGGAGATGAGGCTTTCTGTAGCACTTAACAACATCATAATATATATTTTCACATGCAAATGAAGCTAATGAAAATACCATGGCTTGGGTCAGGAGCACCTTAGCCCTCAAACTGGTATATTTGCTCTTAATACTTTAAAGAGATCTAGTGCATGTGACAGCTGCACAGTGGAAAAGGAAGAACATAGAAGAATTGATGCATTTGAGTTATGATGCTGAAGATGAATATTGAAAGTACCATGGAACAAACAAATATGTGTTGGAAGAAGTACAGCCAGAATGCTTTTTAGAAGCCAGGATGCCCAGACTTCATCTCTCATACTTCAGACATATTATCAGGAGGTACCACTCTGATAGCATAGTGGTTACAAATCAGGCTGCTAGCCTCAAAATCAGCAGTTCGAAACCACCAGTTGTTCCACAGGAGAAAGATGAGGCTTTCTGCTCCGGTAAAGATTTACAGCCTCAGAAACCCTATGCAGGGTGGCTATGAGTAGGAACCCACCCTACCGCATGTAACCAGTCTCTGGAGAAGGACATCATGTTTGGTAAAGAGGAGGGTCAGTGAAAAAGTGGAATACCTCCCCAGTGAGATCAGTTAGCACCTTGGTAGCAGCAATAGACTCATGAGTACCTGAACTCATTCTGTTGTGCATACGATATGTGCTGTTGTGCATACGATATGTGCTGTTGTGCATACGATATGTGCTGTTGTGCATACGATATGTGCTGTTGTGCATATGCTGGTTATGAATTGGAACTTACTCAATGTCACCTAACAATTACAAATCTTTAAATAAGCCAACAGCCTCATCTTTCTCCTGCAGAGAGGCTGGTGGGTTTCAGCCCTCAGTCTGGCAATTTTCAGCCCAAACTTAACCTACTATGTTAGCAGAGCCCCTGTAAAGGGTTGTGTTGTTGTTGCTGTTAAGTGCCATTGAGTCGGTTTCAACACACAGCAAACCACTCACCTTGCAGTTAGTAGTCCAGTGCTTATCTTACAGCACCACACCAGGACTTATGTTGTTGTTGTTGTTGTAAGGTGCCATCAAGTCAGTACCAACTCATAGCGACCCTATGCACAGCAGAACGAAACACTGCCCAGTCCTGAGCCAACCTCACAATTGTTGGCACACTTGAGCCCATTGATGCTGCCACTTGTCCAATCTATCTCGCTGGGGGTCTTCCTCTTTTTCTCTGACCCTCCACCATACCAAACATGATATCGTTCTCCAGCAACTAGTCCCTCCTAACAATATGTCCGAAGTATGAAAGATGAAGTTTGGCCATTCTGGCCTCCAAGGAGCAGTCTGGGCTGCACTTCTTCCAACACAGATCTGTTGGTTCTTTTGACAGCCCATGGCACTTTCAATATTCTCCTCCAACACCATAACTCAAA
>NW_006408519.1:38895274-38900174 GCF_000296735.1 Chrysochloris asiatica | reverse complement strand
GAAAGATGAGGCTTTCTGCTCCCGTAAAGATTTACAGCCTCAGAAACCCTGTACAGGGTCGCTATGAGTCGGAACCAACTCCACGGCACATCACAACAATTGACTGTTACTAAGTCCCTGAGTGGCATCATTTGCAATCAGTTGCTAACCTTAAGGTTAGTGGATCAAACACAGAAAGAACCTACTTTCAAGAAAATTACAGTCAAGAAGATCCTTTGGAACTGTTCTATTCTGAAACACATGGGTTGCCATGAGTTGGAATTGATTAGATGGTAGTAGGTTTGGTTATCGTTTGGGTGATCCCCATAGTTAATGTTCTTGGCTGCTAACCAAAGGGTTAGAAGTTAGAATTTACTCAGAGACACCTCAGAAAAAGGCCTGATGATCTTCTTCCCAAAAATCAGTCATTGAAAACCCAACAGGGCATAATTCTACTCAGACATACGTGGATAGTCATGTATTGCAGTCATCAGGACCGAAATGTGTTTGGTTTAGATTTCTTTTATCCTAGTTTTTGTGTTATCAGGATCTTTACAAATCTGATCTTTGAACATTTTACAGTGATACCACCAGAAAAGTACATAGTGCTAACAATTAGATGTCCAAAACATAAATACACCAGATGGTCTTAAGTGAGATTACTCTAACCTTGAATGTATCATAACTACCAGTAACACTGTTCCATGGGAGAAAGATGAGGCTTTCTGCTCCCATAAAGATTTACAGCCTCGGAAACCCTGTACAGGGTCCCTATGAGTCGGAACCGGCTCCACAGCACGTAACGCCCCCTCCCAACTAGTAATGCTATATTCTGTAACTTACTTAGTCTATGTCATAATCATTCTGTTACAACACATTCTTCATAAACCTAATGTTCACGGCTATATAATATTCTAGCTGGTAGATCATAATTTATTTGTTGCTGGAAATTAGTATACTCCACTGTTTTATATATAATAATTTTTATATGTAATTATCTTTTTTCATTTTTATCTCCTTTATTTTCCAGAAAAGAAAATCTTGTACCAAAGAGTAAAAAGGATTCTCCAGCTTTTGATACAATTGTCAAATCCCTTTTTAATGTTTCAGTTTTATGTCTGAGCTCATATCCTATGTTTTTATTTATCATTCTTTCTTTTAACTTTTTATTGTGGTTTGGGTGAAAGTTTACAGGGCAAATTTGTTTTCCCTTCAAAATTCATCTACATTTTGCTTCATAACATTGATTGTTACATGCCATCAAGTCAGTTCTGACCCACAGTGACCCTGTGTGGGGCTTCCAAGGAGCAACTGGTGAGATTGAACTACCGGTCTTGCAGTTCAAACCAATTTTGCAGTCCAGCACATTAACCCACAGTGCCACACCAGGATTCCTATTGATTACAAGCCCCAAAGGGAGCAGCCGCTTCCTCCCTGTGTTTATCATTTCCATTCCTTCTTTCTTATCCCTTCCTGCCTCAGAGTTTCCCTGGAACGATGCAGCTGTTGTCATCACATAGGTGGATTACTCCACGGTGTACCCACCTCCCTGGTGTTACTGTTCACCTCGTAAGCCTGTCTTCTGTTTGGCTGAGAGTTAAATCACAGGGGTGAGTTCAGTTCCAGGATTGAGGCTGACTAAGGGGCATAGTCTCAGGTGCCCTACCACTCATCCAGACCAATAAACTTGGTCTTTTTTTTATGATTTTAGTTTGGGTCCACATTTTCTTCCACTCTATCCAGCACCTTGTGTTGTGATCCCATTCAGAGCAATAAGTAGACAGTGGTAGCTGGGCACCATCTATTTCTTCTGATCTCAGGGTTGTGGAAGCTGAAGTTTGAGTAGCCCATTAGTCCTTTTTACTAATTGTGTCCATGCATCTTTGATTTTCTTCACACTTCTTTGCTTCAGACAGGCAGAGACCAATAGTTGCACCTTAGATGGCTGCTTGAAACCTTTAAAGACTCCAGTAGCTACTCACCCAAGTAGAATATAGAATATTGTCTTTGTGAACCAATCGACCTTGATGTTCGAGGGTGTAAAGAGACTGGAACACTCAACACTGCTGGTGGGATTGCAATATGGTGCAACCACTGTGAGAAATGGTATGGTGCTTCCTTAGGTTAAAAATAGAAATACCATAGGATCCAGCAATCCCACTACTAGGTATGTTGTTGTTGTTTTGTGCTGTCCAGTCAGTTCCAACTCATAGTGACCCAATGTAGGGTTTCTGAGGAGTGGCTGGTGAGTTTGAACCACTGAACTGGTGGTTAAAACCAATCCTGCAGGTGAGTGCTTATCCTACAGCACCACACCAGTAGTCCACTAATAGGTTTAATTGTCCTACAAAAGACATGAATACAGACATGTACACCCATGTTCACTGCAGCACTGTCACAATAGCAAACAAAAACAAAAAAACGATGGAGACAATCTAAGTGCCATCAATAGATGAATGGACAAACCAAATTCTAGTGTATACATACAAAGAAATACTACATAATGTCAAAGACTAATGATGATTTTGCAAAACACTTCATAACGTGGATGAACCTTGAAGACATTATATTAAGTGAAAGTTTGCTGTTGTTGTTAGCGCCGTCAAGTCGATTCCGACCCATAACAACCTTGTATAGGGTTTCCAAGGAGCAGCTGGTGAGCTTGAACCACTGACCTTGCAGTTCAAATGACTTTGTAGTCTGGCACATTAACCCACAGCACCACACCAGGACTCCAAGTGAAAGTACAAAATGGCAAATGTTGTATGAGACTACTATTATTATAAGTCTAGAAAAAGATTACAAATAGAATGAAACATTCTCTGAAGACTACCAGGCTTGGGAGGGGAAGAGAGAGGAAATGGCTCATCCTTCTTCATAGATTGTGTGTGGGTTGCTTGAAGGTAGGAGCTCTGTGTTTTCATACTATACTGCATCCATCTCTTATCATGGTGCCTGACTTCTAAAGATTAATTTAATGACTAAAAGTGATTGTGTCTATTCACGTTCTCCTCACCCTATTAATGCTTGTTTGACTACAATTTCATTAAAATGAAATATACTCAGATTATGGGTGTGTGGTGTAGTGGGGATATTGGAGAAGGAAGAGGACAAATTCTTAAATAAATGTCCTCCATGACCTTTCTAGAAACTCCTGAGCTGTACCAGAACTTGAACTTTTAATTCATTATCTGTCCTTTCTAACTTGTCTGCAGAGTTGGCAAAAGGTCCATGTTTAGAAGAAATCTTGAACTATTAACAAAAGCAGTGTGCTTTCTGCAAAATGTACATATCAGTCTCTATTATATAAATAGTATTATTGTCAGGAGAGAGCAGTCCATGGAGAAGGACATCATGCTTGGTCAAGTGGAGGGTCAGTGAAAAAGAGGAAGACTCCTGATGAGATGGATTGGCACAGTGGCAGCAGCAATGGGCTCAAGCTTAAAAACAATTGTGAGAAAGGAGCAGGACCAGGAAGTGTTTCTTTCTGTTGCACACCAGGTCACTATAAGTCGTAGCCAATTCAACAGCACCTAACTACAACAGCAACCCCAACACTTACTAACTTGAAAAAGCATAGCCATTTATTTAGTTCATCATGCTACAAATTGATCATTTCTAGCCAAGGCTCAGTTGGGTACTTCATATGGTCTTGATGGATATACCAATATACCTGTGGACAGCTAGCAGCTCCGCTTCAGCTCTGCTCCCTGCTGGCTGGGATAGAAGGGTCTCAGCTACAAGAGTTGGTCTCACCATCCAGCAGGCTAGCTCAGGCTTGATTGACGATTCCAAGAAATAAAGTAGAAGTATGGAAGACCTCTCAAGGTGTAGCCTCGGGACTGACACACCACATCCCATCACACAGGATCTGTACTCCATTAGCCAAAGCACAGGTCATCCCAGATCCAATGGGACAGAGTTGCTGCAAAGCCACATTGCATGGGTTGGGGTTGCAGAAACAGAAGGAATGAAGAATTAAGCCATTTTGTAATCAACTAATGTGTTTCCCCAAGTCACAGAATGAATGGACCTACCAGATGGCATTATGAGATGTTGTCCATTGGAACTTAAAGGTTATTTGTTTCCAATAATTCATGCAGTGCTTCAGAAGTTACCTTGACTTAGTTTTTGTGTGACCAAAACACAGCACAGGTTGTGCAAGAGTCTCTAACCTCAATTTTTAAACAAGGAAGAAAAATCTCAAGGACATTTGCTTACTTGACTTGGTGGGGGGAAGGTTGGCAGATACTCCATTTCCTAAAGTTTCTCATGTCCTCACAAAATTCCATTCATCTTCAAACTGCACTGCATTCTTCCAAAGTAGCTTTTCAGGGAGAAAGGTTTAACATGAGAACACAATCTGTCACAAGTCCATTTTCCCCTGATTCTGGCAGTGGTTTCTTTCGTCAGACTTTGCAGCAACATGAATAGCCTGGAGTTGTGCCGAGAGCAAAGATTCCTCCAACAGACTAGCTTGCTGGCTACAACTCCATAGCCATGACAGGTGATTCAGCAGACAAGATAGAGACAAGACTAACGCCTACCTCATACCCAGAAGCCCTGCTTGCTGGTGTCTCCCTTTAATGGAGGGCCAACGCTTCTTTTCATAGTGAGAAGCAAGTCTTAAAACAGAAGCCATTCGTTGTTATTACTTCATTATTATTAATAATATAATTAAACAATACTTTATATGGGTGGAACAAACAGTTGACTCACTCATCTGCTAACCAAAAGGTTAGAGGTTCAAGTCTACTTAGAGGTGCCTAAGACCTGGTGATCTACTTCCCAAAAACTCAGCCACTGGAAACCCTAAGAAACTCAGCCACTGGAAACCCTAAGAAACTCAGCCACTGGAAACCCTAAGAAACCCAGCCACTGGAAACCCTAAGAAACCCAGCCACTGGAAACCCTAAGAAAC
>NW_006408519.1:38890664-38895174 GCF_000296735.1 Chrysochloris asiatica | reverse complement strand
CAGCCACTGGAAACCCTAAGAAACCCAGCCACTGGAAACCCTAAGAAACCCAGCCACTGGAAACCCTAAGAAACTCAGCCACTGAAAACCCTGTACAGAGCAGAGTTCTACCCTGACACACATGGGATCTCCAAGGATCAAATGAACTCAATGGTCCCTAGTTTTCCATTTTACTGGTTTTTATTTATGAACAGTAACATGAATAGTCCTTTAATGGGAAGACCAAACAATTCTCTTCACAGTGAGAAATCTATTTTAAAATATGAATTATTAGGACTTTGTTATTGTTGTTAGGTGCTGTCGAGTCAGTTTCAATGATTCACAACAGAATGAACCATGGCCCAGTCTCGCACTGTTTCACAATTGTTATGTTTGAGTCCATTTTTGCTGCCACTGTGTCAGTCCATCTCATTGGGGATCTTCCTCTTTTAGGTTAACCCTCTACTTTACCCAGCATGCTGTCTTTTTCCACAGACTGGTCCCTCCTGATAACACGCCTAAATTAAAGTGATGAAGTCTCACTGTCTTTGCTTCTAAGGAACGTTCTGGCTGTACTTCTTCCAAGATGGTTTTATTTGTTCTTCTGGCAGTCAATGGTACTTCCAATATTCTCCACCAGCATCATAATTCAAAAGCATCAATTTGTTTACTGTTTTCCTTATTTATTATCGTATTCTCACATGCATATGAGGTGATTGACAATACCAAGGCTTGCATCAGGCACACCTATGTCATCAAAGTGACATTTTTTTCTCTTCAATACTTTAAAGAGATCTTTTATATCAGATTTCCCAATGCAATAGTCATTTGATCTCTTCACTGCTGTTTTCTTGGGCGTTGTTTGTAGATCCAAGTAAAGTGAAATCCTTGACAACTTCATATTTTCTTCATTTATCATGATGTTGCTTATTAGTCCAGTTGAGATTTTTGTTTTCGTAATGTTAAGTCGTAATCCACACTGAAGGTAAAGTCTTTGATCTTTATCAGTGAGTGCTTCAAGTCCTCTTAGCATTCAGCAGGACTTTCATGATATTTCTTTTATTTGTTGTTATTAAATGCCGTCGAGTCAATTCCGACCCATAGTGACCCTGTGTAGGGTTTCTGAAGAGCAGTTGGTGAGCTTGAACTGCCAACCTTGCAGTTCAAACCAACTTTGCAGTCCAGGGTGTTAACCCACGGTGCCACACCAGGGCTCCTATTATAATAGTATCACTATAACTAGTACTATAATAATATAATACATTATGCAATTATGTATTTCTAAATATAATATACACATTGTATAATTATTAAATAATCCATATCACGATATAATTATTATATGACAATTTTCTAAAATGTATGATATAACATACGACAGTAATTATATAAGAAGACTATATAATTAGCGTACGTTTGTTGTCAAGTTGGCTTAGACTCATGGTGGCCTCATGTGTGCAGAGTAGAACTGCACAGCCAAGGGTTTTCAAGACTGACATTTCAGAATCAGACCACCAGTCATTTCTTCCCAGGCACTTCTAGATGGGCTCAAACTGCCAACTTTTTGAATGGTGGTCGTAGGCTTAACCATTTGTGCTACCCATTTGTGCTGGTGTACTAGAACTGCTGCTTTTGTGGCTCGTAGTCCAGTGCTTATCCTACAGCACCACCATTTGTTGTTGTTTTGTGCCATCAAGTCAATTCTGACACATCTTCTTTACAGTTTCCCAGGCTGTGAATCTTTGCAAGAGCAGAAATCTTATCTTTCTCCCCTGGATCAGCTGGGAGATTTGAACTACAAATCTTGTGGTTTACAGTCCAGTGCTTATCCTAGAAGTCACCATGTTGTTGTTGTTGTTGTTAAGTGTCAAGTCAGTTCCAACTCATAGCAACCCTGTATAGGGTTTCCAGAAAGTAGATGGTGGGTTTGAACTGACCACCTTATGGTTCACAGTCCAATGCTGATTCCACAGCGCCACACCAGAAGTCTACCATACAATATAATAGTTCAGTAACAAGTTTTAAAATGGACAATATATATTAAACACTGGACATTTCAGAGATTGACAATGACCTCTGAGATATTGGGTACAAATGAGAGAGTTCGATGGCTGACCCAGGTGACTGCCTTGGGTGGGTCCTGGCCTTGAAAATGGTCTGTGTTTGTCTCGGGTTCTCTGGAGCAGCCCACTAATAGCTTTCTACCACATACCAACCATTGCTGCTGATGGTTAACATTTGGAGCCATTCTGCCCCCTTTTCTCCCTACCTGTCTCCCCACAATCTAAAACTTCAACATTTGATGCCAAATAGAGAAAACATCCAAGAAAAACAATACAGACACCTCACTTGGTGATAATACAACTTTGTCTTGGACAATGCACAAACATTTTCATGTTTTATATCACTTGTTCCTCATACTTAACCACTGCATCAGCTAACATGCCTTCAGCTAGGGTCTTCCCTCCTAGATGGAACCACACGCCCAGACACTACATGCAGATACAGTAATGTCCCCCAGAGGACACATCATTGCTTTGACTGGATGATGTAAATGATTAAACTCTTGTCTGCATAAGGAAAGGCTGGTGCTTCAAACCCATCAAAGACACCTTAAAAGAAGAGTCTGCCAATCTGCTTATGAAAGAAGGTCACAGTTTTGAAAAGCCTATGGAGCAGTTCTACTCTGCACACATGGGTTGTCATGAGTTGGAATCAATTCAGCAGCAACTGGTTTGCTTCAGTACCTTGTGAGTGTGTATATGTGTTTAGCTAGGGAACAGCCCCAAAAGCCCACATCTGTTATATCCAGCCAAGCAAAATGCTGTTTTACTATTCCAAGCTGACTTTTGGATGATCCTGTCTTGGTGACAGATAATGGCCAGCATGATTTGTTGACTCATTTTCAGCACGGAATTTAAATAATTACCAGGTCTGACTTCCCAGAGAGGACGTTTAAATTTAGCTTCTACCTGCAGTCCTCAGCTGTGACTTTGAAGCCGATCTGTTCAATATCACATAGAAAACACTAATCGTGTCACATAGTTTTAAGATAAACTAATTATCTGTGATCACCGCTGCAAATGCTAAACTATACCCAATTATAGGGCCTGAGGGATACAAACTTTGTTTACAAATGTGACACAACACAGGGAGCCCAAGTAGATCTTCAGCTGGCTGCCCTTTGCAAAGGGAATACAGTCACCCTTATTCAAGCTGGTAATTTACACTGATGACAAATAATGTCCTTTTACTCTGCTATAATGTAAAACCAAGTCCAAAAAAAGGCAGAGGCAGTCAAATGTCCTTCAGAACCAAATGCCATATGCAGCATTTGAGAGATGGCTTCGATGATTCAACACAGTGGTCAAGAACACAAGTGCTGCTAACTCATTGTCTGGGCTTGAATCCCACCTCTGCCCTTTATCAGTTGCTTGACAGCTCTAGTCCTCAGTTTCTTCACCTGTGAAGTAGGAGGGTGGCAGGGAGTAATAATAATCTTTGTATCACACGGAGTCCTGGATAAAACACTGGACCGCAAGGTTGGTTGGAACCACAGGCCGATGGTTCAAACTCACCAGCTGCTCTTTGGAAACCCTATACAGGGTCGCTATGAGTCAGAATTGACTCAATGGCACTTAACAAGAAACAATGACAATCACACAGAGTGGAGTCTTGGTGTAGTGCTGTTGGATAAGCACTGGACTTGCTAACCATAAGATTTGACACTTGCATAGAAAATCCTGTTTTAAGTCTGTCTAAGAGTTTGACAATTACAGGAGAAATAAGCAAAAGCTAAGAAGGAGGCAGAGATCAGACCTGTCCCTGTCATTCTGATACGAGTCAAGCACCTCAACTGTGGAATTTTCAGTCAGTGTCAGACCCTGACCATTGGCCCCACGTTCTAGGTCGCTGTCTGCTATATGAGTATGCCTCTCAAACAAGGTAGTGACACGTGACTTACATCAGATTCTCAGGAATTGTGAACATACCTTTGTTCGTCCACCACAATGATCTCTGGAAGACATTGGAACAGTTACTATGGGTTAACAGCTACTATGTTAACCTAATCTCCTACTGGCATTTGCAGGTTTTGTATTCCTCCATGCTGGAAGGAGGGCAGTGGGGACAGAGCTCTGCCTCCATCTAGCTATGTGACCTTAGGCACAGCATCAAGCTCCCTGACCCTCTTCTTCCTGTCCAAATAAACTGATTATTTGTTGTTGTTGTTGCTAAGTATCATCAAGTTGATTTTCAACACATAGTGACCCTATGTAATAGAATAAAAAGGTCCCACAGGGTTTTCAGGTTGTAACCTTGATTCATCAAACATGTACTCAAGATGTATTGATCATTACTTGTGACTAGAATGCAAAAGTTGAGGCCAAAGAGGAAGAATCAGTTGGAAAATATGGCCTTGGTGATAGAAATGATGTTGGAGATCACATGATAGAATTCTGAAAAATCAATGATTTGCTCATTTCTAATACCTTCTTTGTGTGGCTCATGACAAGCTATGGACAACATTGAG
>NW_006408519.1:38883812-38887360 GCF_000296735.1 Chrysochloris asiatica | reverse complement strand
TTGTCAAAGACTTCATTTTTCTTGGATCCACATGGAAATGGCAGTCAAGAAATCAAATGACAAGTGCACTAGGCAAATCTGAACAATTAGAGAATGGAAGAAAACACTGGAGATTTGCTTCAAAAGATTGGTGGGGTGGGGGGGAGTGCCATCGAGTCAGTTCTGATTCATAATGTTTCTAAGGCTGTAAATCTTTATTGGAGCAGAAAACCTCATCTTTCTCCCATGAAGCAGCTGGTAGATTCAAACTGCTAGCCTTGTGTTTAATAGCCCAACATGTAACCTCTATGCTACCGGAAACTTGGTGGAGTACAGTAGACTAGGCAATATTCAGTTCCAATGTGCATGGGGACACCATGAGTTTGGGGTCCACTTCATGGCAGTTAAGAATAACAATAAGTATTATTACTTCACTTCATTGTCTCATTTATTTGAATGTTTCTAACACTAGCCAGGCTTTGAAAACCCTATACAGGGTCTCTATGAGTCTGAGCCGACTTGACAGCACTTAATAAAAACAATAGCCTGATGTGGTTGTTGTTAGGGACTGTTGAGTTGATTTTCACACTTAGTAGACCCACGTGACAGAACAGAACTGCCCCATAGGGTTTTCTAGGCTGTAATCTTTACTGGAACAAATCACCATCTTTCTCCAGGGGAGTCACTGGGTAGGTTCAAATCTTTCAGTTAGTAGTCAAGAATTTAATCAAAAGATGGATAAAATTGAGATACTAGTAACTCCCCAAGAAGCTGATGTACAGGCATACTTTGGAGCTATTTGGGATTTGGTTCCAGACCACCACAATTAAGCAAATATTGAAATAAAATGAATCACGAATTTGTAGGTTTCTCAGTACTTGTAAAAATTATGTTTCTACTATATGGTGGTCTATGACGTGTGCAATTGCTTTATGAAAAAGTTTGAAATATTATGAGAATGACCTTAATGTGACACAGAGACACGAAGTGAGAACATGATGTTAGGAAAATGGCGCTGATAGATTTTCTCAACACAGAGTTGCCACAAACCTTCAATTTATTAAAAACTCAGTATCTGTGAGGTGCAATAAGGTGAAATACAACAAAAATGAGGTATTCCTCTGGTTTTGATTAATAGTTACAGAAAGAAACCAGTATCCCCTGAAGAGACAGAGACCAGCTGAGTAAAAATGATTCACCAGGTCACCAAGACTGGACCTAGGCCACTGAAGCCCCTCCTGAGTGTTCACTGTATCTTCCCTCATCACCTCTGTTCTGACCTGTCCCTCCTCTGCTCAAAGTGTACCTGTGGCTGGCTGCTCATTACACTAAGAATCAAGCCTAGGTTCGGGACAATCCCAAAGGATCTGAAGCCACCTCTCTAACCTCCTGGTGTGTGTCCCTGTACTCACTCTGGTCCCAAGCCTCTGACCTTCTTTCTCTTCCTTCAGGTTCATTCCAATTGTTCTCTGACTTTCTCATAGTGAATTCCCTGCTATTACTAAGTCACAAGTTCAATGTCACCTCTTTAAAGTTGTCTTCCCAGACCAAATGGTCTAAAGTAGCCATTGGTTAATAGTTACCAAATCACTTCATATTAATTATCTGTAGAACTTAACATTATCCAGTCATTTTCTTTTCGTATTTCCTCACGTTGATTAATTAGCTGCTTTCCCCAAAAACATGTAAGACTTTTGGGAACAGGGATTTTCTGGCTGTGTCCCAAGATTCTAGAACAGTGCATACCATATTGTATGTTGTTGTTGAGTGCTCTCAAGTCGACATAGTGACCCTGTTTCTGAGGATTGACTGATAGGTTTAAACCAACAGTTTTGCAGTTAGCAGTCCAGTGCTTATTGTACAGCACACACCATGTTGTTATTGTTAAGTGCCCTCAACTCAGTTCTAACCCAAAGTGACCCTGTATAGACTTTTCAAGGAGCAGCTGGTGTGTTTGAACTGCTGACCTTGTGATTCACAGTCTAGTGCTGATCCTACAGAGACATACCAGGAGTCCAACACCACAGGTACTCAAAAAGTATTAGTTAATGAATGAATGAAAAACAAACAAACAAATCTGTCTTTGCCTCCAGTCTTAGTGCTCTTTCTCCATAGGTCTTTTATAGGGCTTCCTGTGGGGATTTGAGAAAAGCCCCCTTCTGAGTGGTTGAATTGCAAGAAGATACTGTTTTTGAGTAGAGTAATAAGACAATGGTGCCACACTATGTGGATGGCTTGGGGAAAGGTCCCCTTCCCTTGGCTGAGACAGTGGACACAGCCTGACTGGTATCCACTTGCAGTATATGACCTACATAGTAACTGCCTGGAAGGGGGAAAAGATGGGGTGTGTGTTTGTGTGTGTGTTTTCATGGTGTGTATCATTTTGAAAATGTCTTTTCATTGCTAAATTTTTAGATGCTACTGAATTTAAAGTCACAGACATGCCAACATTTCAGATCATACATTCTCCGCGTTACATATAAAGTTCAAATGCTAAAGAACTCATTGTGTCGTACATTCATTCTATACTGTGGTTTCAAACTTCATCTGGAATATTTTATCGGTTCTGAGCACCTCTGCTTGAAAAGTATCAAAGTGGAACACATCTTAAGGTGAGTTGTCCAGAAGTTGAAGGGACTCCAAGCCAGGTCTGACCCGGAAGAGCTGAAGCCTGGAACTATTCAGCTTAGAAAAGATTCCCAGGGAATGCTGTCACACACAAAAAAGAGTCCTTGTGTGGGACTGTGGGCTAATGAGCTGGATTGCAAGGTCGGTTTGAACCATAAGGTCGGTGGTTCAAGCTCACCAGCCACTCGCCAGAAACACTATACAGGGTCACTAAGAGTTGGAACTGACTCAACAGCACTTCACCACCACCACTACCACAAAAAGGGATGCATTCATTTACTCATTCATCCAACAAATCTCTATCAAGAATTTGGGATTGTCTCTTCCTTTCTTTGCCATCAGGTGAGTACTGTTACATTTCATCTTCGCTATGTCTTTTCATATGACTTTTGGGATCAAGAGATTTCTGGCCAAGAAACAAAAGCAGAATCATCCCATTCCCCAATGGATTTGAATGAAAACTGGTAACAAAATCAGTTACAACTCCAAGAGAAGACACTGAAGAAGAGCCACGCTGGGTCTCTAAGGAGTCACAGATGTGGTGACACAACACCTGTACCCAAATCCTGGATTGTTGTTGCTGTTGTTAGGTGTCTTTGAGTTGGTACTGACTCATAGCAACCTTATGCACAGCAGAACGAAACACTGCCCAATTCTTGGCCAACCTCACTACTGTTGCCATGCTTGAGCCCACTGATGCTGCCACTTGGCCAATCCTTCTCATTGGGGGTCTTCCTCTTTTTCTCTGACCCTCCACCTTACCAAACATGATATCCTTCTCCAGTGACTGGTCCCTCCTGAAAATGTGCCCAAAGTATGAGAGACGAAGTTTGGCCATCTTGGCCTCCAAGGAGCATTTTGGCTGCACTTCTTCCAAAACGGATCTATTGGTTCTTTTGGCAGCCCATGGCACTTTCAATATTCTCCTCCAACCCCATAGC
>NW_006408519.1:38881197-38883712 GCF_000296735.1 Chrysochloris asiatica | reverse complement strand
GGCTGATAAATATGGGAGCCCTTTGGTTTGAACTGCACACATGCAAAAGAATATTATTGTCTGTCAATGTGCCATGTTGGGGCTTCAATAGCGAACACATCAGCTGTGTTCCCTGCCCTCATGGAACTTGGAGTCCTGGTGTGATACTATAAGATAAACACTTGACTGTTAACAATGAGATTGGTTGGTTCAAACCTACCAGCCACTCCTCAGAAATGCTATACAGGGACACTCTGAGTCAGAACCGACTCCTTGTCACTTAACAACAACATGGAACTTACATTCTAGAGATGGGAGGTACTCAGTGAGCAAACAAATCTAAGGCAATATAACATAAAATATTGGATAATAAAAAATGCTGTGGAGCAAATCAGTCAAGGAGTTGTGATTGCAAGTGATTGAGGACCCAGATCAGGGACAAGTGGTTAGCAAAGAGCCTCCAAAGAGGTGGCATTGCAGCTGAGACCCAGATGAGGAAAAGGAGCTAGCTAACTGAGCTTTGCTCTGAGGAAAGAGCATTCCAGAAGGCAGAGGGGATAACAAATGCAAAGTTCCTGAGACAAGAATGGCAAATTCTTGGAACAAAAACAAAAGAACATTGTGACTGGGACTTAACTGAGGGTGGGAAGGAGGTAGGAGTTGAAGTCACTAGGTCAGGCAAGGAACAGATTGTGTAATGCCTTAAAGAGCATCCTAAAGAGCTTGAAGTTGTTTCTAATTTTTTTTTCAGCAAGAGAGGAATATGATCCGATGCAGATCCTTACAGATGGCTCTGATTACAGAGGGATCAGAGTTCACTGTGGCACCAAAAAATAGAATCAGGACTGATGAAAGGGAGTCATAGGAGACAGATGCTGGCTTCCTAGATCCCCGGATGGAACAGAGAAAGGTAGTGAGTGTTCTCTACTGGACATGGTCAAGACAGAGCTACCTGCTCCCTTCTGGGAAACATGGAGGCAATGGGGAGTCCCAACATAAGATAAAGTCTTGACCTCAGTGAGCTTTAGAGTCCCTTTCAGTCCAAGAGTAGAGGATTCACCTAGCTCTTTGACCTTCAAGTAAGATATTTGCTGTTTGTTTTCTTCTTTCTTTCCCATTTATTTCTTAATTCAAAAAGTGCATATTAATATTCAACCATACAGGCAATTTTACATTTAGAATCAAACTATCCAACAAATTCTTCACCCAAAAGGTAACCTCTCTTGACTATTCCCTGTGTGTCCTTCTAGAAAAATTATATACTTGTATCCACACATATAAGGAGCTCTGGTAGCGTAGTGGTTACGAATCGGGCTGTGAACCTTAAGGTCAGCAGTTCGAAACTACCAGCCACTCCGCGGATGAATGAATGAAAAACAAACAAACAAATCTGTCTTTGCCTCCAGTCTTAGTGCTCTTTCTCCATAGGTCTTTTATAGGGCTTCCTGTGGGGATTTGAGAAAAGCCCCCTTCTGAGTGGTTGAATTGCAAGAAGATACTGTTTTTGAGTAGAGTAATAAGACAATGGTGCCACACTATGTGGATGGCTTGGGGAAAGGTCCCCTTCCCTTGGCTGAGACAGTGGACACAGCCTGACTGGTATCCACTTGCAGTATATGACCTACATAGTAACTGCCTGGAAGGGGGAAAAGATGGGGTGTGTGTTTGTGTGTGTGTTTTCATGGTGTGTATCATTTTGAAAATGTCTTTTCATTGCTAAATTTTTAGATGCTACTGAATTTAAAGTCACAGACATGCCAACATTTCAGATCATACATTCTCCGCGTTACATATAAAGTTCAAATGCTAAAGAACTCATTGTGTCGTACATTCATTCTATACTGTGGTTTCAAACTTCATCTGGAATATTTTATCGGTTCTGAGCACCTCTGCTTGAAAAGTATCAAAGTGGAACACATCTTAAGGTGAGTTGTCCAGAAGTTGAAGGGACTCCAAGCCAGGTCTGACCCGGAAGAGCTGAAGCCTGGAACTATTCAGCTTAGAAAAGATTCCCAGGGAATGCTGTCACACACAAAAAAGAGTCCTTGTGTGGGACTGTGGGCTAATGAGCTGGATTGCAAGGTCGGTTTGAACCATAAGGTCGGTGGTTCAAGCTCACCAGCCACTCGCCAGAAACACTATACAGGGTCACTAAGAGTTGGAACTGACTCAACAGCACTTCACCACCACCACTACCACAAAAAGGGATGCATTCATTTACTCATTCATCCAACAAATCTCTATCAAGAATTTGGGATTGTCTCTTCCTTTCTTTGCCATCAGGTGAGTACTGTTACATTTCATCTTCGCTATGTCTTTTCATATGACTTTTGGGATCAAGAGATTTCTGGCCAAGAAACAAAAGCAGAATCATCCCATTCCCCAATGGATTTGAATGAAAACTGGTAACAAAATCAGTTACAACTCCAAGAGAAGACACTGAAGAAGAGCCACGCTGGGTCTCTAAGGAGTCACAGATGTGGTGACACAACACCTGTACCCAAATCCTGGATTGTTGTTGCTGTTGTTAGGTGTC
>NW_006408519.1:38856305-38881097 GCF_000296735.1 Chrysochloris asiatica | reverse complement strand
ACTCGACGGTACTTAACAACAACAACAACATCCACACATATGGGAACGCAGTGGCTCTGTATGATAAGTCCTGGACTGTGAGCCACAAGGTTGGCAGTGCTGACCAGCTTCTCTGACGGAGAAAAATTAGGCTTTCTGCTCTGGTAAAGATATACAACATTGGAAAACCTGTGCAGGGTTGCTTTGAAGCTGAACCAGCTCAACAGCACTTAACAACAACAACATCAGCACATATCTGTGCATAGATAGATTCCTTTTATTTATATAATTGCATGCTGTTTTATACCTTGCTTTTTTTCACTGACTGATGTATAAGACACTCTTCATATGAATTAAAAAGTTGACCACTCACAAGTTTTGAGCTTAACATATCAAATGCACCATGGAGATAAGCATTATCTCTCTACTGGTGAAACTCTTCTTAACTGGATTTCCTCTGGGAGTCAGAAGATGGGAAACAGCTAGTGTTTCTGGGCTCCCTCTTCTAAGCCAGGTGTTAGTTAATGCAGGTCTTAGCCAGGACCACATCATGCTGTCTGACCAGTCTACCTCATGTTGTTGTTGTTAAGTGCTGTTGAATCATTTCAACCCATAGCAACCCTGTACAGGGTTTCTGAGGACAGACTGGTGAGCTTGAACCTTCGGCCTTGCGGTTCAAACCAACTTTGCTGTCCAGCCCATTAACCCACAGTGCCACACCAGGACTCCTTGAAAGCTCCTTCTTTCAACTCTTCCTTTTCTGCTTCTTGATTTTCTCTCCCTCTTCCAGAGGTGAATCTGGGGTATGGCAGTATGGCAGGTGCCCTTGATGCCACTTGAAGTGGGGGTGGGGGAAAGCACCAATGAGCACTTTCCATCACCAGCTATGAGAGATCATCCAGCAATTTAAAATTAGAGGCATACTGCATTGGATTGTGCTCGGCTTTCTTGCACTTCGCAGATAGTGCATTTTTAATAAATGGAAAGTTTGTGGCAAGTCTGAATCAAGCAAGTCTATGGGCACCAAAATATGTCTCTGTATCACATCTTGGTCATTCTCACAAGATTTCAAATTTTTTCATAATTCGATTGCACATGTAATAGACTGTAGGTGAGTGGAAACATAACTTTTATATCCACTGGGAAATCAAAACTAGCGCAAGACTCACTTCATTGAAACATTCACTTTATTGCAGTGGGTTGAAACCCAACCAGCAATATCTCCGGAGTATGTCATAGGCGTTATTTCCATAGATATAATTCTACTTCTTTTCCCTCGCTTCTTCTTTTCATCTTCCTTTTTCCTTTTGACAAAGTCTTCCTGAGTTCAGAAATGACCTAAAGAGACTTAACTTGTGTGTTTTGTTGTTAAAAGGGCTCAGATTTTAGAGATAGCTTGAATTCGAATCATAACTTGTCCACATGCTTTCTGTTGACCTTGGGCAAGGAAGTCACAGCAAAAACCATGTGGGAGTCATGTTCAACTTCTCCTGGCTTCACAAGGGAGAAAGAGAATCAAACTCAAAATCAGCCCAAGGGACTGATTGTGAATGCTGTAAATGTAAAGGTAGATGTTTTATAACAAAAGGAGGGGACTGGTTGATCTTGCAGTCTAGGAGCAGAGGACCCTGGAACCATCAAGGGAGAAGAGCAGTGTGTGGGACCCTATCCAAAGAAGCAGTGATGCCAGAGATGAAGGCAGAGACAATGACGTGGAGAGACAGAGTGGCTGGGAGCTCTAGACCCAGAGAAGGAGAGGAGCTATGTGCTGGTGGCCAGAGGGCAGGCTTGCAGGGTGTACCCTTTGGTTGTTTGGTTGCTTATGTATTCCTGAGTGCTTCAGTGTACATCCAAAAAAAGGAAGAAAAAAAAAAACCAGAGGAATTGGAAGCAAATGCTGTTGAATGATGATGCATGGAGGGGATTGTAATCATTGCAATGAAACGAAATATCAGATGAATGTAAAGCTGTTGCTCTCCCATGTAAACTATTACTCAATTCACAATAACTTTCAAAAAACTTTTTTAAAAATTAGCCTAAAGCTGACTCCTATGAAGCTGAAGTTCAGACTTGCCTCCGCTGTACAAGCCTCTTTATCCCATTCTGACACCAGCCATCCCTCCCACAGCACTCTGCTTCATATCTGGGTGATATTCCCTGGCAATGACCACACAGAGCTAACAATCCTCACGATTATGGGGTTTATTAGGGAAGTGAACAAGGTACTCAGCATTCAGCAGTTCTCCATTCAATCAGGAGCGCCTCTTGTCTACCAGACTGCAGGCACACCTCACTCTCCTCTTTGACCTCTCAGCCCTGTGGTTCCTTGGTTGCTGCCTTCCTCAGGCAAGTGATACAAAGCTCTTTGAGCCAGTCTGTGAATGCCCAAAGGGTTCATCCTGAAAGCCAGTCTCCTGCCCATAAATACTCCTCTTTACTTATCCCATGGGCCTAAAGCCCCCAGCTTCTCTGTCTCTCCAGACCACTGCCTCTGTCATTGTCTCTGCTGTGGTCACCTTTCTAGGTAGGGATCTCAGACTCACTCATGTTCCACCTTCTTGATAGTCCTGAGATCATCTAGTTCCTGCTTCTGAGAAGGCTCCTTTTAAACCTAGCAGGGTGACTAGAGTCACATACATCTTATTTGCATGGTCCCACCCAATCACTTGGTGGGAATTGAGAAGACATTGGGTAGAAAAGTCATAGTCAGTCAATTCAAGGCACTACGGTCATTTCACCCAACTCTCTCTTCGGCTGCTAAATGGTCCCCAGTGCCGTCTGGCCTCATGGTACTCTCCTCTCACTGCGTGTGATCTACGGCCAATGATCGTTGTTGATGGGACATCACTTCTGAGATAAGGTTATGACAGACTGAGACTGTCTTCTTGTTTGTACCGCTCCGCCTTTTCCCTCTTACTGGTCACTCTGATGAAGCCAGTTGCCATGTTTTAGCTCCTCTAATGAAGCCCAAGTAGTAAGAAACAGAGGGAGGTTCTGACCAGAACAAATCTGAAGTCCTCAGTCCAATGGTCCTGGAGAACGGGGTCATGCCAAAACCACATGTGTGAGCTTGGAGGCACATACACCCTCACCAGGAAGTGCCTAGATTACAGCTGGTGAGAGACCCAAAAGACCAAGCAAGTACAGCAGTTCAAACCCACCAACCACTCCTTGGGAAAAAGATGAGGCTTTTTGCTCCCATAAAGATATATAGCTTTGGAAACCCTATATATATTATAACTGAGCATCAGAATCAACTCGATGACAGTGGATATGTGGTGGGCACAATACCAAGCACGTGTAATCTAATTGCATCCACACAACAACCCTATGTGTTTGTATTGTTTCCAATCTTCACTTTCCAAATGAGGAAAGTATTCATGATTATTCCTTTTATTCCTCAGTCACAAGTTGCCATTGAGTTGACTCCAACTCATGGAGACCCCCATGTGTATTAGAGTAGAACTCTGCTCCATAGGATTTTCAATGGCTGATTGTTTTGGAAGTAGATTACCACATCTTTCTTCTGAGGTGCTTCTGGGAACAAAAAGCGTCATCTTTTTTCCCAAGGAGCTGCCAGTGGGTTTGAACTGCTTAACTTTCTTGGTTAACAGTTCAGTTAATAAAAGTTACTGTTGTTAATATTATCTAATCAACTTCTGACCCATCATGATGCCGTGCACAGTGGCGTGAAATGTTCCCATGATCCTCGATGTGCTGAAAACCGTGGCTTTAACCACTGTTGATTTTAAGTACATTCAATTTGGGAGGCTCATCTTCCTGCACAATATCAAACAACATTCTGTGGTGACCCTAGGGTTTTCACCGGCTAAGTTTGGGAAGTAGGTCACCAAACCATTCTTCCTAGATAGTCTCGAAACTCAGTTGAAACTTTCCCATGATGGGTGACCCTGCTGGTATTTAAAATACTGGCAGGACAGCTGCCACGCCAGACTGATACATGTTTTTGGTAAGTGCCGTTGAGTCAGTTCTGACTCATAGCAACCCTTTTATAGAATTCCCAAGGCTGTAAATCTTTGCAGGTGCAGAAAACCTCATCTTTCTCCTGCAGAGTGGCTGGTGGGTTCAAACCGCTGACTATATAGTTAGAAGTCTTGTGTTTATCCTACAGACTAATAGATAACAGATGGCTAATCCACATGACCATGACTATTGTTGTTGTTTTTAAGTGCCGTCAAGTCGGTTCTGACCCATAGCAACCCTGTGTAGGGTTTCCGAGAAGCTGTTGGTGAACTTGAAGAGCGACCTTGCAATTCAAACAGTTTTGAACAGTCTTGCAGTCTGGCGCATTAACCCACAGCGCCACACCAGGGCTATTACTATCATTGGTTGCTATTTCCTGCCCTGCCATCACTGGAAAGTTTCTCATCTCCTGCAGAGTGTAAGTTTATATGAGATACCAGGGCAGCACACGAAGGAAAAAGACGAGTCAGGCCAACTGGAGGCCCCTGAGTCTCTGACCCTCACTGGGTGGAACTCCACTCTCTGGTTTGCCTTTGTGCCAGGGTGCCTGGGGCTGGCAGCATCCTCTGAGCTGCGAGATCCCAAGCTGCAGTGTGAAGGGAATAATTGTCAGTGAGATCCCAGAATGTTTTGTCACATACACTTTGCAATATGACAAGTAGGCGTCCAAAATATGTTCCAGGAGAGGGGGGAGCAAGAAATTTTCCAAAAGCCTACTTGGCAGCCTGTGCCGCTCTGCTGAACTAAGCGTCAGACGAGTGCTTGGCTTTGCTCCTTCTGCCATGTGATGCTGCGTCACTCAGGATGGGGAAGGAAGAGCCTGAACTCAGCTTGAATCTGTTGGCAGCTTTGGGCTTTTTCTCCATGACGTCATCAAAATAGCGATTCTCCTGTGATGATAACAATAGCATCAAACAATCACAACCAGGTGAGTTTTCCGTGTGAGGCGCTGTGCTGAGGGATCTGGGGGTTTTCTACCCAGGAATCGTCACCATCGTTCTCTGAGGGGGAAACGATGAATATCAGAGGAGTAAACAGACAAGGGATTGAAGGATGCGTCCAATAGTCCATTTCTAGGTTTTGGTCGAAGTGAGATTCCAACTCTCCTCAGCATGTCTACAGAACCAGAGGTGTGAACACAGCCACATGACCACTGTGCTTAATATTTTACAGTGTATTAGGATAAAGACCAGACTGCCCTCATTTCTAAAGGGATTGCTCATATATATGGAGCAGACTGCATATTCCAGATCTGAGGTGAATGGGGAAAACGTCTAAATGAGGAAAGTTTACATAGAGGAAACAGAATTACTAAAATTGGGAAAGATGTGTTTTCTCCCTTTCTTACCCCTTTTCCTGCAGCCTAGCACTTACAGATGCTAAAGTAAGAGGACCCCTGGTGCAGCACTGACTGTAGGATGAGCACCAGACTGAGAACCACAAGGTCAGCAGTTCAAACCCACCAGCTGCTATGAGTTGGAACCCACTCGATGGCACCTAACAACAACAAAGTAAGAGAAGGTCTTTTGTCATGTAACTCAAGGCTGGAAAGGAGCTTGATGTTCTCTGAGCACAATATGTTGTTGTTGTTGTGATGTGCCGTGGAGTCGCTTCCGACTCATAGCGACCCTGTGTAGGGTTTCTGAGGCTGTAAATCTTTACGGGAGCAGAACGCCTCATCTTTCTCCCGTGGAGCACCTGGTAGTTTCGAACTGCTTGCCTTGTGGTTCACAGCCTGATTCGTAACCACTACGCTACCAGAGCTCGATATAATGAGGGGGGGCGAAAAAAAAAGGTTATGTTATTGTTAAGTGCCTCCTTGGTTCAGTGCTGCCCTGGCTAAGTGCCATGGAGTTTGTTCCAACTCATAGCGACTTTCTGCAGGTTTCCAAGGAGTGGCTGGTGGGTTTGAACAGCCAACTGCGAGGTTAGCAGTCCAGTGCATGTCCTATAGGGCCACACCAGGACTCCAAAAAGAAAGATTAGCAATAAGTTAATGTTTGTACTTGGCAAAGTTTAACTGAGGCCAAATACAGGTAGTCCCTGACTTAAATGATGGGGTTCCATTCCAATGATTCTTAAGTTGATTCTCATATAAGTCAAACACCTCTTTTGATTCGTTTTCATTTTTGCCTTTTATTATCAGTATCTTATCTTTGAATATCTGCTAGCGAACATCTGAAGATAACATCATAAAAATTACGCACTGCAACATTTTATATATAGTATTGCTAACTAAAAGACGTACAAAAGGAAACAAAAAATTTAAACCAGAAGGTCATAAGTGTGGTTTTATCATAACTCAAATACATTGGAATTCAAAAACTACTTTCTTAAAATTGTATTCTTAGTTGCTCACCAATCATTCATTTCTCCCTTCTTCCTTCTTAACAAAACTTATTTTTATTTACATACCTTTCTCTTCTACGTCACATTAATGCGCCAGACAACAAAGTCATTTGAAGTGCAAGGTCAGCGGTTCAACCTCACCAGCTGCTCCTCGGAAATCCTATACCGGGTCGCTATGGACTGGAAAAGACTCAATGGTACTAACAACAACAGGCCTCATCCCCAGCTCCAGACATGGACTTCATTGAGCCAAGGCTAATCCGATTCTCTACCAGTAATTGTTTTAGAAATGGTCATGGTCCCAATTCTGAGCAATGACGCATGAGAACATGAGGTGAAGTCTTCTTCTGGTGTGGGTTGCAGGTTAGGAGTTTCTGGGAGAAGTATCTTTATTTCTAGGAAAGAACCACAGAAAGGGATGGGCCCTTTCTTCTGTAGATAATGTCATAACTGATACGATGCTTGGAGCCACTGCCACCACCTTGTCAGCCTGAGAAAGACGCCACGATGGAAGAGCATGGAGAAGACCCCGAGCCTTCGTACCCTGCTGAATGGCTGATTCAACAGCCCTCAGCGCACCCTGCCCCATGGAATTCCTGATATGTGAAATAATAAAATCCCTTTATTGTTTAAGCCAGCTTGAGTCAGAGTTTTGTTTTTGCAAAACCCAAAACATCTTAATACAAGATCCCGAACAACCTTCTTCCTCCTCCTCCCCAACCTACCAGCTGAACTGAATGTCACTGAGAACTACCCACAGAGGGATGAAGAACAGAAAAAACATGGAAGGACTGAGAACATGTATGCAGGGAATCAGGGCAAAGAATGAAAGCATATGGGAGAGGGCGCAGGGAGATGCCCTGTGCCGCCCGCGAAGGCGTGGAAACAGGCATGCCCTCAGGATTCTAGGACAAGGCTCCATACAGCTGGGCAGACAGCGCAAACTAGAGCTGCCATCACTGAATTCCCACATCCTCTTTTTTCCGAATGTGCTGAACCACAATATTTGAACCCAAACTAAGGAACTAATTGCATATATATTCTCCATAATTCCATGTGGTGCTTCCAGCCAACAGTGAACCCTCCTACTGCCTATGGAAGTCCCTGGTTCCTGTGAAGAATGGTGTACACCTGGGGTTACCAACTGTTGATGCCAGTACTGCTGTTGTGTGCCATCAAGTTGACTGTGAATCATAGCAACCCTACATGACAGGGTAGAATGTCTCATAAGGTTTTCTAGGCTGCCATCTCTATGGAAGCAGATAGGCAGATCTTTCCTCCCGTAAAGCGCCTGGTAAGTTCACATCTCTGACCTTTCAGCTAGCAGGCAAGTAATTAATCGGTGTGCTACAGGGACTCCTTTTTGTTGGACCCAGTAGGGTCTTAAAAGGCCAAATAATTCAACCTTCTCATTTTGTAAATATGAACCAAGGCCAAGCTAAAGGAAGCAATTTCCTGAGACTGTGTGGAATGAGTTTGTGGTAGAGCCCAGACTGAAATGCAGGTGTCCTCTACAACTGTACAGTGGGGATGATACCACAGACATCTCAGGGATATTAAAAAGCAAAAAACAATAATAATAATAATTCACTTATGCATCTAGACCAGGCACTGTTTACATACTTTACATATAATAATATAGTTACTTATAGTCTTCGATGAGTGGCTTTCCATCCCTCTTCTACAGAGAAGGAAGCTGAGGCATGAGCAAGGTAAATGACTTACCAAAGTCACAAAGACAGCTAGTAGTAAAGCTTAGGTGTTGTCAATAAGTAAGAATGTGAATTCTGTTAAAATTAAAAGAGAGACATTTATTGGAGATTCAAAGTAGTTTGAACCAGTGACATGTCTGATTTCACACAACAGTGGAATAAGAGAGGCCTATTTATGAGCCCAAATCAAGAGCTCAGAGTATGACATTCTGAATGCAAATTGCAAACTCAGGGAAGCTGGAGATAGGACAACTCAAAGTAGGGCTTTACAGTGATTGGTTGGAAGCACAAATATGGGCTATTTGGATTGGTTAGTATAAATATGTGACTAAGGAAGAGTTAAGGATCTCTGGTAGCATAGTGGTTACGAATCGGGCTGCTAACCTCAAGGTTGGCAGTTCGAAACTACCAGTCATTCCGAAGGAGAAAGATGAGGCTTTCTACTCCTGTAAAGATTTACAGCCTTGGAAACCCTGTGCAGGGTCACTGTGAGTTGGAACTGACTCCACGGTACTTAACAACAACAACAACAAGGGGGAGTTGGCAGTGTGGTCAAAAGACCATTATCTTAGACTATTTCCTGAGGGCAATTGAGGGAATGATCCTTAAGAACACTCTTTATATTACTAATACATATACAATCCTGCAATAACATTAATAAACTTAATCTATGAGGGGATACATAGACACTCAAGCTGAAGAGGAGTGGGAAGGCAAATAGGACTATACCCATGAATATACAGAGGCTGGACAGAGGATACTTATACATATGTATTGATTTGTGTTGCAAATATATTCATGAATCTAGTAGAACATGAAAGACAAGAAGATCCTCAATGAGATGAACTGACACTGTGGTTGTAACAATGGGCCCAAACATAGCAACAATTGTGAGGATGAGCCAGACCAGGCAACGTTTCTTTCTGTTGTTCATAGAGTTGCTATGAGTCCCAACCAATTTGACAACACCTAACAACAGCAACAAAATAGTAGCGCATACAAGGAGCACAGTTATAAAAGTCAAATTTATAAATTATAAAAGAACATTCTTTCCATGTCTTCAGTTTAACCACAGGGGGCGGAAAATATTTCCTTTGTTATGTACCATCTGAAGATTTGACAATTGCTGAGAAAACCGTTATTTACTTAAGTCTGTCTAAGAGTTTGAGTCAAGCACCTCAATTGTAGAATTCTCAGTTAGTGTCAGACCCTGACCATGTGATCCCACGTTCTAGGTCACCATCTGCTACATGAGTATGCCTCTCAGACAAGGCAGTGATGTGTGACTCACATCAGATTCTCAGGAATTGTGAACATACCTTTGTTCATCCACCACAGTGATCTCTGGAAGGCATTGGAACAGTTACTTAAGGACAGGGAAGACTGACATGTTAACCACTAATCTCCTACTTGCATTTGCAGGTTTTGTATTCCCCCATGCTGGAAGGAGGGCAGTGGGGACAGAGCTCTGCCTCCATCTAGCTATGTGACCTTAGGCACAGCATCAAGTTCCCTGATCCTCTACTTACAGTCCAAATAAGCTGATTATTTTTTTGTTGTTGTTGATGTTGTTGTTCGGTATCGTCAAGTTGGTTTTCAACACATAGTGACCCTATGTGACAGAATAAAATGGTCCCACAGGGTTTTCAGGTTGTAATCTTGATTGAAGTTGTCAAAGACTTCATTTTGTTCATTTTTCTTGGATCCACAATCAACACTCATGGAAGCAGTAGTCAAGAAATCAAAGGACGCATTGCATTAGACAAATTTGCTGCACAAGACCTCTTTAAAGCGTTCAAGAGCAAAGATGTCAGTTTGAGGACTAAGGTTTACCTCACTCAAGCCATGGTATTCTCAATAACCTCATATCCATGTGAAAGTTGGACAATGAATAAAGAAGGTCATAGAAGA
Source organism: Chrysochloris asiatica (assembly GCF_000296735.1). NCBI lineage: Eukaryota > Metazoa > Chordata > Mammalia > Afrosoricida > Chrysochloridae > Chrysochloris > Chrysochloris asiatica. Next base: position 38,871,162 of record NW_006408519.1, on the reverse strand, counting down.
ATTGATATATTTGAATTATGTTGTTTGAGAAGAACATTGAAAGTACCATGGACTGCAAGAAGAACAGACCAATCTATGTTTAAAGTACATCCAGAATGCTCGTTGGAAGCCAAGATGGCCAGACTTTGTCTCTCATACTTTGGACATAGTATCAGGAGGGACCAGTCCCTGAAAAAGAACTTTATGCTTGGTAGAGTGGAGTGTCAGTGGAAAAGAGGAAGACCCCCAACAAGATAAATTAGCACAGTGACAGCAGAAATTGGCTCAGAACAACACTTGTAAGGATAGCCCAGGACCGGGCAGTGTTTTGTTCCGTTGTGCATAGGGTCGCTATGAGTTGGAACTGACTTGACGGCACCTAACAATGTCAACAGCAATCCTGATAGTAGCAGATTGCCACGTCTTTTCTCCCACTATGCCAGGGTGGGTTCTAACCACCAGCCTTTAGGTTACCAGTCAAGCGCTTAGTGGCTTCTGCACCAGGATACCTTGATCTGATAATGCCTGCCCCTAATATTTTACAAAATTAGTGTGAGGTCTTAAGGGACAACAAATGCAAAAGTCCCTTAAAAACAAAATCCTCTTTAAATGTTAGGTTTCTTTTATAACATAATGAGGCTGATTTTTTCAGCAACATTCCACACCACCCCAGTCTCAAATGAGACCCGGTCCTCCCAAACATTCTCCTCAGGAGGCAGGAGGCTTATTCTAAGATGCGCTTTTTGCTCGAGATGTGTTTGGAATATTGCTTTGGGAATTACCTTTATAGCTGGTTGACCAGTCATGTGAGAAAATCAGTTTTATTACCTCACAGACCAACCTCCATTTCATTTGGGGGAGCCGAAAGTTGTGTTTCTGAGCATGTTCTCCCATCTTATTCATAAGAAAAAGGTCTGAGTGATTTCTTTCTATTAAAAAATATCACTTTCATCCTCTGAGGAGGATGATTCACCTCAGAGAGCCTATGAGAGGAAGATGCCAGGGGAACTAGAAAGCAATATCACTACTTTACTGTCATGTTTTATTCCCATCAAACTCCACAACTGGGCCCAGCACCCGCCAGTCTGTAAGACAAGGATCATCCTGTCAGAATAGCAGGAAACCAACCCCAGAATCATCTTTGTACTCAAAAGAACCTTCAAAGCCAGTCATGATGTCAAAATCATTCAATTTGTTCCTGCATTTACTAAATTGATCCTCATTATTCAAGATTCTGTATCTGCAAATTCACCTACTTACTAGCAAAAAAATGCATTTGTAACTCTCAGTCAACCTGGTGTGGTGCTGTGGGATAAAGCACTAGACCACAAGATCAATTTGAATCACAAGATTGGTGGTTCAAACTCACCAGCCACTCCTTGGAAAGCCTCCACACAGTCACTATGACTCAGAACTGATGCAACAGCATTTAACAACAACAAACAGCAATCATCAACAAATAACACTCATCCCTTGACTGTACTTTCACAGAAACAGGCAGTTGGTTGCCCAACACAAAGTTTCCAGCAGAGGATGTTACCCATATTCACTCATTCAGTGTTTGCAGGGATGTTAGAGAATCCAACTACTACACATATTACAGAAATTTATCTGGAAGACTATAAAAGTGGGTTGTTGTTGTTATTGTTTGTAAGTGCCCTGGAGTCTGTTCCAACTCATAACAACCCTATATAAGATTTCTGAGTCTGCAAATCTTTGCCGAAGCAGAAAGCCTCATCTTTCTCTCACAAAGCGACTGATGGGCTCGAACTCCCAAACTTGTGGTTTGCAGTTCAGTGCTTATCCTACAGAGACGCCATTCACACACAAAAGATGGGTGAGGACAGCAAACCCTGAAGTGGGTTTGGAGGCCAGCTCCACACACACACCCTGTTTCTCATCAACTCTTTGTGAGTATAAACCTGTTGCCTTGGAGTTGAAGACAACACATGGTGACCTCATACATCTCTGAGTAGAACTGTATACTCCATGGAATTTTCAATGGTTGTGAACTCTCAGAAGTAGGTGGCCAAGGCCCCTCTGGGTGGATTTGAACCCATACTCTTTGAGTTAATAGCTGAGTGCTCAATCATTTGCACCACCCAGTGAGAGCCACTTGTTATTGATAAGTGCTGTCGAGTCGGTCCCAACTCATAGCAACCCTGTATAGGGTTTCTGAGGAGCGATTGCTGAGTTCAAACCCCCAACAGTGATTCAAACCAAGCTTGCGGTCCAATGCTTATCCTACAGCACCACCCAGGAGTCCAGTGAAAGCCACTACGATACAGAACAAGGTCAGAACCAGGCACTCCCCTGTTTCTGCTACCAGTCACCCCTACATCCACACAGCAATGTTCTATTAATCAGCAAATGCTAACCTTGGACTCTTTCCTGAGCATGCTCTCCTTAATGCCCCTACAGCTATATCCATGCAGTTCCTACTTCTACAGGGCCTATTTGTCTGGCAAAATTTTAGTGTCGGGCACAAGACCAGAACTCAATAAATATTAACCATTACCTGCACTTCAAAGATGTACTTAATATTGTTGGGGAGAATAAGGCACATTGTCTATGTTGACTCTGTTTTATGCTTACCTGCATTAAAACACTCACCAAACTGTATTGTGATCAGGTATTTCCAAATTTAACATAAACTCCAAGGAGGCACTCAAGAGTATGTGGTAAATGAATGAATGAATAATATCTTCATTTCCACAGTGACCTATAGTCGCACTCAGTGATCTCTGAAGGAGGAAGGTCAAGTAATATTTCCACTTGGAAAAGAAAACTAAAAGCTCCTTCTCACAAAAAATACGACTACCTACAAGACTCTCACCCTAAGATACTCTTTGAACCTTGAACTGAAACTACCCCCTGAGGTCACCCTTCAATTAAATAACAGATTGGCTCCAAAAATAAAGAATACCATCTGTGAGGACTGTGTTCCTTTAAAAGTCATCAGTATGAGACTAAATGTCTACGATGACCGGAAAGCAAAGATGAGAGGAGAAGGGAAACTAGAGTACTGGAAAGGAAAGATGACAGGGTGAGGGGTAGGGAAACTAGAGTACTGGAAAGGAAAGATGAGAGGAGAAGGGAAACTAGAGTACTGGGAAGGAAAGATGACAGGGTAAGGGTTAGGGTAACTAGAGTACTGGAAAGGAAAGAAGCAGAAAGGAATTAATGACAATGGTAACATGTTGTGAAAAAATACGACCAATGTTTCAGAACAATTTGTGTAGAAATTGTTAAATGGGAACCCTATTTGCTTTATAAATGTTCACCAAGAACACATTAAAATATTATTTTAAAAAAAAAACAAAAAAACCCTACCATTTGTTTAATGTTTAATCCATGGAGGCCTGGTGTGGTGCTGTAGGATAAGCACTCGACCTCAAAGTCAGGTTGAACCACAAGGTCGGTACTTCAAACTCACCAGCTGCTCTTAGGAAACCCTATTACAAGGTCATTATGATTCAGAATCAACTCAACAGCACTAAATAACAACTCAATCCATATCAATACGTATATTATCCCTTTAAATGCATTGTATCCATTAATGTTAATTGTTGTCAAGTCTAACTCATAGAGACCCGTATGTGTGTCAGAGTAGAACTGTGCTCCATAAGGTTTTCAGGGACTGGATGTTTTGGAAGTAGACAAGTAGGACTTTCTTTAGAGGTGCCTACAGGAAGATTTGGAGTCCTGGTGTGATGCTGTGGGTTAATGCACTGGACTGCAAAGTAGGTTTGATCCACAAGGTCAGTGGTTCAAACTCACCAGCTGCTTCTTGGAAACAGGGGTGCTATGGGTCAGAATCGACTCAACAGCAATTCACAACAACATGGGAAGTTTCAAACCAGAGCTATGAAGCAGTTCCTTCTGGTTCAATCCCAAACTAAGAAGTTGCCATTCCATCCCAGGTATACCTGTGGGCTTCAAAAATTCCATTAATTTTAATTCCGTTTTCCAAGAACTTTATGAAGTCAACCCTACACACACAGGATGGCTATGAGTCTGAAGTGACGCCACGGCACTTCACAACAACAACACTGAATCAGAATCTAACTCTAAATACACACAGGAATCACCTGGGGATTAAGTGTTAAAATGTAGACCCTGATTCTGGGTAGAAATGCAAATTCTTAGTGAGGCCAACCTGGAAGAAACCCAGTTAGAAGCTCTGATTCAAACCTCTCAAGTCTTTTCAGACAGTAGTAAATCTTCTAGGTTAAGTGGTTGCCCCAAGGTCAAAGGTAAATAGCGGGTGGTGATGGGCTAAATTACACAGGGACATCTTAGACCTCCACATCTACAGACTCCCAGGGGCACAGCAGCTAAATGGGGCCCAAAGCAAATCCAAACACACACATCAGGATTTACAAAGAGGGGCATGATTAGGGCAGGAAATCTCTTCAAAGACTTTCCTTCACAAGAGTGAGCTCTCCTAATGATTTTATAAACAGTCCACTTTTCACCCAGCTCTGCAGAAAGGAGTTCACAGTGTAAAACCCACGGTTGTTAAGCCAACTCATAATGATCCTACACAGGGTTTCCAAGATATTTTATAAATCTGTACAGGAGTAGACAGCCTCATCTTTCTCTCACACAGAGGCTGGTGAGTTTGAACTACTGACTTTGTGGTTAGCAGCCCAACACTTAACCCACATCCCCAGGGCTTGTGTAAAGCAGGACCCAAATGCACTCCCAGGGACTCGAACACACCAGCTGGTGGCAGGAAGGTGGAGCCTGCCCTCTGCCCTCAAAGCTGCCATCTGGAGCCCCTCCGGCCTCTGCCGTCTTCCCTTTAAGCTCACCTCAGAGGGAACCCAGCCTAGCAGAGACCACAGGGCCTGTTTGGCTCTGAAAGGCACCCGCTTTGGGTTGAGGCTGGGGTCTGTGTTTTACATTCTCTTCAAAGCCTGGGTGGTCTCCAGGGCTGATGCCAAAGAACACATATTGCAGTAATTTAGCTGGGGGACCACAAAAGTAGGTTAGTGTGGTGAGCCCTGAAGTAGGCTTGGAGGTCGACTCTATCCCACCCCCATCCCCATCCCTGCCAAGGGCCTTTACCACCCACAGGATAAAAAGGTGCTGTTGGTCTCTGGACAGGGAGAGTGGTGCTTATCTGAGAGCCTTGTTCTCTGAGTGGACACTCCGTTACCCACCACATACCCTCCCTAGCCTGTTTCCTCAAGTACAACGTGAGCATAAGAATCATGAGACTGAAAATCCATCCACATGGCTGTACAGGAGTTATCCACAGCAGGATCAAACCAGTTCCCACTCATGACAACCAGATACATGACAGAACTAACCGCTCCTTATGGATTCTTTATCCTGCTGTGGTGCTGTAGGATAAGCACTGAACTGCTAACCTCAAGGTCAGCAGTTCAAACCCACCAGCCACTCATTGGAAACCCTATCCAGTGTTGCTATGAGATTTGCAACCAATTTGATGACACTTAACAACAATAATCTTTACAACAGACTGCCAGATCTTTCTTCCATAGCACCAGGGGGTGTGAAGAAACCATCAACCTTGATATTAACTATTTGCCCCACCCAGAGATTTCAAAGGGAGTGGTAAAACCCAAAGCAAACTGTTATTAAGTGCCGCTGAGTGGTTCTGACTTACAGCAACCCTGTATGGTTCCAAGGAGCAGCTGGTGAGTTTGAACCATTGACCTGTCAGTTTAAACTAACCTTTCTGTCCAGTGCATTACATCAAGTCAGACTCGTAGGGACCCACAGGACAGAGTAGAGCTGTCCCCGAGGGTTTCCAAGCTGTCATCTGTACGGAGATCAGCAGCTCTTTTTCCCACAGAGTCGCTGAAGGGTTTGAACCACCAACGTTATGGTTACCAGCTGAAGGTTTAACCAGTGTGCCACCAGGGCTATTTAAAGGGAGAGGAAGAGAGAGGAACGTGCCTGCATGATCCACAGGCTGAAAGGGTGAGCAATTGAATTCAACAAGTCTTTATTGTGAATAGCTGCACCATCCCAGACCTTTCTGTAGATACTGGGATGGAAAAGCTGTCGTCCCAGCTGTCCTAACTCTGACAGAGGCTGCTGATCATTTGCCTTCGCTTTGCAATGGCCCAGGGATTGAGAGGAGAGCCCGGACTCTGGTGGGTGGGACAATGGTAGCTGAACCCCTTTTTGCTCAGAAAGGCCTAGGCCCTAGTGGGATTAAGCTTGAAGCCACCTTTTCATAAGAAAGCAATGGAGTGAGAGCCTTGCTGGACCCCACACATCACCAGAGAATCCCCACGGCGACCTCACACTAGGCAGCAAAGGCTCCTTGGGTGGTGTAAACAGTGAACATGTTTGGCTGCTAACTGACAGAGGTCTGGGCCCACTCAGCAGTACCTCAGAAGAAAGACCTGGTGATCTACTTCTTAAAAATCAACAATAATAAACTCTATGGAGCACAGGTCTACTCACACACAACTAGGCTCACCATGAGCTGGAGTCATCTGAATGGCAATTGGCATTGTATGATATTGTATGGCACAGCATGGTATGGCACGGTATGTGTGGTGGTGTGCCGTGGTATGCTATGGCATGGTAATATGGAAATAGACAAGTAAATCTATGCTCACCCTTACTTAATGGGTAATGTGACACCGGTATAGTATGATATGGCATGGTATGTGTAGTATGGTATGGTATAGTATGGTGTGATATGGTATGGTATAATGTGCGGTACATTTGGTACGGTGTGTGTAGTATAATGTAATATGGTATGGTGTGGTAAGGTATGGCATGTATAGTATTGTGTGCTATGGTATAGTGTGGTATGTGAGGTATGGTATGTATTGTTGTTGTTAAGTGCCGTGGAGTCCATTCTGACCAATAGCGACCCTGTACAGGGTTTCCGAGGTTGTAAATCTTTATGGGAACAGAAAGCCTCATCTTTCTCCCGCGGAGCAGCTGGTAGTTTCAAACTGCTGACCTTAAGGTTCGCAACCCGATTCATAACAACTACACTACCAGAGCTCCTTATGGTATGTGTAGTATAGTATAATATGGTATGGTATGTGTCATATGGTATGATATGGTATGATATGGTGTGGTATGTGTACTATCATGTGGTACGGCGTGCTGTGGTGTGGTATGGTATGGTATGGTATGGTATGGTATGGTATGGTATGGTGTGGTATGATGTGGTATAGTATGGTGTGGTATGGTATGGTAAGGTATGGTATGGTAAGGTATGGTATGTGTAGTATTGTGTGGTATGATATGGTATTGTATGGTGTGGTATGTGTACTGTCATGTGGTATGGTGTGCTGTGGTATGGTATGAAATGTTAAGGTGTGGTATGATGTGGTATAGTATGGTGTGGTATGGTATGGTATAGCATGGTATGGTATGGTAAGGTATGGTATGTGTAGAATTGTGTGATATGATGTGGTATAGTATGCTGTGGTATGTGTAGTACAGTATGGTGTGGTATGTATAGTACATGTAGTATAGTATAATATGGTATGGTATGAGTCATGTTGTATGTGTAATGTCGTGTAGTGTGGTATGGTGTGGTGTAGCATGGCATGGCATGGTATGGTGTGGTAAGGTATGGTATGCTGTGGCATGGTGTGGCATGGTGTGGTAAGGTGTGGTATGGTATGGTGTGATGTGATATGTATGGTATGTATAGTATGATATGGTATGGCATGGCATGGCATGGTACAGTAAGAACAACAGGAGGCTACTGGGTACAAGCTAAGGGTAGAAGCTTCAGAGTCAGGTGACTGTGGCTCAGCCAGGTGATAACCTGCACCTCAGCTCTCCCAGGTTCTCAGGAAAGGTAAAAAAGTAGCACACATTTAACGGCTGAGCAGAGTCTGGCACATCAACTGTGGCTAATGTGAGATGACAGTTTCCGAAGAGCATACCTGAAGTGTCCAGAACTCTGTGGAGGCATGGCTAAGACTGCTGCCTTTTTCTGCCATGTCCCCTCCCCACCATGTCTGAGCTCCGTGCTCCTAGCACCGAGCACCCAGCGAGCACCCCAGAGCTGAAGACGTGAAATGGGAGAATGAGGGTGCTGCGTTATGCACAGCCTCCAGATCTGTGATGCTATTAACACCCTGTGCTGTGTCATGCTTTGAGAAGCAGGAGCAGCCCCGTCCCCTCATACATGCACATGCCATTCACATTAGCATGTGGATGGTAGGTCTCTGGGTTCCAGGACGGGATCAGTTTTCAGATGTGCTCAGTGGGCTGTTTCTAGCCAAGCCTATCCGGAGAGAGCTGCCTGACACCTAGAGCCAAGGCCCTGTCTCTGAGTGGCTCCTCCTTCGTCTCCTTCACCTGATGGTGACCCAGAGATTGGGCCCAGCTGCCCTGGCCCACGTCTGCTGTTTTCCCAGCCAGAGCAGCCACATCAGGAGAGCGAAGGCTAACAGGAAGCATTCCAACCTGAGCATGAGTTTTTTAGTGGACTTAGGCTTTCATAGCGGCCACACAAAGACACAGACAGAAATAGTTACTGCTAACAGTTTCCTTTGAAAGCTCCCTCTTCCAAAAGATGTTTATCTTCACTGAGGCTGGGTTTGCTTTGGCGGCCAGGTTGGCAGGGAATGGATTCCAGGGGAGCCAGGCCATAGTGTAGCGTCTCTGACAAGCAGCTGTCAGAGCTGGAAACAGGGCTACATTTCAATCACACTCACACTCATACTTACATGGAACCATACATTCCACCAAATGGGAACAAACACTCTCCTCTGTCAGGACAAGGGCTCTCATTTCTTTCTTGTCCTGATATTTGTCTTCTTATGGAGACGGACTTGCTGTATGGTAGATCAATATTGCTGTCAGACAATGGGATTTTTATCCCTCACTGATTAAAATTAGGACCTTCTTGTCTAAGTACAAGAGCCCTGGTGGGACAAGCATTAAGCATTTGCCTGCTAAAGGAATGGCCAGTGGAACAAACCACCAGCGGCTTTGTGGGAAAAAGATGAGGCAATTGGCTTCCACAAAGATTTACAGCCTTGGGAACCCTACGGGACAGTCCTATCCTATTCCATAGGGACACTACAATCTGTTCTATAGGGATGCTACAAGTCAGAATCAACTCTATTCTTTGGAAGAAATGCCTGGTGATCTACTTCTGAAAAATCAGCCACTGAAAATCCTACACATAGAGCACAGTTCTAGTCTGACATGTATGGAGTCGCCATGACTTGGCATCTACTCAACAGTAACTGGGTTTTGACCCTTTTCAACCAAAGAATCTTAACAGGAACAATGTCTAAGGTCTACCACAACAGGTGACTGTCTATCTTTTCCATCTCTAAAAGGGTAGCAGTGGTGGTAAACATTCATCAGGGTGTGATGAGGCTGAATGAAGCCATGTCTGCAAAAGACTCAAAACCGTGCCGATACATTGCACTCAATAAACATCAGTTGTTCTGAAGGTTTCTGTTCCTGCTATTTTTATGAATCTCTTCCAGTTTTGTGAATCTTGTATTTGACCCTACTGAGACCATCCAGTCTTCTTTGTTGTTGATAAATTGTTAGTTAGGTGCCATCGAGTTAGTTCTGACTCATAGTGACGACAGTATGAAACCTTGCCCAGTCCTATGTCAACCTCACAATTGTTAAGTTTGAGCCCATCGTTGCATCCACTGTGTCAATCCGGCTTGGTGGGCATCCTCCTCTTTCTCGCTGACCCTGCACTTTAACTAAGCATGACGTCCTTCTCCAGAGACTGGTCCCTCCTGATAAAATGTCCAAAGTACATGAGACGAAATCTTGCCATCCTTGCTTCTAAGGGTGATCCTGGCTGTACGTCTTCTGAGACAGATGTGTCAGCCCATGGTAGTTTTAATATTCCTCACCAACATCATAACTCAAGTGCGTCCATTCTTCTCCAGTCTTCCTTATTCACTGTCCAACTTTCACATACAGATGAGGAAATTGAAAACATTGGCTTTGGATTTGTGTAAATGCAGTGCATACATTCAGTCAACAAAGACTTCTTGAGGTCCTGTCATGTGCTGGGCTCTGAAAAGACCCATATGAGTCTTCTCTTGGTCCCCAAATACCTTGCTTGGCTTGTCCTCACTCCTCTTCTTTCTTCATCTGGGGCCAAGTGGACTGAGGAAGATTTGTCTTCGGTATTGCCAGTGTTTAACCAGACTTGTTGGAAAAGTAACACAGAAACTGGCCTTGAATGGGACCCTGACTTCTAACTGCCAATCATCAGCCTCCTAACCTTCCATTGACATGAGGTGAGGTCCCTAAATGATTGTGACAAGAAAATGATTTGTTTCCACAGAGGTTAAGCAATTGGATCCAGCTGATTAGAAGGCATCAGGGGCTTGATCAGCTTCCAGAATGTTGGAAAGTCCGCTACAGTAGGATGAAAATGGTCCCAAGATTTGAAAATTGACTGTACCTATGTAGGGATTTCTCCATTCCTGAGTCCACCTCTCTAAGCAAGACTCACAGAGAACTGTTGTTGTCGTTAGGTGCTATTGAGTAGGTTGCAACTTACAGTCACCCTTTGAACCTGTGGATACTCTGCTGCTAGCCAAACGATGGGTGGTTGAAACCCACCAGTGACTCCATGGGAGGAAGTCAGGGCAGTCTGCTTCCATAAAGATTTACAGCCTCAGAAAATCTATGGGTAGTTTGAGGCTGTCCTATATGGTCGCTGTGTATGCATTAGAATCCACTCGACAGCAGTGGGCTTGGTTTTCATTTGGTTTGGTGGTCGGTGAAGACATAGCCCAGGTTAAGTGTTGGGCTGTTAGTCCACTAGTCACTCCTCTGGAAGTAGATGAGGCTGTCTGCTTCCATAAAGATTTACAGCCTCAGACACCCCATGGACCAGTTCTACTTTGCCCTGTAGGCTTGCTAGGAGTCAGAATCAACAGATGGCAGTGAATTGGGATTTTAGTCAGAAAAGACAAATCTGAGAAGGTTACAGTAGAAGATGGGGAATGGAAAGAATATTCCAGTAAATTTAGCTATATCTATAGAGTCAGCTTGAGAACTAAGGTGCGCCTGACCCAAGCCATGGTATTTTCAAATAACCTCATGTGCATGTGAAAGCTGGACAGTGAATAAGGAAGACCATAGAATTGATGCTTTTGAGTTATGGTGTTGGAGGAGAATATTGAAAGTGCCATGGGCTCCCAAAAGAACCAACAGATCTGTTTTAGAAGAAGGGCAGCCAGAGTGCTCCTTGGGGCCAGGATGGCCAAACTTCCTCTCTCATACTTCAGACATATTGTCAGGAGGGACCAGTTTCTAGAGAATGATATCATGTTTGTTAAGGTGGAGGGTCAGAGAAAAAGAGGAAGACCCCCAACAAGATGGATTGGCCAAGTGGCAGCATCAATGGGCTCAAGCGTGGCAACAATTGTGAGGTTGACCCAGGACTGGGCAGTGTTTCATTCTGTTGTGCATCAGGTTGCTATGAGTCGGTACTGACTCAATGGCACCTAACAACAACAATAGAGTCCTGGTGTAGCACTGTAGGATAAGCACTGGACTGCTAAAGGCAAGGTTGGCAGCTAAAACCCAACTGCTCCTTGGAAACCATATACAGGGTCACTATGAGTCAAAACTGACTCGACTCACTTAACAACAACAACAACATAGAACTGGCAGAAAATCCCTGGTAGTGTAATGGATTTCGTGTTGGACTGCTAACCGCCGGATCAGAAGTTAGAATCCATCAGCTGGTCCACAGGAGAAAGAGGAGGCTTTCTGGTCCCATGAAGACTTAGAGCCTCTGAAATCCTCTACAGGGTCACTTTGAGTCTGAACCAAGTTGACGGCACAAAGCAGCAGCAGCAGCAGCATAGGCCTATCAGAGGAAGAAGTAACAAATCCGTTTTGGAGGATGTACAGCTAAAATGTTCCTTAGAAGTCCGGATGGTGGGACATCATCTTGCTTACTTTGGACACATCATCAGGAAAGATCAATTGCTTTGAAAGAACATCCTATTGGATAAAATGGAAGGTCAGCATAAATGAGATTCTGTTGTTGTTGTTGTTGTTAAGTGCTATCAAGTTGGTTCCGATTCATAGTGACCCTATGTAAGGGTTCCTAGGAGCAGCTGATGGGTAAGAACTCCCAACATTGACCCTACAGCACGATACCAGGAGTCCAAAAATGAGATAATGACTGCAAAATCGGTTAAAAAATACCAACAACTGTGAGGATAGCACAGGACCAGCAATGCCTCATTCTGTTATATAGAGGTCACCATGAGCCAGAGTCAACGTAACAACTAACAGCATTATAGATCTGCTGCCGGAGCTGTTAGAAGAAGGCACCAGCAAGTAGCAGAGGAAGCTATGGTTCCTTGGACATTCCCTGAGGTACATGCTGGAGTTGTACCAGTGTTCAGCTGACCCACAGGAATACGCTTGGGAGAACGGTACCAATAGAGCCACCACGGTAAGGCTGGTGAGATCTGCAACCAGTGTAGCAAGGTCAGTCAAAGGCTCCTGGCACATGCAAACCCTGCACTTTCTTCTAAGACCATCTAGTCAGAACCATCATGGTTTGCTGTCATCAACTCTACCAAACTTACTACCACTCCTCCAACCATGAGGAGCCCTGGATCCACAAAATCCGAAACAACCATATTCCTTCTTCAGGAGGAGGTTCTTCAGAACCTTCCCTTAAGAAAGCTTGGGCAGAGATGGACATCAGACACATTCAGCAAAGTCTCTGGAATCACAAGAGGCATAGGATCTTATTACTCTCCTTTGGGTCAGTAGCAAAAAGATAGATTCTTGAGCTCTGGTGGCTAGGGACTTCATTCATGGACATTGCCTTCTTGTTACCCTATGTAAATGACTTCAATAAAACTGTTCAAAAGGCCATTAAAAAAAACCCTGTAACTCAGGTAAAGCCCTACTGAAAACACTATTGGATTCCTGATCATGGAAGGAGTCATTCCAGTTGCTGTCTAATCCATCCCAACTCATGCTGACCTCATCTGTGTCAGAGTAGAATTTTGTTCCATAGGATTTTCAATGGCTCATTTTTCAGATGTAGGTCACCAGACCTTTTTTTTTTTTCAGATATCTCTGGGTGTGCTTGAACCTCCAATCTTTCACTTAGCAGCTAAGTTCATTAATCATTTGTACCACCCAGGGACTACTGAAGGCCCAATTGGATTAATACTCCTGACTAACCATCAATTCTTTTCTTTCTTTTTTTTTTTTTTCTTTGTTTTTAAGCTTCTTATTGTGAATTGAGTGAAGATTTACAGAAAAAATCTTTAGCTTTACCTTCAGCAAGTCATACACTTTGTTTCATCTCAATGATTGCAATCCCCTCCATGCAACAACAGTTGCCCTGCTTCCTCCTTGTGGTTGTTGTTGTTGTTGTTATGTGTCGTGGAGTCGGTTCTGACTCACAGCAACCCTGCACAGGGTTTCCTAGGCTGTAAATCTTTATGGGAGCAGAAAGCCTCATCTTTCTCCCACGGAGCAGCTGATAGTTTCGAACTGCTGAACTTAAGGTTCGCAGCCCGATTTGTAACCACCATGCTACCAGAGCTCCTTGTGGTTACCCATTACAAATGTCCTTTTTCAAACTCTTCCTCCCATACCCACTCAGCCTGTTTCTCTGTCCATATATCTACACACAGAACACTGTTGTTCCAAGGTTGTGTAGATATCGCTATTTACCACTATCGCCTTGAGTTCTTGCATACCTCTCTGTAATCACCAACTCTTTAGAGCCAGTTTTCAATCCATTATACAGTATGTTTGTGGTTTGGATTCCGCAGAATCAGATCTTAACATAAAAATCCATATAAAAATAATTTATTAGGATGAACTTCCAGGGAAAAACCTGCAGGGGTTTGGGATATAGGAATGGAAGAGGCAGAAGCCAAGTAAGAGTTCAATGTCAAAGTATCACTGAAGGGAACTTGGGCTCAGTCTACAAGGGAGCTTTGGAGACAGTGCTGGTCACACCTGGGTTGTCCCAGTCAGAGTATAAGGGAGCTAGAATATTTATATCTCTGCATCTGTTGGTAAAAAGCTGCCCCAGAGTGATGTAAATTCCTAGGTTCTCTGGTCTTGGCCAGGCATAGGAAAAGCAGACTCTTGTAGCCTGAAGCTACCTTGCTGACAGAGACACTGAAGCTGGCTGATGAAACTGAGATCACCGCAGTATTCAGTGTGGTCAGGGACATCTGCGATGCATGTATTTATCTATTTGATTCATTTGGTATCTCCAGTGTTTACTGCAGTCATTATTGCATGTTAGGAGACTATCAATCCCTGGTTGAGCCTCCAGCTACTGCATTCCTAACTTCAGTCTACTCTCTGTCTCAGAATTACAGTCTATGAGAGCACTGAGCATCCTTAGCCTAGGCTAAGAAATGATTGTCTTCATCCCTTGTAAATAGATCCAAAGCAATATGACTTCTAATAAAGGAGAAGATAGTTTATCTAGGATGCTCACACAATAATGATCTAAACAATGCAGCTAGTTTATATAGCATTTTAAGGGCACTATCCATTTTAAAAATCATGTTACTGGGATACTTGAAGAACAATTTGATTCAGTGCATGGCACTGTGCTGCCAAGAATGGGTATATACCCACTTGCTGGATGGAAATACACAATCAGGAAACTGGCATACTGATCTACCTGGTAATGGTTATCAGTGATAGTTCTCAGTCATTTGTTTATTTTGGCAGTTCAATGTCCACCATTAAGTTTTGTTGTGTGTGTGTGTGTGTGTGTGTGTGTTTTTGTTTTTGTTTTAATGTTTTATTGTGAATTATGTGATAGTTTACATGGGAGAACATTAGCTTTACATTCATCCTATAGTATATCGTTTCATTGCCATGGTTACAATCCCCTCCATGCATCATCAACCAA
>NW_006408519.1:38853463-38854957 GCF_000296735.1 Chrysochloris asiatica | reverse complement strand
TATAGTCTTAGGTAATGCAGAGTCACCGCAGGAAGTCTCCTTCACTGGGCACTTTGTAGCCCCATTTTAGGTAATCCAATCAGTTATAGGCAGAAGCTAGACTTACAAGCTTTCTATGGTGCTATTTCTGGCTATTCCTTTCTCTCCCCCTCTCCCCCCGCTGTGTCTATTTTATGATGGTCTGCAAGGGAAATCAAGATTCATAAGACAGCCAAGCATCTTAACATTATTTCCACCCCTTCCCCCATTCCAACCATGTCTCAATCCCTGTACCCCAGAGCCCTTTTGTTCCAAGGTTGTGCATACATCATTCTTTACCTCTATCCCACTTAGCCCATGCAAACCTGCCTAATTATTTTCTCATCTGCTTTGTTCTTCCATCCCATCCTCTTTCTTCTGTATTGCCCCCCTCCCAAGCACCCAAGCTATCCTGTGTCTATTCCCTACCCTGTTCTCCACCTTCCACTCCCTTCCCTCACCCTACCCCCCACATCCCAGTAGCCAGCATAAAACCACCACCCCCCTTTAGTATGGGTTCTTTACATTAGTCTTTTTACAGTAGTGTTCCTATGAAGTATTTCTGCTTTTGTGCCTGACTAATTTCACTCAACATAATGTCCTCAAGGTTCAACCATGTTATGCGGTGGCTTGCAGCTTCCTTGTTATTCTTCAAGGTAGCATAATAGTCCATTGTGTGTTTGTACCACAGTTTGTTTATCCATTCTTCAGATGATGGGCATTTAGACTGTCTACATCTTTTTGCTATTGTAAATAGTGCTGCTATGAACATTGGTATGCATATATCTACTCATGTTATGGCTCATATTTCTTGTGGGTAAATACCAAGTATTTGCTGGATCATAAGGTATTTCTATTTCCAACCTTCTGAGGAAGCACCATATTGCCTTCCAGAGAGATTGGACCATTTTGCAATCCCACCAGCAATGCAGGAGTGTCCTAGTCTCTCCACATCCTTGCCACAATTTATTGTCCTCTACTTTTTTTGATCTTTGCTGTTATTGCTGGTGTGAGATGGTATCTCATTGTTGTTTTGATTTGCATCTCTCTAATGGCTAGTGATCGTGAACATTGCTTCATATGTCTGTTAGCTGCCTGTATCTCCTCCTTGGTTAAGTGTTCTGTGCCCATTTTTTCATTGGGTTATTTGTCTTTTTCTTGTAGAGGTGTTGTAGTTTCCTATATATTTTAGAAATAAGTCCCTTGTCTGATGTGTCATCGCAAAAGATTTTTCCCATTCTGTGGGTTCCCTTTTTCTCTTCTGGTGAAGTCCTTTGATGCACATAAGTTTTTAATTTTTAGTATGTCCCAATCATCCATTTTGTCTACTTTTGTTTGTGTAGTTTTCAAAATGTTTGGTAGCCTGTGTATTCCCTGAATTAGTGGCCTCACATTTGTCCCTAGTTTTTCTTTGATGGACTTTATAATTCTGGGATGCACATTTAGGTCTTTAATCCATGCTGAGTTGGATTTTGA
>NW_006408519.1:38838618-38844719 GCF_000296735.1 Chrysochloris asiatica | reverse complement strand
TTCAGGGCCAACTCTTGGGCTGAGAGTATTTGTGTGCATGCATGGCAGAAGAACTCACCAGTGGTGGGTTCACTCAGGCACCCTCCTGCCCCAGTCACCAGAATGGATGTGCACAAAAATAGGAGGCGGGAGCAATAAAAAAAATAATAAAAATCAGAACAAAACTGACAAAATGTATTGTCCAACTTTATTCTGAGGTTCCCATAGCGTTTTCCTGTGGTGTGTCTGCTACCCCACTTGGTCTTGCCATTTGGTCTCACCCAAGTTGTCGGCTATGGGCGGCCGAGCTGGGCAAATTCAAAAGTATGCAATTCTTACTTCTGTTACAAGTTCCACTAGCTATAAGCCTTCAAACTTTTAAAATATTCCTATCTATGTGGTTCTGAGTTCTGGAGCTCTGTCCTAAATCTGCTTTGCCTGGTATTCTGTGGTATTGCTAGCAGCAAACCTCACTGCACCTCTACCCTAGCCGCCATCAAGCCCCATCTCCTAGCATTAAGATTTTAGGGTGCTAAAATGTCTAAATTCTAGAAATATTTTAAATTTAAAAATACATTGAGTAGATTCTCTTTTACTGAAGTTATTTCAGATCGTGAATCTTAAGCCAGATATGGTCTTTAGCTCAAATACGTAGGATATGGCACTGTAGGATTATCACTAGATGGGTGACTGGCAGCAGCAACCTAAACCTACCAACTGCTCATAGAAATCTTATACAGGGTTGCTATGAGTTGGAACTGACTCAAGGGCACACAACAAAAACAACACTAACAAAATCCATTTCTGTTTAAAAGTGCTCTAGAATTTCCAAGTGTGTAATGTCTTGTGCAGAAGCTGAGACTACATATGGGACACGCTGAACCAACTCTTGGCATTGAACTTGGCGATGACACAGAGAAAACTCAAGAGTAAACTTGTTCCATTAAGTGTGGCTTTGACAAAGATTAAATAAGTAATAACAATAAGTATTTTACATTAAGCAGGGACCTTCGGAAGCATATGGCAAGTGTAGCTTTCTCCTAAGGGCCATGAGGAATAGTCATGATACTGACTGAATAAGAATTGGACAAGGAGAAGAGTGATCATAACAAACTGTGGATAACATAGCAAGGAATGGGTATTCCAGGACACTTACTGTGTTCATGAGGAACCTGTATATAGATCAAGAGGCAATAGTTAGAACAGAACAAGGAGATATTGAATAGTTTAAAATCAGGAAAGGTGTGTACCAGAGTTGTGTACTTTCACCATACTTATTCAATCTGTATGCTGAACAAATAATCCGAAAAGCTAGATTATATGAAGAAGAGCATGGTATCAAGATTACAGGAAGAGTCATTAACAACCTAATATATGCAGATGACACAACTTTGCTGTCTGGAAGCAAAGAGGTCCTGAAATACTCACTGATGATCAAAGAAGACAGCCTTCAGTATGGACTGCACCTCAATGTAAAGAAAATGAAAGTCCACACAACTGGTCTAATAATTCCTTGCATGATATGCAAGGATAACATTGAAGTTGCCAAAGACTTCATTTTACTTGGATCCACAGTCAGCGCTCATGGAAACAGCCATCAAAAAAAAATCAAACAATGTACTTCATTAGGCAAATCTGCCTCACAAGACGTCTTTAAAGTGTACAAGAGCAAAAATGTCTCTTTGAGCACTAAGGTGGGTCTTATCCAAGCCATGGTATTTTCTCTCCTTTTTAGACTTTTTATTTTGAATTGAGTTAAGATTTACAGACAAGATGATCAGTTTTACATTCAATAAATCATACACTTTGTTTCAGCTCCATGATTATAATCCCCTCCATGCAACAACAGTGATCCTGCTTCTTCCCTGAGGTTCCAAGTTCCATTCCAACCCTTTGCAATTTTGTCCTCAGGTAAATGTTGCATTTTTTATCTTGAATGATTGACCATTCCATGGTGAGCATACCTTACTAGTGTTGTTATTCCTACTACATGCCTATTTTCTGCTTGGATGAAAATTGGGCCACGAGGATGAGTTCCTTTCCAGAACTTAAGGGTGGTTGAGGGCTATATATTGTCACAGGTTCCTCCAGTCTCTTTCTGAAAAGTAAGCCTGTCTTTTTTAGCAAATAATTTTGAGTTTTGTTTGACATTTTCTCACACTATATCCGGGACCTTCTAGTGAGATCCTTTTCAAGCCATGGTTTTTTCAGTCACCTCATAGCCATGTAAAAGTTGGACAATGAATAAGGAAAACCTGAGAAGAATTGGTGCATTTGAATTATGGTGCTGGCAAAGAATATTGAAAGTACTATGGACTTCCAGAAGAATAAACAAATCAGTCTTGGAAAAGTATAGCCAGAATAACCCTTAGAAGCAAGGATGCCAAGACTTCATCTCTTGTATTTTGGACATTTTATCAGGAGGTACCAGGAGCTCTGGAAGTGTAGTGGTTACGGATTGGGCTACAAACCACAAGGTCAGCAGTTTGAAACTACCAGCTGTTCCGCAGGAGAAAGATGAGGCTTTCTACCACCGTAAAGATTTACAGTTTAGGAAACCCTGCCCAGGGTCGCTATGAGTTGGAACCAACTCCATGGCACATAACAGCAACAGCCAGTACCTGGAGAAGGACATCATGCTTGGTCAAGTGGAAAGTCAGAGAAAAAGAGGAAGATCCCAATTGATTGATACAGTGGCAGCACCAATGAATGGACTCAAGCATAATAATTGTGAGGATGACACAAAACCGGGCAATGTTTCATTCTAGAGTGCTATGAGTCAGAATCAGCTCAACAACACCTAACAACAAGTTGAAGAGTGAGAAAAGTATTCTGAGCAGAGGGAAAAGCAGAATAAAGACTGAATGGCAAAAGATTATGGGGATGGGAAAGACAGTTAGAAGGAGGAAAAGCTGTCACCTAAGGCAGGAGAGTGGACCCTAGATGGCACCAATGGTCAACATGTTCACCTGCTAACCCAAAGCTTGGAGATTCAAATCTACCCAGAAGTGCCTACTACTTCTGAAAAATAAGCTATTGAAAAATCTATGGAGGGAAGGAGTCTTCACATCAAGGATCAATCCTATTCCCTTGTACACGGGGTTGATAGGGATGGACAACTTAGACATTGGCTACCTAAAATGGGGGAGAGGGGTTATAAAGGCATGAAGTGACTGTCTTACATGTTTTCAAGAGGGAGTTTAGTTTCAGAGTGTGTGGGGGAAGACAGAATCCCCACTGAATAGTTTTCATCTTGTCTAAATGGGTCTGGTGAAAGGAGATAGGGATAAGATTCTTACGATTCAATAGCGAGTAATTGTTATCATGGCTAATTGCAACTGTCCCAACTGTAAAAGTAGAAGTTTTGTAACATAAAGGGGGGAGTAGGTAATCTTACGTTCCGAGAACAGCGGACCCTAAGACCATCAAGGGAGTAGAGTATGAGTGGGATGTGGGACCCTATCCAGAGAAGCAGCAACACCAGAGTTGGAGGCAGAGATGAGGACATGAAGAGATAGAGAAACTAAGGACTGTAGACTCATGGAAAGAGAAAGGCTGTGTGCTGGTGGCCAATAGTCCTGCTAGCAGAATGTGCCCTTTGGTTGTTTAAATGATTATATATTCCTGAGTGTTTTTGTGTATATCCAGAAAAAAAAAAAAAAAAAAAACAGAGAGAATAGAAGCAAATACTGTTGAATGATGATGCATGGAGGAGATTGTAATCATTGCAATGAAACAAAATACCATAGGATGAGTGTAAAACCGATGTTCTCCCATGTAAACTATCACTCAAATCACAATAACTTTTTTTAAAAAACCTATGAGCATAGTTCTACTCTGACACCTATGGGGTCACCATGAGTTGGAACTGACTCAACAGCAACTAATTGGAGTAGGAAACTAAATGTGACAGGCATGAGACGAGGAAGTAAGCAGAATCCATCTTTTGATAGTCACTATAATTTAGATTCTATCCTCAGAATGCCAAACAACTACTGAAAGTTTCATTTCTGCTCTATTACCTTTATGGATAAACAAAAATAGCTAGGATATGTAAAAACTGAATTCACATGAACTTCTAAGGTAAGCGTAGATTGTTTGCAGCCTGAGGTGGCCTGCAAACAGCCTCAATCCTTAGGAGCATTTTTATGAGAAGATTTGAGAAGCACTATTGTTGTTGTTGTTGTTAAGTACCATCAAGTCAGTTCTGACTCATAGAGACCCTGTATAGGGTTTGGAGAGGCTGGTGAATTTGAACCACTGACCTTTGCAGTTCAAACCGACCTTGCAGTCCAGTGCATTACCCTACAGTGTCACACCAGGACCTCAGAAGCACTATTAGAATGTCAGTTAACCCTAAAGGAGAAGAACAACCATCAAATTTAGAGATTTTGGCTATCTGATTCCTGAAAGACAAAAGCCAGATGCCAAATATTTTGCTTGAGGTTTTACATTTTGATCTCAGGAGGTATCTTAGACAAACACTGACAATGTCCAACTTCCACGGATGAGTCAAACTCTCTATAATTCTCACACAGCTTTAGGCAATTTAAGCATACTTTCAACCCTTTCTTTCCAAAGGAGTTCTGATGTGGCATGTGGGATAAGCACTGGACAGCTAACCATAAGGTCACTGGTTCAAACCCATTACTCACTCCTTGGAAACCCTATACCAGGTGGCTGTCAGTTAAAACCAAGTTGATGGCATGCAACAACAACAATATCCACTAATATACTAAAAATGAAATCTAACTACTTTGTATTAGAAGCAAAATTAAGGACTCATCCATATATGCAAAAGTATTTATTAAGTTCCTACTACGTGTCAGAGTCCTGGTGTGATGCTGTAGGATAAGCACTGATTGGACCCCCAATATGGATGGTTTAATCCCCTTCCCCCAACTGCTCCTTGGGGAGCTTATACAGGGTCACTATGCATCAGAACCAACCCAATGGCACTTAACAACAGTGTGCCAGGTTCTATTCCAGACATTTGGAATGCATAAATGATCAAAACAAACTAACACCCTACCCTGATATTGAGCTTCTAGTCATAAGGTTGATATTTATTCTTCCCTGGTGCCAGGACGGAAGCCAGAGAAAAATCACACATCAATACCCACTCGTTCATATATTTGTCTTTGGGATATTATTGTCTCAGATAAATGAGTTTTGGAGCCTGTTAAACTATGCAGGATCTCTAAAAATCTGACAAAGTGGATTTTATTCTCAGCACCATTTTTAGCCTTCTAATTGGTTTCTAAACTTGCACTCCACACTCATCATAAAGTGTGAAGAAATTCAGTCACAGCATTTGAAAAGCAATTAACAATATACAATCACAGTCTAACAATAATACGCTACTGCAGTCCTTGGAAGCTTCCCCTAACTCCTCAGACCACTGGGATCTCTCCAGCCCTGGATTGCTGGCAGGGCAGGCTCTGAGCCCTATATATTGCCCTGGCCTATAGCTTGGCTACTGTTATCTGTTGAGTGGTTTAGAAGTTCATATTGTCATATTGCCTTCTCAATTAGACTTCAAATTCCTTGAGAATATGTGCCTTTCCAAATGCTCTCTTACGTCTCCTAAAGAGCTGAGCAGAGACCTGGCTTTTCCCCTCTCAATCTAGCAAAACAGAGATGAGAAGACAGAGCTGAAATCAATACCAACAATACCTTACTTTTTTTATAGCAGTCTACAAATTACAATGGGAGCACAGTGGCTCAATGCAATAAGTACTGGACTGCGAACCACAAGGTCCGTGGTTTGAGCTCGCCAGCTGTTCCTCAGAAGAAAGATGAGGTTTTCTGCTCCTGCAAAGATTGAAAGTTTTGGAAACCCTATACAGGGTCACTATGAGTCAGAACTGACTGCACGGCTCTTAACAACAATAACAACCAAAACAGATTACAAAGGTCACCATGTCTGCCAATTCTTTCATTCTCATCCTACTCCTGGGCAGTGAGCTAGGTAGGGATTGCTGATAATTATTACTCAGGGTGGGTGCTAGAATGGTGGTGGGTGATAGGATGGATTTGGTACAGGTTTATGGGATGCTATTGTCAATTTTTCTGCCAAGATTTTGAGTTTTACCTCCCTCTAAGACTGAAACTCAAAGGGA